>NW_026000082.1:44215074-44327410 GCF_001458135.2 Marmota marmota marmota
GGGAAGAGCCTGCTGCCACCAAGTGGAAAGTCCTTGCTGCGCCAAGACCGGCGCGTGCACATGGCAGCCGCCATAGCGCCGATTCACGCACCCTCCGGTAACAAAAAGTATTCAGTAATAGCCTTTTGCTGCAACTTTTTTCCTGATAATCCTTCTTCTTTTGAACTTTCTTTTTCTTTCTGACTAGACTTCCTGGGCTTTTATCAATACATGCCCTAACTGCTCTTAGTTCCATTGGGGTGCCTTCTTTCCTTAGTAATTTACTTCTCACCCCTTCCATATTTTTGTCACAAAGACAATACAACATTTCAAGACAAAACAAGACACAAACATACTGTATCAATCTTCTCCATTTTTTCAAAATGGCCATTTTTCCTCTCGCCCTATCTGCCTAGGGACGAGCAGATTTGCTCCCGTCCTATCTAGGGACTGGAAGCTTTTTTTTTTTTTGTCACTTACCCCGGAGTGTCCTGGGGCTCCCTGTACGGGCCACCATCTGCCACAGTCCGGCTGCAGCAAAATAACCGGGGGGTGATGAACAACTTGTGTACATTGATACAGCAGGAGTGGGAGCCCTTTATTGTAGGACAACAGAGGTATTTATACATTCCACACAGCTTATCTAATTAACATAAACTAGATACAGCAGTCAACCAATAAGGAATCTCCACACTTAATGGCTCACTGGCGTTACTTCACAAACCACTCCCTCTGGCAAAATGCCAGGCGCCATCCTGACTTGTTTACAGACCCTAACAGTAACCGACCCTCTTTAAGCCCTAAGATGGGCTGGAGACATGGCTCGGTATTAGAGCATTTACCTAGTATGAGTGCAGTCCTGGGTTCAACCCCTAGTACTACCCGAGCAAACATAATCCTTAAAGCCCTCAGATGTTTTTTCTCTCAGCTTCCGGGTTATTTCCTCCATTTCAATAGAAGCTGAGAAACTGCTCCAAAGCTAAATGTGTCCCCTGGTTTTTGTTCTATAAATTCTAACTGCTTCTATAGGACCAGGGGTGACAGATCTGCTGCTTCTCACCACTTTGGGCCAACTGCATTAAACCCATTATTCCTTTTTTTGCATCATGTGCTTATTTCTTATGTGGGTGGACCACCAAATCCAGCCAGGGGGGATCCAGGAAGGTGCCCTGGTTATCAGACTTGGTAGCTGCTAACCGTCTCAGAAAGTAAAGTAGAGGCAACTTCTTATCTCTCCTATCAGAGAGGGAAGAAGTGGGTCAGGATCTCGTGCCATCTATAAAGCAAGTGTTGTGCTACCAGTGCTTTAGGATAGGACAGCACTGCCCCACCCTGGAGAGTTTGCAATCTCTTCCACAAGCAAGGTTTCAGCTTAGGGTATCAGGGATGGGAGGAGTCACACAGGAGCCAGGGTTCCAGGGCCTGCAAGCAAAGAGAGATGGCCGAGGGCCAGGGTCTGCGAAGGGTTCCTAAGCAGGAGTGTCAGACAATGGGAGAGACGGTCAGCTCCTTGAAGAGGGTGAACAGAGTTCCTGCTGGGTGCTGACCGGCGTGGGGCACCGGCAGAAGTGGAAAGAGGGCACAGAGGAGGAGAAGCAGCAGTCTGCATGTTTGGGGGACCTGCTGGCTGTGCCTGGCACAGTGCAGGACAGACACAGTCGTGGCTTCTATCTTGCCAGAAGGGTGAGAAGGGAAGAAAAGACAGCACGTGGCCAGGCGGGAACCCAAGTGAGCTCTTGCAATATCAAAGAACACGCAGAGCTAACCCTGAGTAACAGAGATACCTGGATAACATTATCCCACCAAATGCATCTTTATTGATTTCAATCATACAGAAAAATGAATTCCACCAAGTGCATTACATATCACTTACTTGTAAATCGATGTAAAAAACTGTATAATTGTGTTGGAAAACTACTGAACCAGGAGACATAAAGTTGAGAGGAGAAAATAGAGGTCAAAACTACATGCTCCAGGAAAGAAGATGGTCACACTGACTTATATCCTTTCTGCAAATGTGAGTTACGGGTGCACCTGCACACGCAGGTGTTTATATGTGCATGTCTGTGTGTGCATGTGTGCATAGATACATGTATGTGCAGGTTTACTATAAAGTTAAGGAAATACTAAATTACTAAAACACAAACCACTTCAATTAAAGCACCACTTAAGAGTCATTATTAAAAATGATAATAATGACAACAGCTGTAACAATAACCACCCTGAAACACACTGTGTGCTTCTGTGACCCTCTAAAAGAATCTTGACATCATCAACATGGTCTTTCACAATAACACCATGAAGTAAGGCAAAATTGTAAGCTTTATGATCACCAAAGAAAGTTCATATGAATCAAGGCAGAAGTTTTCTCACCTGGAGTCTACCTTTTCATCCAAGGTCTATGGAAAAGACTTAGGGGTGAGTTTATATTTCTTAGCTTGCTCTACTGGGAATACATGAGCATGTGCATTTTTCAGAAGGGGAGAGTCTATGGACAAGCCCCCGAAATTTAAGAACCACTGAAACAAAGAGCGAGCTAAGAATTTGACATTAATGAAATGTTGACATTAAGGAAATGTGCCGACATTTAAAAAAAAAAATGTGATAGTCACGTAATAATTGATGCTTTTCACCTGTAGTTATATATGTGAGACACGAGGTACTATGGGAGCAAGGCTTTTGGTGACAGTCCTGCAAGATCAGGTGCACATCAGAGCGGGCCCGCCCAGAGCAGTTACCATTACCACTACACCCCCTAGTGCACAAGGTCCCTCTCCTGGTTCCTCAATGGCTGAGTGTCATGGGGTGTGCGGACTTCCTGAACGTGGCCTAGGTGCTCCTGTCTCCCACTGGGTTATCTAAAGTCATAAAGACATGGATGTTTACGGTTTATGCCTCTGTTTGTGCCCCTGGGACAGGAAGCCCTTTCTGGGTTTATTTCTGTTGGTCGGGGGTGGGGTGGCGGGGGCCCTCCTTCCCACCTCCTGGGGATCAAAGGGCGGTGGATCTGTGACACTCAGGTGTTAACTGCTGGAAATCACTGTTTCGTTTCCCTGGTGGCTCTTTTGTTTCCACATCCCCAGTACTTTTACATTTAAGGCCACACACTGTATGTGGAAATGGACGCCAGGCTGTCTGTCACTCACTATCCCTCATATACCCTGCTTGACCAGACCCAAGGCAAAAATCTGTCCTCCTGCCTTAGCCTCGTGTGTGTGTGTGTGTGTGTGTGTGTGTATGTGTTTGTTTCACAACAGTTTTCAGACATTGGACAATCAGCAGAACAGGAAAGTGACCCTCAAAAGAAGAGAAACAAACAAGGAGAGCCCCCCAACTTTTTCTTCAGCTTACACCTGAAGAAGGTTTGCGAACAGAATGCAGTGAGGGAGAACCTGCAACCTGGTGGTTCACGGAGCTGAGGAAGAGGTCGGGAGCCTGGGAGCTCCAAGAGGCTGGGGTTTGCCTGGCAAAGTGCGGCAGAGAAGGAACGGCCCAGGCAGAGGGCTCTGGAGTCTCTGGCTGAAGGCTGAGCTGTGCTCAGAGAGGAGGAAACAACCTGAGGCTAAAAGGAACGGCCAGGAGCAGGGGCAGAGCCAGCCATCAGGCCTGCCCCGACGTGGGACCATTCACACCTCCACCAGCCTGAGCACAAACATGGCGCCCTGGACGGAATGCAGGACAGGCCTCACCAGAGCAGTAGACGCAGACAGATCCTGGTTACTGTGGACCTTCAGAAACAGGAGAGAAGCCAACGTTGAGAGAATCGAACTGGTTTCAAGTAATTATCTGTGTCCCAGGACAATGTTCAGCAAAACTGAAAGAATCACAACAAAACCCAGCAACCCACAATGTGAGATTTCTCACACCAGACACCAACGAAAATGAGGAGGAGTAAAAAGAAGTGGAAAAATATGACCCCAGTCAGAAGGAATTCCAGTCAGTCTGTCGAATCAGACCCGACGTGAGAAACATGGCAGAATTAACACACTTTATAGCTATTATAGTGAGCTCAATAAACTCAATATGCCCAAAAGGCAGGTGGAAAACACTGGAGAGAATTGGAAGCAACAAAAAAGATTAAGCTGAATTTCTAAAGATGAAAAATACAACATCTGAGATGAAAAATACCATCGACGGAATTAACGGAAGATCAGACAAGAAGGGGGGAAGGGGCGTTCCACGCAGGGAAGGAGGGAGAGAGAAAGGAAGGAAGAGCAGTCAGCCTGCAGACAGGGAATAGAAACTGCCCAGCATGAGGCCTGTAGAAAAGGGCAAATGGACACACAGCGGCAAGCTGGGGGACAGTACCGGGCAGTGAGGACCTGCCACTGGAGTCCCAGAAGAGCCAGAGGTAGGGGAGGAAGAACGTATGAAGAAATAATAGCTAAATATTTCCCAATTTTCATGAGAACTATGAACCTACAGACCCAAGTAACTCAACAAACTCCAAGCCCAAGCCACAGCAAGGAAAATCACGTCAAGTCACAAAAAAAAAAAAAAAAGGTGAAATGACAGAAAGCCAATGTCAATAAAGACAAAATCTTAAAAGCAGAGGAAAAGAAGAGATTATAAAGAATCAAAGGTCGGGCTCAAGCGGTAGCGCACTCGCCTGGCATGCGTGCGGCCCGGGTTCGATCCTCAGCACCACATACCGACAAAGATGTTGTGTCCGCCGAAAACTAAAAAATAAATAAATAAATGTTTGAAAAAAAAAAAGAACCAAAGGTCATATTATCAATGAACTCTCCTCCCACACTGAGCAAGCTGAGAAGCTGAGGACAAAGGACTGATATTTTAAAGTAAGAGAGAAAACAGCCAAAAATTCTGTAGTGAACCAAAATGTCCTTAAAAATTAATATCATTTTTAGCCAAACACATGCTGAAAGAGTTGATGGCCAGGGCATCAGAAGAATGGGAGATAGTCAAGAGGCTCTTCAGCCAGGAAGAAAATGAAAATTAAGCTGGATTTGGTTAAGGTGGAATTTGGGATCGTGCAGAGAAGTAAAGCACCAGGAACAGTGAACGTGGAAGTGATAGAGGAGGGACGGTCCTCCCTCTTGTTGATCCCTTGGAAAAGACAACTGACCACTGAAAGCGTCAACAGCCATAATGCCCGGGGTTTAGGCCAAATGGAAGTAACGTGCACGGTGACCCTAGCTGAAGGTGTGCAGGGAAGAAGCAGGGGACCTGGAGCAAGGTCCGACGGTGTGACGGGATCTGGGGACACTGTGCTGAGGGAAGCAGGGACACTGCAGGGCCCCGAGGAACCTCCTCCTGATGTTCCCCTGCACTGAGGATCCAGCCCAGGGCCAGCACGTGCTAGGCCAGGGATCACTCTGAGCTCACCCCAGCCCACCACAGCTTTATTTTTAAATGAACAATGATGAATAGCTAATAGGCCACAACCAAGATAAATGGAATTCTAAAAAAAAGGAAAGACTGCAAAAGAAATTAGATAAAAAAGACAGAATGTCCAAATAGCAGATTTGTATAGAAATGAATAGCAAGAGGCTTCACTTAAACACGACGGTACTGATACTTACATTAAATAGAAATGGCCTAACTCAAAGACGTGGGTTGTCAGATTGGATAATCTAATGATTAAAAGACTGATTTTTATATAAAGACAGAAAAAGTATTAGTAAAAGACATAAAAAATCATAGCATCCACCCTGGGGGGAGGCTGATAACACACAGGGCTTGTGGGTGTGGACAGGGATCATGTGGGAGATCTCGCTACCTTCTGCTCAATTTTTCTGTGGACCTAAAACTGCCCTAGAGAATAAAATCTTTAAAATATATATATATACCTTTAACCCAAGGAATGCTAGAATGGTAATCTTAGTCTTAAAGTAAATTTCAGAACAAGAAGTGTTACCTGGGATAAAGATGATAAAGGGGTCAATTCATTAAGAGAACCAAAAGTATACCAGATGTATAGGGACATTATATAACAATATCAAAGTGGTGAAAAACCAAGCAATATAAATCCACAATTATAGTTAGGCCTCTCCACATCCTTCCTGGAATAATGGATTAAATAAACAAGAATATAGATGGTTGGCAAAGAAATAGAAGACTTGATCAGCTTTCATACAAACTTACAGACCAGTTCACCCAACAGCAACAGGGTGTACCTTCCCTAAAGGGGACATTTCTCAAGACAAGGTCATATTCTGGATCATAAGACCACCTTCAAGAAATATAAAGAATTGAGATCATATAAAGCATATTCTCTGACCACAAAAATATTAAACTTAAAATCAATGATCAAATCACAGAAAAATAGCTGAAAAATCACCAAATAGTTAAACAATGTACTTCTAAACAACCCTTGAGTCTAAAAGGGAAAATAACAATGGAACTTGGAAAATACTTTGAATTAATTGAAAAATGAAAATACAACATATCCAAATTACGGAGACACAGTGGAAATCATGTTACACGAAAGTTTGGAGTAGAAAATTTATGTATTAGAGATGAAAGGCCAAAGATCAGAAATCACCTTAGAAAACTAAGGAAAAAATGAAAAAAAAAATTGGACTCAAAGTAAAACTAAATAAATAATAAAGATAAGATTAGAACTCAGTAAAACAACAACAAAAATTCAGTAAATTAATTAGGTAAGATCAGAACTCAGTAAAACAACAATAAAAATTCAGTAAATTGGTTTTTTTCAAAATACCAATGAATTTAAAAAACCTCCACCTATAGTGATTAGGAAATAAATCACTAATCTGAAAATAAAATTACCAATGAAGAATTACCCAAGAAGAAGTAGATAATTCAAAATAGCTTCCAAGTTCCATTGCTCTTTTTCCTTTGACTCATGGATTGTTTAGAAGTACATTGTTTAACTTTCAACTATTTGGTGATTTTTCAGATATTTCCCTGTGTTTTGATCATCGATTTTCAGTTTAATTTTGTTGTGGTCAGAGAATATACCTTGTATGATATTAATTCTTTGTATCTGTTGAAGGTTGTTTCACGATCCAGAATATGGCCTGTCTTGAGAAATTTTACCTTTAGGGAAGGGATATGAATTGCCCTGCAACTACTTAATAAATTAAATTGGTACTGAGACCTTCCCACAAGGAACATTTCAGGCCTGAGTGGTAACTCTGTGGAATTTTTAGGATGGGGTAATACCTTTACATATCCAAAAGAGGAAAGGAAAACACTTCCCAAACTCAGTTTATAAGCCAGCATCATCCTGATACTAAAACCACATGAAGACATTACAAAAAAACACAAACCAGTACTTCTAGAAAACACAGACACAAAAACTCTAAAGCTTTAGCAAATCAAATTCATCAATACCGCCAAAAGGTAAACTATCATGGTCAAGTAGGCCAATGCCAAAACTGTTAGGTTGCTTTAACATCTGAGAATTGATCAAAGTAGCTCATTATATTTATATTATATTTAAAAGAAAAAAACATTTTGCTATCACAGTAGATGTAAAAACAAAAAGTATTTGATAATGTTAACATCCACTCCTGATAAAAACTCTCAGCACAGTAAGACCAGGAGGGAGCCTCCTCAGTCTGGTCAAACATGTCTCCTAAAATTCCAGAGCTACCCCTCTCCTTAATGGAAAAGTTCTGTCAGAACTGGAACTAGCTAAAGATGTCCTTGTCTCCACTTGATTCAAAATTCCACTGGAGATCAAGCCAGTGCAATAAGGCAAGAAATAAATACGCAAAAAGAAAGAATGAAAACTGGCTTTACTAGCAGACTGAATGATTATCTGTAGAAAATTCTAAAGAATCTATAAAACAGGTGTTTATAACTATCAGGTGAATTTAACAAGGTCAGAGGCTACAAAGTCAGTATAAAAATAATTCATATTTCTATACATTAGCAAACCAAGTTGGAAATGTAGTGTGAAAAGTATCATTTAGATAGCACCCAAATTGTGATACATTTTACTTAAAGTGCAAGACCTGCATAGGAAAAACTGCAAAACATTGCTGAGAGCAAAACAAATTAAATAAATGGAGAGATAAACCATGCTCACGGATGAGAAGATTCAATAATTACCACCAATCAAGTTCACAGGTTTTTTTTTTCTTTTTTGAGACATTCAAAACGAATTCTAAAATTTCATGGAAAGACAAAGAACTTAGAATAGAAAAAAGAATTTTGAAAAAGGAGGTGGCTTTACATCACTGGATTTAAAAACATTATAAAGCTGAATTTATTGCCGGGCACAGTGGCGCAAGCCTATAATCCCAGTGGTTTGGGAGGCTGAGGCAGAAGGATCACCAGCCTCAGCAAAAGTGAGGCACTAAGCAACTCAGTGAGACCCTGTCTCTAAATAAAATACAAAATAGGGCTGGGGATGGGGCTCAGTGATCAAGTACCCCTGGGTTCAATCCCCAGTACCCACAAAATAAAATAATATAAAGCTGAATTTATCAAGACCTTGTAGTATTTGCATTAAAAACACAGAATACAATCTCTAAAAATTGACTCTCATGTACAAGGCTAATTAACTTTTGACAAAGATGTTAAAGCAATTCATGGAAAAAGAAAGATTTTTAAGAAACCTCCTACTACAGCTGGACTTTCATATGGGAAGCACCAAACCTGGAGCCTTCCCTCAAGGCATGTTTGAAAAATAATTGCAAATGGGTCAAAGGCTGAATATAAACGCTAAATTATAACATATCTAGGAGAAAACAGAAGAGAAAAGTCTTAGTATTTTGGGTACAACAAAGTCTACTTAAATAGGCAAATTTTTATTTAAGTATTTATGACCCCAAAACTTCAAGTTCTTTAGAATAAGAAATATTTTAAAAAGCAATTGACAAATTGGACTTGACCAAAATTAAAAATATTTAAACTTTGAAATGCTGATAAGAAAAATAAAAGGCAAACAATGGACTGGCGAAAAATATCTGCATAACATATATTTGATAAAGGATTCATAACCAGATTACATGAAGACCTCTTAAAACTCAATTATACAATGTCAATCCAATAAAAATGGGCAAAAGATTTGAACAGACACTTCCCCAAGGTTACGTATAAGAAGACAAATAAGAATATGACAGCCAATAAGATGCTCAATGTCAATAATCATTAGGAAAAAAAAAACAAATTAAAAACCACTATGAGATATTCACAACATCTAAAATGTGGAGCCAACCCAGTGTCCATGGAGGCATCAGCAAAATGTGGTATATCCACACAATGGAATATTACTCAGCCTTCAAAAGGAATGAAATTCTGCAATATGCTCCAACATGGAGAAACCTTGAGAACATCATGCTAAATGGAATGAGCCAGTCCCAGAAAGGCCAGTACCGTACGGTCCCACTTATCTGAGGTATTAAGAGCCATCAAGATCACTGAGACAGAATATAGAATGGTTGTGGCCAGGGATGGAGGAAGGGGAAATGAGGAGTCATCAATGATTGGGTACAGAGTTTCCATTGGATAAGGTGAAGAGAGTTCTGGAGGTGGATGGTGGTGATGGTCGCATGGCTTTATGAACGTACTTAACGTCACTGAGCTATGCCGTAACATGACTAAGGTGATAAATTTCATGATGTGTATATTTTACCATAATAAAAACAAATTGTGGGGGAAAACACTATGAGATATCCCAGTTGGCCATGACTAGGTTGTCCATGACTCAAAAGCACTGGAGATGACGTGGGGAAACTAAAGTCCTCAGAGATTGCTGAGGAGGGGGCACAACCCTAGAGACACTTTGGGAAACCATGTGGCAGCTTCTTAGAAAGCCACACCTACACCAGGTGAGTGAGTGACCGCAGCCCTGAGTACTTACTGCCCAGAGGTGAAGGCTCACGTCCACACGGGTGCTGGTTGTGAATGTGTATAGAGAACTTTATTAGGAAGTCCCCAAACTAGAGGGAGCCTAACTGTCCATCACCTGTGAAGTGTGACCTGGTGGCACAATGGAAAGCCACCAGCAATCAGAAGGAATGGGAGCCACGGGCGACTCTCAAAACCATTATGCTGGACACTGAAGCTGACGCATTGAGTGATGTCAGTCTTATAAAATTCCAGAACAGGAAAAACCCCAGGGCCAAGGCCAAGGTCAAAGTCAGTGGTGGGGGTGGGGAGAACGGATCTGTATAAAAGGGGCATGAGAGGCCCTGGGGGTCACAGAAGTCTCTAGGTCACACGGCAGCGGTGGTTACAAGTCGGCGTGTTAGTCAGAACTCACCGAGCTGCTCACTGGATTTGATTAATTACTGTATGAAAAGTACCTATCCATAAAACTCACACACACACACACACACACACAGGGGAACCCACCTAAACAAGCACTGTTCTGTTTGCCGAGGGTGAGGTCACCCCATTACAGTGAGGACCGAACACCTTAGCGCACACCAACCACTGTGGCTCTCCAGACGCCTGGGTTTCCCCTCGATGACAGCCACCTCAGGGCATCAGGCATCAGAAAGCTCTGAATTAGAGAATCCAGGGAGGATCCCCAAGGGCTAAGAGGCACCTCAGCACTTCCAGGAAACCTCTCTTTTCTGCAAAGATCCCATTTACAGACATGCACACCTATCCACACATTTACACACATGTGCACACTCACGCACACACGTACACCTACATCCGTTTTTGAAGATCCGTTGTATTAATATAATACGGCCAAATGGGGAAAAGTAGGGAGTGAAATCGTACTTACTAATCCCAGGGTGCAGGAGCTGCCTTCATGCCCTTGAACTCGCTCACGAGGGCCAATTCCCTCATCAGAGGCCACCGCAGAGCAGAGGCTGATTTCTATTCGTGAGGCACATGGTATCTGAAGGGTGGCCCAGGAGGCTTAGGGAGACGTTCTTCCACGTACACGGTCAGGTAAAGAGGTGGCCCCTGCCTAACAGCAGGGGGCATTCCTCCGGAGACCCACAGAACCGGCCGGCGCCAGGTTGATGTCCCACCTGGCTGTCCAAATGGAACCCACAACCTGGCCTTCTTCCAGAGAGCTCCCTAGGGCCAGAGCTGGAAACCACGGTGCACCTCCACCCCAGTTCCTTTCCTGTCCTTCTGACAATACCTCTGGTCAATACCTTCTTGACGTTCTACTTCTCTGCACCCCCCATAAACCCTCTGTCCCACCCACCACCCTCTCCTGCCTGCAGGACCGACCGTGGTGGCCCATGTGGGTCTCCTCACTTCCGTCGCTGCCTTCCATCTCTTATCCTTCTTGCAGCAGATGGGTCTTTGGAAGAGGCTCATCCGTGTCCAGCATTTCATCCACCTCTGGCTGCTCCCAACCAGACTCTCAAACACTCAGGTCTGTCTTGCTCACAGGTCCTGGAGACGGACCTGACACACAGTAGGTGCTTCATAAATAGCAAATGAATAAAAATATGGAAGGATGGACGAATCTCACGAGAAAGGAAATAAAAAGACATCACCAAAATCATCTGAGCCAACATCAGCCCCCAGTGATGCTCTAAAATTACAGTCTGATATAAAGCTGCCATCTCCAGTCACCTCAGCTCAGGTGAAGGTCTTTGAAGCTAATGGCCAATATGTGCACACATAACACATATGGGATCTAAATCTCTCCGATGGTGCACCCTCCAGAACATATTGACGGATAAGCTCTTTGCTACCAGGAGATGCATCATGATCAGCTCCCATCTGCAGACTACTCTGAGCCGGGCACGGTGCTAGCTGCTCACCTAAATCCCTTGCATTTCAATGCCATTCTATCGGGTGTCATTTAGCATCCACTTTTCAGATGAGACGAGTGAGGTTCGGAGAGGTTAGTAATGTTATCCAAAGATGCACAACTGGCAAATAACAGAGCTAGGATTTGATTCTAGGTAGCCGATTCCAGAGCTCAGGACATTGCTTTCCACGGTTATTTCATGATATAGATATATCTGTGATATTCCCAGGCCTACAGTTAGGCCAAATTGACGTCTCGTGGGAAAACGCTTATACACAGAAGAATCAGAATAACTGGCAGAGATTTTAGATGCGTAAGGAGTGGCAAGAGGCCTCGGATGAGTGAGTACAAGGAGGTCTGGTCCCCTGGGGACACTCTGGGCCCTCGAAGTCTGTGGAGGTGGGAGGGAAACTTGAGGTCATCCAGGCAATGCAGGGATGAGGAGCCGGTGCTCGGGACGAGCGAGCTCTGGGTGGACGGAGCTTTGGCAGAGCAGGTATCACTCGCCTCCTGGGGGTCCCAAGATGGCCCTAAGCTTGGGACACCGGGCACAGGGCTGACTCTGTTCTCACCCCTGGGCAGCAAGTTCTGGGGCACATGCCTAGAATACACCATCTGTCCCCAGGAGCAATCCAGGGGGACTTGGGACTTGGGACAGTCCTTTCAGAAGGCAGTTTCAGACATCTGCCCCAGACCTGGCCTTTCTCGTAAGACAACAAGGAGGGACATCAACCCTCATTTGCCATCTCACCACCCTCACCACCACCTGCCCTGGAGCTCGGGGGCAGCGCTGGCCTTTTCCTCTTAAAGGAAGAAGACGGTCCCCATAGTCTGCATCTTGAATGTCCCCCAAAGGCCATATGTTGACGGCTGGGTCACCAGGCCATGGCACTATTAGGAGATGAGGGAATCCTTCAGAGGTAGAGCCTGGTGGAAGGACGTTAGGTCACTGGGGTGTGCCTTTGAGGGGCTCTGGGGACCCCAGCCCTCCCTGTCTCCCTCTCTCTGCGTCCCTAGCCACCGGACCTCCCACCATGTGATCCTGCCACCATGGACGGCTTCACCACAGGTCCAAGAGCAGTGGGCCACCAACAGCCACCCGAAGCTCCCAAGCTGTCAGCCAAAATAAACCTCCCCTCCTTAGAGCTGTTTACCTGGGACATTTGTCACAACGTCATGAAGCCGACCAATACGCCAGGCCATGAGGGACGGTGGGAGAAGAGACACCATCCCTGAAAGGCAGCGATCCACCCTCAGCCCACCCTGAGTAGTGGCTCCATCACCAAACTCACTGCTCCCAAGACCACAGCTCAGCGGCTTAGACAAAGGTAGGTGAGTCACGGGATGGACAAGACCATCTACCTCACCGCTCAGCGAGGAGCACACCATGCTGGGTGGTCAGGCAGCTTCACCACAGGGGTGCCAGGAGATAGCACAGAGCATGCGTGCGTGTGTGTGTGTGCATGTGTGTTACACACGCGTGATTACACTCAAGTTCAGCACCAGTGATCATTTACATCCAGGTCCTCCCCAAAGCCAATAAACAAACATAGGGTCATGACTCTGTACCAATAAAACTTTATTCATAGACCCTGAGATTTCAATTTTGTAACGACTCCCATGTGCCACGAAATACCACGGTTCTTTTGGTTGGTTTCAGATATTTGAAAAGGGAAGGCCGTTTTTAGCTCACAGGCCATAGGAAAGAGGGCAAGGCCAGGGTTTGACCCATAGGCTACGCTCTGGATGCACCAACAGTTCCCTGCGACCCATCGCTTGGGGGAAAGAGCTGTTCACACTTGATACAGCAAACTCATGCTGAAGAGCTCTCTCTGGGGTCCCAGGAAGTCTCGGGGATCGTGCGATGCAGGGCCAGCCTCAGTGACAGGGCCCCGCATGGCAGATTAATCCCGAGGAGTGTTTGCACATGGCCATTTTAATTAATACCTACGTTTAATTGACAATGAGTAGCCAGCAGGCTTTTCTGCTTGATAAAGCAAACAAAGGATTTATTTGAAGAAGGATGAGTTTTTAAATTTAATTTTCCTTAAAAAAAAAAAAAAGGAAAATCTCCATGTGTGTCCACAGAGGGGTGGAAAGAGATGTATCCATTGGATAATTTTTAATTAAGGTGAATGAACCCTCGCTGGCTAAAAGGTTTTCTTAGGGGAAAGGTCTCAAACTGTTAACACATCAATATGTTTCTGCCCATTAGCTTTCCCCAGGGTGACAAGCGTGGCCTTGATGGCAATTTCAAGGAAGGTTCTTTCTGTGTCTTTGGGCTGTTTCGTGATGAGGTTTTAGAAACCATGGAAACTTCCCTGAGCGGGGAGAGGAGGGGGGGTCAAGTTTCAACGGTGGCTCTCCATGACAAATCGTTACCTGGGGTTGTCAAAACAAGTCACACCAGCTGGCTGTGTGCTGGGCCAGAATTCAGAGCAGGCGCCTGGTGCCCAGAGCTCTCTGCACCTCTGAGATCCACACTGAGGCGCCCGGGGGAAGGCACCCGCACCACGTCCCAGCTGCACACCACGCACCAGGAGGCCCGCGCCGTATCTCATTTAATTCTCGTGTGGTCCAGGAAGGAGGTCCTGGAGGAAACAGGATGTCACCCCCGAAGATGCCTTTTGGACATAAGAAGCGTTTTTGAGCTGAAGGCAATGAAGTAGTGACAAATTCAGGACAAGGTCCCTCTCTCCTCTGCCTTTCTACCTGAAGGCAGGACGTCCGTATTCTGTCACTGGAGACAAGGCTCAGTTCTTGACAGCCCAGAGACCGCACCAGGGGCAGCAGCACGTTTCCCTGTTGATTTCCACCCATGCACTTACCTTCCCACTGTTTCTCACCTTGGGAACCTACCCACGTTTCTCTTTGTCTTTTTCCCCGTTGTTTCTGTACAAATGACCGTTGAAGATGCCACACAAGCTGCGGTTCCGAGCAGCCTGGGCTGCCTGACCCCCAGGTGTCTCCCACCGGCGCACAGCACTTGCTCATCCGCAAACTTCCCTTGGTTTTCTCTGAGTCATCTGTCTTTTGTTACGGGGGCCCCCGCTGAAAACTTAGAAGAACAACAAGGATTTTTGCTGTGGTCTGAATATGTTCTCCCCAAATTCGTATGTTGAAACCTGATTTCCAAAGTGGTGACTCCAGGTCACGAGACCTGTGACAGGTGGAATGATGTGACTGCGGAGCCCTCGTCACTGGGATGAGCCCCCTTACAAAAGGAGCCCCGGAGAGCGGCCACGTCTCTTCCACCACACGAGGACCATCAATGGACCAGGAAGCAGTCCATATTTCCTGAATGTGAGAAAGAAAGCTTCTGCTAAGAAGAAGCCACTCAGCTTAGGCTCTTCCATCATAGCAGCCCGAATGGATGATTTTCCCCCTTCCCTTCAGTGCCATTAATATGTCTGTTTTTCAGGAAGGGAAACAGGTTCAGAATGAGAAATGACTTGCCCACGGTCTTTCGACAAATGCTTATTGAGTACCTGTTGTTGCTGGTCACTCACTGAGGGCCGTGGCTAGGGCTCAGAGCAGGAGGACAGACAACCCACTAATCACACAGACGCACAGAGGGTTACAAGTCAGGGTGACCTTGAGGAAGAAAAGGCACCGCTGTGAGCACTCTCCAGCTTGTGAGCTCCAGCTGGTGCCTGTAGCTCAAGGCCACGCTAAGCCACGCGGAACGGTGGCGTAGGATGTAGCAATGCAGCTCTCTACACTGTCGGCTGCCTTCATTCTCTAGAGTTGCCAGAACAAATCACCCAAGCAGGTGGCCCACAACCACGTAAGATTGTTCTCTTACAGTTCTGGAGGCCAGAAGTCCAAACCCACGTGTCAGCAGTCTTGGTTTCCTCTGGGGACTTGGGGAGAATCACCTCCATGGCTCTCTCTAGATGAGGCCACTCGGCACTCCTAGGCATCCCCCAGCCTCCGTCCCCACCTGCCCACGGAGTCTCCGAGTCCATCTGTCTCTGTGTCTCTTCTCCTCTTCTAAGGACCTCAGCCACAGTGGATTAGGGTCCCCCTCAGCCCCCTCGTTTTAAGTCTGATTACATCTGCAAAGATTGGATTTCCAAATAAGATCGCATCCATAAGTACAAGGCTTCAGAATTCCAATAGTTTTCAATTTTTTTTTTTTTTTTTTGGTGGGGAAGGGACAGGATTCAAACCCTAGCAATTATCTACAACAAATTTTTGGCTTTGAGTTTTTCTTCTTCTTCAGTGTTTTCAGGTTCAGCCCAGAGCCTGAAGGAATCAACACAGGGGGGTCCTCTAGGTCTGAAAAGGCCACCAGCCCCGCAGAGTGATGGGCAGATTTGAAATGGCTGCCGTGGTAACCAGGGGCTGAGGGCCAGGTGAGTGCTGAAGAACTCTCCCTGGAGGAGCGTGGGAGGGCTTCTGTAAAGCCCTTTTCAAAGCCCTCAGCAGGATGGACCTTTAGGGGCATTTCTTGCAGGAGATGTGTTCAGGAGGGAAGGTCCCTTCCCCCAGCCACCTGGCCCTCTGGGGGGTAGCGGCAGGAGGTGATCAAACCAAGAACAGAGACCACATGGGGCAGCCGGAAGCCCCAGGTGACGCGGAGCCTGCAGGCTGAGAGTGTGAGACCCTTCAGAGATCAGAGTGGGCCAAGGAAGCCACCCACCCAAAGAGATCCATCGCCCGCAAGAGAGACAGAGCAGGAGGGAAGGAACACGGGGCAGAGAACAGGGGCGCCAAGTCGGGACACCCAGGTGGGCCTGATGGGCCCCACACAAGTGAGTGTCCTCCTCTGCACCCCAGCCTCTCTAGTTCCATCCCCCCTGCTCAGCGTCCACCTCTGCAGTCCCGAGGAGCTCAGGTCACCACGGCCCGTTCACAGGGTGCCCCAGGAGCACGGGGGCCACCAAGCGCTAAAGGTCTGACGGAGAATCTTCCAGGCTCCGTGGGCCACACGGTCTCTATCACAGCCCTGGACGTCCACCGGGGTTGGGGAAAGGCAGTGGCAGAGAATCCGAACACCCACGTTCACAAAGGAGGAGATCTCACCTCCGCAGGACATCTGGGATAGCTGAGGCAGGTTCAGCGGTCACCACTAGTGACCTATGAAGGACTGAGAAGGAGTTTCCTACCCAGGTATCCCCGGGGTCGGCTCCTGCTGAGGGCTTGGTGGAGCCTTTGTCCCTGGTCTCTCCCCTCCCCCGGGTCCCTGCATTCTCTGGCTTTGGATGCTTCACCCTGAACCCATCTCCATATCCACATGGTATTCTCTCTCCAAGATCCCCTACTCCTAAATAAGGTCACGTTCTGAGGTACAGGGGTTTGACAAATTGGGGGACACACACACACAATTCAACCCGTAATGGGGCACCACTGGCATCTTATGGGCAGAGGCAGGGAACTGCTAAATATCCTACAAGTCCCAGGGCAGCCCCACCCAACCCCACAAAGAGCTCTTCCACCCAAATGTCACTCTTGCCGAAGTGGAGACTCCAGGTCCCACACCAGACTCACCCAGGTCACTTCTGAACAGGTCTGCTCACCAGGACAGGGCGGAGCAGCCATTTATAAAGAACTTTTGTTTTGAGCAGGCTGGGGCCCAAAACGTTAGTTCTTTTTTACAGGTCGACCCCAGTTTGTTTTTCTTAACATAATTCCTCTGCCTTCTTCAGGTTCCGATGTGTTCTTTTCGCGTTTGATTTTTTTATACATTGATGGGTGCAGGGGTAGATTAATACACCTTCTAAAGAAATTCATTTTCTCCTCTGTCTCCCCAAAGTTGACACACAGGGGGAACAGATGGCAGCAAGCCCCTGTCAGGACAAGAGAGATTCTGCCAGAGGCGGCAGAAGGAACCTCAGCCTCGAAACTTCACCTTATGTATATTTCAGCATCAAGACCAAGTGGTAAATAAAAATTAAAATTAACATTTAAATGAACTCTGATTGCACTTGTGGATTTTGGTTATTCATATGGGTAAATGTTAGACTAAAAAGACCAAGTATTTATATTCAAATTCCTCATTATGTAACCACTTAGTTCCAATAATTAGCAGTGAGAGCCCAGGGCTTCATGGCTGGAAGCCCCTCAGCCAACTTTTTTTTCCCTTTAGTGACCAAAAAACACAAGGAATAGTTCTCAACTGGGAAATAAGTGGCTGATTTAAAATGAGTTCCTCTCCTAATTTTTGCACAAAGTCGATCACAAATCAACGCAAATGAAAGAACATGTACCTCCTTTCCAGTGGGCGGGCGCTGGAAAGCACATCCTGATGACCTAGTTCAGCACCTCGATGCTCTGCTGAGAAAACAGAGGCCCAGAGAGAAGCCGCGTATCCCCAGGACAGGGAGCAAGGTACAGGCTTGAACTTATGGCCCCAAATCTCAGTCCACGGCAGTGAAGGTGTGGACACTCTCACGAGTGCCGAGGAGCCTCCAGCTACAGTAGAGGTCAGTTGTGCCCTTCCACCTGGCCAGAGAGCCCCCTGCCCGCACACCACAGAGGGCCCTACTCATCCCCGTGTCTCTGTCCCCTGCCCCAAGTGTCTAGACTGCCGACCACCTGGACCCCTAGAATTCCTGCCAAATGACACCAGCCCAGCTCTCTCCAGGTCCCTTCCCAGGCCCAAGGATGTTGAGTGTCCCTTGTCCCTGGGGCCTGAGAGATGGTCAAGGGGCAGTGGTTTGATGCTGAACACTCAGCTTCACCTGCTGTGTACTTGGGGGGGGGGGGGCTCAGGCTGGGGAACAAGAACCGCTGTCCCCTGTAGCAGACTGTGCAGGATCCCAGAGCCTGAGTCCAACCTTGGCTCTCCACGCAGGTACCAGGTGCAAGTTCGGAGGGGCAACATTTTCCTTTAACAGCTGGTTGGCGTTGTCGGATAACTTTTAGTACTTAGATTAGGGCTTAGATTTAGTACTTAGATTAGGGCTTCATTTGCATCGGCGTCCTGGGGCCGGGGGGCACGTGTCAGGGGTGAGTCCTCTGAGATGCACTAGGAGCCTGGAGGCTGGATGAGGTAAGCAGGAATGCTCTGGCCTGTTTCCAGAATGTTCACCAAAAACTCAACTCATCTTTCCTTCCTGGCCCCACCCAGCTCCCTGCATGTGCTCATCCCTGGGGCACCAGGACTTGTGGCCAATGGTTCTTCACCCCCCAGCTCTGCGGACAGGCACAGGGTGGGGCTCCCCTGTGCTTAGCACTGTAACAGTCTATCCTGGGCTCTCGTATTTCAGAAAGCAATATAAATATTGATGCCTACACACACACACACACGCACACACACGCACACACACGCACGCACACACACTCGGTCCTGGCTGCACTCAATTGCAGAGTGAACCCCGCCAGAGCCTTGGGCAACACCTCTCTGTCCTTCTCCACTTGCCGGCTCACCCTCATTCACTGCGTCCCAGCCCCTCTGCTGCCACCTGCAGAGGAGGAGCCACATCCTGGATGCAGACCCAGCCCTGCGTAGGAGAGGCTCCATCAGGGTGTTCTGTCTGGGAGAAAAATGGCCCCAAACCTGTGACTCTCCTAACAGGAGTGAATTCAGAAAGTGGGGTGGGGGGTTCTGTGCTTTAGGAGGAAGGGAGCGTATTTCTGGGTGCCTCCCAGGAACTATCTCATTTCACCCTTTCACATCCTTCCAGTCCTTATGCCAGTTTGCAGGGGAAGAAAACAGAAGTTCAGAGAGGTTAGCAACATGCAGTGAGCCACACAGCTACAGATAATACAGAGAGCGGAGCCAGGACTCAAGCCTGGGTCTGTCCGCCCAAGCAGGGGTGCCGCTGTTTCCCTGGGCTGCCTCTCTTGAGTAGACAGTCACCAGGGCTCCTACAATTCTTAATGTCTCACACCTTTCCCCACATTCGATCCTGGAACAGCCGTGGGGGGTGAGCACTAGTAGCCACTTTAACGGCCAATGGAGGCACAGAACGGCATTGCCCACGGCTCCCCCTGGTGGTACCTAGTGAAATCCAGCCAACGCAGGGGGTCGTCCATCTTCCTGAATCTTTCCTGGAAGAAATGGAGCCTGCTCTCTCATGACACCCCAAGTCCTCTTGGTCCTGGGTGACACAATCCTAGCAAACAGGGAGACAAAGGGACTAAAACCGCCACCTCCAGATGACATCTAGCTGCAGTAACACACGCTGGCATCAACGGGGCACTCAGCACACAGGGCCCTGGGTGTGCCCAGGCTACACGGAAGCAGCAGCCTCATCACCGTCACTGTCGCCCCATCTCACAGAGGAGGTCCTGCACGAGAAGTCGAGGGAGACGGAGAAGGGCGTGGGCAGCCAGAGCGAGATGGCGAATGAGGACCAGGGGACGCAGCCAGAACAAAGGAGCAGGAGAGGGTCTTCCAACAAGGTCAACAGTTGACAAAAGTGCTCATGGACGCCAGCAGGGGACCGAATCAGACAGCCACTTCCACCCCAGTGCCCTTAAGTGGGGGAATCCAATAGAAAAACTAAAATGGACGCGTGGACGCAGGGGGCACCAATGAACAATAGCGAGGAGCGCGTGGACAGGGAGGAGATGAGGAAGGGAGGACACTCCAGGGACCGCACAAAGAGCAGCCAATTCCCCCACCGGCCTCCGGCTCTGGGCCCTGCTCTCTGGAGAAGTCTGTCGCTGCTTTTGCAATGACCCTGCGGCTTGCCGACTCTCGCTGCGTCCTGTCCTTCAGTTCTGTGCTGTGCAGACAGTGGACCAACATCCGAGACGGTAACAAAGTGATCAAACTGTTTCCAAAGGAGAACAGCCTTAGGACTGGGTGGCTAACGTCCCCATCAGGTGGCCCCACCTGAAACTGCACCCTCTCCAGTCCTGTCCTAAGAAAAGGGATATCTGGGGACTCCCCTAACGTCTGGAAGAGCCACGTTTCCACCAGACACCGTGACCAGAACTTCTGGTGGATCCCAAAGTCTCCCAAGCCTGACAGCTGGGCACAGAAGTCCTGCAGCCAGGTTTTCCTGGGGACAGTCCCACCTGCTCACAGAGAACCGCCAGCCCCTGCCAAGTCCTGCTGCCTCTGGGGCCCTCTAAGGCTGCCGGCTGGTGGTCAGCACTGCCTTCTCCACCCCCTGCCCCCGAGCTCCGTGCAGAAGTCTGCTCTCAGGAGGTGCCCGCTGGGGACAACCTGTGTCCAGGTGAGGCTGCTGCCCTATGTTCCCAGCACTGTCAGGCCCTGAGATGCCACCCAGATGCTGAGACGCATGCAGAAGTGGGAGGAGAGTCCCCACGCTGTGCCACACAGACCCCTCGGCATGTTGGCAGGATCTTACGAGGTCTCTGATGGAGGTCTCTAGTGTTGGCTCTGAGCGTGGCCCCTTGCTCTCTAGGAATCCACGGGATCAGAACTCAGAGGCTCGCCACCTTGCCTGTTCCCAGCACTCCTCTCTGCTCCTTCAGCCTAACGGTCCTTCCGTGCCCAGTGCACAGTGACTAAACCAAGGACATCAGGCGGTCATGACCTTCTAGTTCCTTCTAGTTAGGGTCACTGAAGATAAACTCTGTGTCCTGAGACTCTGTCCTAGAATGACCCTCTGCCCAGCCCCATCCTGTATCTTATGATGGCTTCACTCACACGTGGGCTTCAGTCTGGCCCTAGGAGAGGGAAAAAACACCCTGGGGTTTCCCACTGCAGGGGCAGGTGCTCATACCTGTGAGAATCCAGCACAGGGAACAAAAACCATCCACAGACCACAGTCACGGGGAGTCGGGTTTGGATCTTAACCAACTGCTTTCTTGCTGTGAGACTCTGGGCAAGTTGCCTAACCTCTCTGTCCTCCCATTCTTTCTGTTGAATAGCGGAATGACAATACCTCCCTCTAAGGGTCTGCGGCATTCAGATGAGGGATGGATGGGCCATTGCAGGTTTTATGGCGTAGGCGAATCTAAAATAGTTCAGCAAGACTTTGGTGCTAATTGCCGCAGCTCTTAACCTTGAGAGTAGTGAGGCGCGTACAGAAGTCTGACCTTTTGAACAAGCACACACCTATCGTGAGTTCCCGATTATTTAAGACATCTAATATCGAACCTTATTTCCTTCATAAATAACAGTGACCCAAGAGCTGTAGAAATTACTTTTTTTTTTACAGTAGAATGAGAAAGCATCATTTAAATCCTCATCGTTAAATCCTTCCCTACTTAACACCACATCGCGCGTCTGCCTTCAAATTATCCTTGCAAATAAAAGACTGCTGTCTCACCACTGCTGAATTGATGATACCTTTCTGATTGGGGTGTCCAGGGACGATTTCCCTTTCTGTATGAAGTGGTGGGTTTGTGAAATTCCTCGAACACAGAAGGCAGGTTCTGCAGCACGGAAACAGGGCCATTTCTGTTCAGGTTTCAAAGTAAGCAAAATGCAATTTCATTCTGTCACTGACATCTTCCGCCTCCCTCCCCCCCTCCTTCCCTTCTTTATCACATGCTCAGACCCACAGGAGACAGAAGCGTCCACGTGGCCCCTGGTTTCTCTGAGGATGGCTGTGGCTAATGGCAAAACCTGCCAAGTCTTTGCCCCGGCCTTCGTGAAATCCAAGGAACACTTTGCAGAAATAAAAATAAGAGATGAAAAAAAAAAAAGACAAGCCAGGCCATGCCGAAAGCATGAGGCTTTCAATGTCTCTCTCGATCTATAGCACTTCAGAGACCAGCTACATCTTCTGGGTAACAGTCATGACCCAAAATAACAGATCGCTTTCACCTGGGTTTATTTGCCCAGCAGTGGTGACTTGAGATTTGTAATAACATCATTTTGGAAGTAAACAGGTCTTACATGGATAGTGTGAGTAAAAGCTTTTGGAGTGTGGGGTGCACTGGCACACTCCTGTAACCCCAGCAGCCCGGGAGGCTGAGGCAGGAGGATCTAGAATTCAAAACCAGCCTTGGCAACTTAGCGAGGCCCTAAGCAACTCAGTGAGACCCTGTCTCTAAATAAAATACAAAAAAGGACTGGGGATGTGGCTCAGTGGTCAAGGGCCCCTGAGTCTAATCCCTGATCCTCCCATCCCCCCTCCAAAAACAAAAAAAAAACCCACTTTTGGTGTCCCAGGGCACTGTGCATGAACTCCAGCCTCTGAAGCCTCCCTCTGCTCTCCCCTGTCAGGTGAGCATGGTTGTCATTAGGGACTGAGCTCCTGTCTCTGTGAGACCCTGCTGCCAACGTTACGTCATTTTTCCACTTGACGTGCTAAGGGACAAGCGGTCCTTCCCCTCACTCACTTGATGAAGATGCACCAGCTAATGTGGCTGCAGACCCAATTATGAGGTTCCATCCTGCCCTGTTTACCTCAGTGAGCTCCCGGGTCAATAATGAAAACCATTAATGGTCAATTAGCTGGAGACCTCGGCTGAGAATTCTGCACCTTCTCACTTCTCCATTTCTGGTCCGACACAAAACCCTGAAGGACAAGGTCAGAGCAAGTCTTGTTCTCTGTGCTGGAGGACAGACAGCTGCATTGATAACAGGATCGGAAGGGACACGGAAATCTTGAAACTCCCAAATTTCCCTGCCACCAGCCAGCCATGATCCCGCTCTTCCTGATGGGCGGCATGCTAAAATTTTTGGAGGTTCTTTTAAATGCCAATCCCTGGCCCTGCAATAGACATTACTGAGTGTACTCTGAGAATCTAATTTTTTTTTTGCACACTTTCACTTTATTGTAGTTTCCCATGTACCCCCTGCCCTTCAACAAAGGGAAAGAACTTTAAATTACATTTCAGTTAGGTGGAGAAGAAACTATATTCTACAAACAGAAAATCATCAGAAGATAGAAAAGCCCAGATTATTATATGTGCTATGCCCTTTTGAAGTCGCCTGATGGATTTTATGAGTGTGATGTGCAGGGATCTCTCTGTATCATCTCATGATTTTCTTCCCAAACTCAAAGAAGATTTTTTTTTTTTTGCTCCAAACTGTGTTGATATGAAATGTACATCTGAAGTCTCATTCATGTGTTTACAACTTCTGCTTTTCTTCTAGGATATTGTCAAAGCCAGGGTTCCTTGAACAGACTCTAGTGGCTTCCACTCTGGTACTGGTTTGCATGGTAGATATTCTGGTCTCCCATTCTCAATCAGCAAATGGATTGTTTCTGACAGGTTCCTTGATTATGTACTAGAATACCAGAATGAAATGGATGGTTTCAGGGTGGTCCTTGTGATAAGGAACCTTGGGTGGGGAGAGGGGATTGTGAGTGGACAGATACAGAGATATAGAGGGAGAACAAAACAGTATCATATGAAGCTGCCTGTTTTAAGAAATTCAAATCCAATGCTGTGAAGAGAGGAATGTCTGCTGTTCTTGTCACCCTCACAGGCAAGGAGGGAGCAGGGCATGGTCTCATTTAACTAGCAAGAAGTCTTAAGCTCAGAAGGAACTCACTTGAAGGCTATTAGTTCATCAGTGCACAGGGGAAGAGGTTAGTGGCCAGAGCACACACTGAGATGGCCCAGTCTCCAGGGTGCCTCACTTGACCTTCCGCAGGTGGTGAAAACTCTGTACGGTCCTCTCCACGGCGTCATCCATGGTGACCAGTGGCTGGGACCCCATGACCTTTTGGGCTTTTTCACAGCTGTAGTAGTGGAAGGTGGCAGCCAGTGCAACCCGCCTTGGTGTGAAAGTGGGCTGGAGCTGGATGATGGGACTGACCACCATTACCAGCAGGGACACCAGAAGGGCCACCAGTAGGGGATGTGGTATTTGGGGGCCTCATAATTAAGGCCTGTCGGGATGCGGGACAGGAACGTCCAGAAAGGGATGGGTTCATCGTTGGTGATGTGAAATGCCTTCTCACCCAGTGCTGCATCTTGGGAGAGGTGCTCTGCAGCCAGGATGTGTCCATGGACCACCTTCTCCACGAAGGTGAGATCTACCGTTATCATCATATTGCTGGTTCTTCCCGTTTCCAATCATGAACTTCATCTGGCCCTTCTCGGCTGCCTCAGTGAGGATGGGGACCAACTGGGGATCTCCTAGGCCAAAAATGCCATGGGGACGGATAGCTGTGGTTAAGAAATTTCTCTCAGGGTCACTGGCATCCACAACTGCTCTCTCTGGTAGGATCTTGGTCTCCGTGTAGTAGTCTATGGGTTTCGTGGCATAAGGAAGGTCTTCGGTTCCATTTTTGATGTCACTGCCCTCAAAGATGACACTGGCACTGCTGGTCAAAACGAGTTTCTGAACTCCAGCCTTTTTGCAAGTTTCAATGACATTCATTCTATAAAGGAGCTCCTTGTTGTTACTGGATGGTGGGGGTGATGCGCAGTGGAAACCTGTGCCTACACCTTTCAGAGCTGGGTGCAGGTCCTCTTGGTTGCAGAGGTCACCCAGAAAGAACTGCACCCGGGGATTCTCGAAACCTTGCCGGATATCGAATACGCTGACGGTGTAGCCCCTTGCAAGCAACGGCTCCGCCATGTGCTGCCCCAGGAATCCAGAGCCTCCCATCACTGTGCAGTTCTTGACCTTGGGAATGTCCTCTATCACATGGATCCGCGTGTCCTGCTCTCTCACTGGCTCACCAACTGCTTGTTCTATTATGGCTCAAAATATGGTCTTGTTTACACTCAACTGTTCTTCTTCCCGTCTGTCTGTAGGCGCTCTCTCAGCCTGCCTCCACTTGTCCGTGACCTACACCCACAGAGTTCCAGCTGCGGACCACCACTCTCTTTTCCTAGCCTGCATCGAGGATCCGAATTTTAAAAAGTGACCCAGCGGGTTCTGAGAAAATTCTCCGTTGTATTTCTTGATGGGCACTTTGGACCCACAGGTTTGGAAACACAGATGAGAACACCACCTACCTTCGGCAAGCATCAGCAACCCTTAGATGAAGATGTTTCTTATTTCTAAAAAGCTCTTTGCAAAGATTAACTGATTAGACAAAACTGTGACACCCCTGTCTCTAAGACAGAGTTCCATATGGAGGGAGGCCAGATGACTCTTACAGGGTCTTTGTCCCCAGTGTCCACACTTGGAAATTGTTCCTCTTTTGAGAACATGCTTCTAGTTCTGTAACTTTCCTGCATAAAAGAATAATGCTTGCATGGTCTTTAACCTGATAAGGAGACACATAGAGATTGCTGGCATAACTCTTTAGATCTGCTTCTCTATCAGAGAGCAGCACTCCACCTGATCCCAGCTTTATCTTCAGAATCTGCATGTGTGAGTCTTTATTTTTCTAATCCCCCATCACCCCTGGCTGGAACCGCAAGTTTGGCTGCGCTGGTCGAGGAAACTCAAGACTGTAGAACAACAAAAGTGGGCGAGAGAGAGAAGTCCCTGAGCTCATGAACCTGACATTCTTTATGTGTTAGAGGGGCAAGAAATAGTGGTTTTGTAATATGGAGAAAAATAAACAGGGCCATGTACTAATCACCTAGTAACAGGTATATTAGTCCATTTTCTATTGCTATAACGAAATAGCTCAGGTTAGATAACTTATAAAGAAAAGAGGTTTATTTAGGTCATAATTCTGAAGGTTCAAGGGCATCCCAGCAACTGGGGAGGACCTTGTAGCAGCCAGCAATATGATGATAAGAGTGTGTGCAAGAGGGAGAGATCACATCACCAGTTAGGAAGTCAGAGCAAGGAGAGGGTTGGACTCATTTTTTTATAAACAGGGCTCTCAAGAAAACTAATTCAGGGTCCTATGAGAACCAACTACTCTAACCCCTTCCCAGAGCAGCGTCCCCAGAGGCCCCCACTAGTCTCCGCCTCTTAAAGGGCCACCACCTCAGCACACCACCATGAGAATCAGGCCTCTAACCCAGAACCCCTGGGGCAAAGCCACCTGTGAACCACAGCACAGCACGGAGCTGGGAGCAAAGAGAATCCCCTGTCACAGGGCCATCAAGGAAGGTGCTTCAGGGCAAGTGCCATTTACACCGAGCTATTGTTTCTTCCTCCGTGCAGGAGGGAAACTGAGGCAAGGAGCCCATGGGGCAGAGCAGGGACCTGCTGGGGTTCTGGACCCAGGTTCCCTTCTATTTCTGAGCTGAGTTTTAAGACGTGGCTTCCCAGGGGGCAGAGTGTGGCTGGGACCGGCTTCCCTGTAACACAGCCACCACCGCAGGCCGGCTGTAGGGGAGGGGTTCAGAGCTCCACCCCACGGTCACCAACGTGGACCCAAGGACCCTGGCAGTCCCGCTGCCCCCCAGCTCTGGGAACTTGAAAGCAGAGGGACCGCAGCCCAGATCCCTTGGAAGCTCTGGGTTTTTTCCGAGGGTTGAGGGATCAGGACCATAGTGGACCATGACATTAGCAGGTTGGTCCCCTGCCTGACCCATCCATCATCACTGGGTGAAAGACACCACCCTCCCCGTCCCCTCCCCCAGGAAGGGGGACCACAAGTCTCAAGGCTCTTTCCCTTTCCTACCTGGAGACAAGTCACGAGCATACTTGCAACAGAGACGCCGACCGACAGGAAGAGGCCAAGCCCACCTCACGTATCGATTCTCCAACGAGTTCAGAGGACGTGGATTAGATGCTCGGGCTGGAACCTGCTGCAGTAATTGGGAGATCAGACATTCGCTCTTATGTGCTATTTGAAGCCGTTTTCCTTTGGGGAACTTGCTTTTTTTTTAAATGCATTTCTGATTTGGCCCAGGATTTTAGAATAATGGTCGCTTCTGGTGCTTAGAAAAACAAAAGATTCCGATCCTGCTTTCAGCTTCCAAAGGCGAGCCGTCTTTTCGCCAGCACCTGTTTCAGGACGCATTAGCCTCTTTTGCCCTGGGTCCCGTGTGCTCTTCCTGTCTGGGCTCGTTCGGGCTGGGAGCCTGCCGGTGCGTGTGTTAGCATGAGAGCTCTGTGGCTTCTGGTTTGGTGCCTGACTATGTGATGGCAGCAGAAATTCACCTCAGCACATTTCCATCCCAAACCCTCTGTCCCTCGTCATGTGGCTTAACGAGCTTAGTGATGCTGTCGTCCGTACAGAGGCCAAGGCTGAATGGCTGCTTCGAGGATGTCCTCTTCACACCTGTGCATTCTATCCCAGCCACAGTATTGTCACAGAGGTGCTTCCATTTTTGCAGAGCCCAGGACAAGGACACAAATGGAGCCTCTCATCCTGTGCCTCTAAACATTGAAAATGACAACCAAGATACACTCAGGGGCCAAAACTTGTTCCCCAAGACGCGCCCTCTTGGAGAACACGGAGGTGAAGGAGACAGGCTGTCCCCTCCCTGGCCACCAACAGCCTGAGTAGGAGAAAGGACTAGCTGGGGCAGCTCAGCAGAAGCTGGGGGAGAGGGAGGTCAGGGTTACTGGGGCGACTGGCCCCATCTGGACCTGGGGCAGGGCTGACCTGGGCAAGCTCCAAGGGTCCGTGTGCAGGTGCGCTGCTGCTGACTCAGGACTTCCTGTCCCCAGGTCACACCAGCCGTGCAGAGGGCGGGAAGGGGACCCTGTCTCAGGGCAGCTTTCTCAAGGGCACCCTCGTTTGCTCCAATTCCCAGATACAGCCTCTCATTGCCCCCTTACCCACCCCGAGTGCCCTCTGTCCCACACCTCTGGCCTGGGGAGCCCAGCCATCCTCCTTTGCCCAGTCCCACGGCCCTTCCAGTCCCCACTCCAGCCCTGAATGCCCATTCGCTCTATCGGGTGCCAAACATGCAAAATGCTTCCTCACAAACACAAAGTCCCTGTGCTTTGGTGATTTGGGAAAAGGGGTCCCCTTACGGCACAGGCCCTGGACAGGGGTCCCTCTTCCCCAGGCCCAAAAGGCTGGAGCTAGGGGACTGGAAGGGCCGTGGGACCGGGCAAAGCCTGCCAGTCCATGAGGTGGACCTGGCAGACGACGGCTTCCCTCTGTAATGGTGTTCTGATGGCATCAAGGACGCACCATCTTCCCGCATGGCAGGAAGCTCTGGGACCACTGTCAGCCAGGAGACAGTCACCCGGGGCCATCTCTGGCAATATGAATGCAGAAGCAGCACAGGGTTGGGGATATGCCACCCTGGTGGGCCACCCAGAGGGAGTGTCCAGGGGCTCCTGCTTCCTGGATCCTTGTGGGTTCTCTGGAACCTACCCGTTCTTTAGCTTCATCTTCTGCCCTCTGAGCTGCTGCCTGCATCCGATCAACCCCGTTCCACTAACCTGCCAGGGCTGGCTTCCACCACTGCTTCCAAAGCCCTCACAGGTCATTAGTCACACAACCCTCACGTTACCGAGGAAAGAGATGGCGCCATCGGCCGACACGGAGTCAAGCTTCACACAATATTAGTTTTCCTTCTGATCATGTCATTTGCCTGCCAAAACCCAACAATGGATTCTCCCAGTGTCCTCCACAGCCCCTCCGTCCCCAGCCACTAACACGGCCCATTCTCCCATGCACCCAGATCTGAACACGTGTGAGCTACCTGCCTCTCCATCTCCGTGTGTCACTTCCTTCTCATGTAAGCTCCACCCTCTGGTCCACTTGACAACCTCCACAGAAGGCGCCCCCTAGTGGCCCTGGAAGCACTTCTGCACAGAAGGCGCCCCCTAGTGGCCCTGGAAGCAGTTCTGCACAGAAGGCGCCCCCTAGTGGCCCTGGAAGCACTTCTGCACAGAAGGCAATGGTTCCAGAGGGGGTGCATGTGCTGTGGGAAGCGTCCCTCTCCCAGCAGGAAGAGCACGGTCTTCAGCCACTCTGCCACATGTATAGCTGCCCTCCACCTTGAACAAAGGAGGATCCTTGGGCCCAAAGTCTACCGGCCACATAGCTACTTAGGAAGGCAGGCCCCGCGCACTTCTCTTTTTTCCTTAATATGTTTCTGGTTGTAAATTGACACAGTATCTTTTTATTTATTTATTTTTATGTGGTGCTGAGGATTGAACCCAGTGCCTCGCCTGTGAGAGGCAAGCGCTCTACCACTGAGCTCCAGCTTATTACAATTAATTCTACTCTTACTTTATAATTGAAGAATAGTGTCGGGGTCCTCAACCGACTGACGTTTGGGGATTCCTGGTGTACAGCTATTTGGGGAGCATGAGACCACGGCTCCTGGTTAGGACCTGCGCCTCCACCAGGCAGTGAGAATGTTCCACTCAGTCCCGTGCAGCTGGTCCTGACGGTAGATAGGGGGCAGTTCGTGATAAAACAGCTGAATTAATAAATAAAAGTCCATTAGCTCAGCTGTCAGTGGTCTGGAAGTGGTAGCGAAACGCGAGCCAGCTAAAATAACGGCCGTGTAAAGAGGTGTGCATTGACTCTGCTCAAGAGAACGTGTTTTTCAAGCAGGCTGTAATCCCCTCTTACCAACACGCTCCCAGGTGCACCCCGTCTATTCAGGGAAACAGACCTGGCTGGACCTTTAATCGCTCATCCTGGAGCCTATTAACTGGGCTCACTGCGCGTGTGGGTCCCAGTGTCCCTCGGCTGGAGCGGCCTTCCCTGCACCCACTCCCCACTCTGTGTAACTTCCCCGTCAGCTGATACCCAGCTCCCTGCGCTGTTCCTCCTTGGCTCTGATCACAGTTTTCAACTATGTATCGATCATTTGATTTCTGATCGATACATATTTGGTACTAGACGCCAAGCTTCCTGAGTAGAGAAACCCAGTCTACGCTCCTAATGCCCAATTCTGGCTCCCGGCTTGGGCTACGGCTTTGTAGGTGCTCAATAAATACTGATGAATGACCGGCCGAGTGACTTGCGTGTGTCATTTATTTTAAACAATTAGCCGATTCAGTCCAGCCTTGCCTCCACTTTGCCCAAATAAACAAGGTTGATAAACATGAGCCAAGACCTCAACAAAACCGTTTAGAGAGCCTGAGATTTCAGAGAAACTGAAATGCCCCTCTGTGCAGCCAGCCCCTCACTGAGGAGGGCCAGCTCTGCTCCCAGAGCCTGGGGCCACGGGATAAGATAGAGGACAGGCCCCTGGGAATGCCGGGGCCATGACTGCAGTTCTGCTCTTGGCTCTGTGGAGTTCCTATGTCCTGCTCAGGGCATATGCTTTCCACCCCACGGACCCCGATTTCACACTTGGGGCATGGTTGCTTTTCGTTAGCCCCATTACTCGGTGGCTAAGACGCCTGGTTCTCTTGCTTTGGGGTACCCCACCATCATCCGTGCCCACCGTCCTCGCTTTGGGACTTCCAAAATAAGCAACCCACAAAACGAACCCAACGTCCCATGCCTCCTCTGCAAGAGTGACATCCCCTACCACGTGGCACCTCAGCTGAGGAACGGCCTCCCCACCCAGCCCGCCTCTCCCCGCCCAGCAAGCCCCAGGTGCCCACTGGCTCTGCTCCCTGCCAGGCTGCGACGCCACCCGGCCTTTCCCGAGTCCCCAGATCCCACACCGCGCCCCACTCTGCACTAACGTGGGATTTCCAGAAGGTACGTCCTGTCCAGCCCCCGCCTCGATCCCTGTCAATCCACTCGTTCTTCTGACAGACATCTAGTAAGCACCTGCTGTGTGCTAAGAACGCTGTGGCAAACCAGACGGGCAAGTTCCTGCCACTGAGGGGGTTTTGTTGTTGAGAAGACCGGAAAAGACTAGAAGCTCGGGGGCATTCAGAGCCCTTTGGGACATGGCCCTGTACATTGTTCTAGAACCTTCTCCATAGCGTTCAATGCCATGCCCATCCTGAGCCCTTTGGAGCTCATCCAACGTGCTACCCTCTCCCTGGCGGCCTGGCCTTTGCTCGCCGTCCCCTACGTGTCCCCCCACCCCCGTTGCTTCCCATCCCCTCCCCAGGTGGGAGGTGGGTGCAGGGGCCCCTCCCACGCTCCACAGCCCCCTGGGGCTCCCTGATGACACTCCTCCTCTTGCTGGTGACCGGCAGGTGGCGATCACAGAAGCAGAGATCACAGGAACATCTGGCGAGGATTCAGGTTCACAGGCGCGGGTGACAACGCATTCAGGGTCACCCAGGACAGTCTGGCTTCCAGCTGCTGTCCCGGTGCAGACCCTAAGGACACCTTCCTTCACTCCTGCCAGAGCCGCTGGGATCACCTGGTGCACCACCACGCCTGGCGCAAAGCGGCTTTTGGAGCCGGCATCCTGGTAGTGATTCCAGCTTCATTGGAGGCGTTACATAGTGTCAGGTTTCTCTTGGTTCTTGGAATGTTTCAAAGCTTTGCCTACCTCAGGGCCCTTGCACACACCGCTCCCTGTGTCTGGAAAGCCCTGTTCACCCCTCTCACTGCATAATGAATCCTTTTCATCCCACAAACATTAGGTTAAATGCCATCTATCAGAGAGTCCTTTTCTGACATTCTATGCAAACTCGGTCCCTCTTCCCCTCCGTGCTCCTATGACAGCTCCCTGGCCATTTCCGAGGGGCACATTGTCACAATGTTTTGTTTCACATGCTGTCACTCCTGCAGAACCCAAGAGTCACCAAACAGGAAACTGAGCACATTTCTTTGATTCAAGTCAGTCTCCTCCACCACATTGACACTGTCAAGGGCCTCCTCTCCCTTAGCCTGGATGACAGGCGTGGGCCACCACATCCGGCTCAGATGGGTCCACATCCAGCATGTCCAGAGGGGCGGGGCTGGCTCTGCCCAGGTGGGCAGATACCTGGCAGAATCGCCTTCCAGCGAGGAGGCTTTGGGGGAAGCTGGGCCTTGCAGCCAGGGAGAAGGGAGATTTGGAGTCACTGAGCAAAGTTCAGAGACTATGATGAGGGGGCGGAGGGACAGAAGCAGGCCAGCCTGACGGGGGCTGGAAGACTGAGCTGTGAAGGAAGCCCTGAGGCTCTTGGGGAAGAAAAAGGGCCCTAGCAAGGTTCCCCCCGACAGCGGGGGCTAACACTCTGTTCTGCACAGGGAGGTCCGCCCCTCCGAGGCTCATTTTCTGTTTTCAACAATAACATTCCCCTCCCTTCCTCCTGGGAACTAGGAGAGAGGCCATGCCAGGGTGCAGAGCTCTCCGTCATGGGACTCTTGGCAGGAAACCTAGTCTGCCTCCTGGGCAGCTGGACATGTGGTTGGGTGGCCTTGAATGTCTAGTTTTACAGGGAGCATTGGCCAACGCCCTGCCTGGCGGCCCAGTGAGGGGGAGGGCCTCCCTGCAGGACGCCTGAGAATCCTCCACTTCCCACCAAAATAGTTCAGAAAACTTAAAACTCCCCACTGCCTCCTAACTGAAGGACAGACCTCTTCCTTCGGCAAGCTTTACTTGCTCACCCAGCTGACATTCGGGTCTCCATCCCAAGGCCCCTCCATACTGTCCACCACGTCTTTGTTGAGTGAGGGGCTGGTCCAGGACACCGGCTGCCAGTTTCCACTCACCTACGATGCGCCCGACGTCCCCAGCATCTTACACATGACATCACATCTAGCCCTTCATGAAGCCAGTGAAACCAGTCCATTTGGTCCCTATTTCATAAATAAGGAACCGAGGCACAGACACATCGAATAGCTCCCCCGGGCCACACAGCAAATTTCAGAGCCGTGGTTATGAGCCAGGATCTAGCTTGCACCTCACCTCGGGCACAGCTTTGGTCATCATAGCTGAAGGCTGGCGGTGGGGACTACAGGCTGATGGGAATAGAAGCCATGGGTGCCACTCAGTGTCCTGCCATGCACAGGTCAGCCCCCACGGTGACACTCTGTCCACCACCAGGTGTCACACCCAGACAGCCTTCTCATGAGATCCCACCCAGAGCAGGCGAGTGTCCCCAAGGCAGGGACCCGTCCCTCACATGACCTGTCACTCAATCAGGGTTTGTCAAATAAATGAACCAAGCCACCAGCCGATGGCAGACAAGCCCCAGAGCACCTCTTCCCTGTCCTTCAATGTCCCATTCTCTGTCCTCTCTTTGGGTCTTTATCGCTTTCTGTCTCAGTTCGTAATTATCAGGGCTTGACTCATCTTTCCTACTAACAGAGGGTGTAGACAGCACGGGGCCACCCCTTCCCCGTGGTCTCCGCCACTCTACCTCGTCCCCCATGAGAACCTTGATCAATATTTACTGAGCTCGCCCGGCTCTGCTTGCTCCTCGCTGCACATCCTCTCCCTTCCCCACGCTGAGCTCATCTCCTCCGTATTAACTCAAGTTCAATCTACCAAAGGGTCTAACGTGGCCGGGAGGACGGGGCGGAGGTGGCGGAGCCGACACTGCAGCCGGCCTCCAAGGCCCAGGCAGAGACCCTCAGATACGCCCAGGAGCCCACGCAAGTGTTTTCCACTTGATGTTTCTAATCAGAATAAAAATGAGCACAGCGATGAATAGGCACTAACGAACCCGCCCGGGCTGCACTCTTCACAAGGTGGGTGTAGACGTAATTTGGACTGTTTCATTTATCTATTTATTTTTACTTTGCTTGTTTTGTAGAGGACTTGGCCCAAGATGGCAGAAGTACTCAAGGCCCAGCAAATCCACACTGCAGCTCTGGGTCAAGGTCAGAATTGGGGGCTGTCTGCTCCCCAGCTGGACAAGCACTGGGAGACAGGCTGCCTCACAGAGCAGCTCTCGACTGCTGGGTAACAAATGAGCACATCCCCACAGCCAGCAGGACACCCGCGGATCGCTCCACAGCTCTGCAGGTCGCAGCCCAGGCCTGACCAAACCGGGGTCCGGGCTTTGGGGTCTCACAGGCTGCAGTGGAGGGCTTAGCCAGGCTGCCTTCCTATACGAAGGTCCAAGTGGGGAAGTTCTGCTTCTGAGCTCACTCAGGTTGTGGGCAAAAACTCCTTGAGGTAGTAGAACTGTGTTCCTTGCCACGTGGGCCTGCCTACAGGTCCTCTCCCAGCACGGCCACTTGCTCCTTCAATGCTTTCTGGTGGGAGATCAAGGAAACTCTAGCAAGTCAGTTGTCATCACAAGAGGGACCGCCCATCACCTTTCCCATATGACACCCAGACGATGGGCACCTCTGCTGGGATCCCAGGGTCAGGCGCGAGTCCCAAGCCCTGACCACCCTCAAGGGAATGCACAAGTGAACGGATTCAGAAATGGGGGTCACCTGAGGCTCCTCTGGCCGACCAACCTCACAGCCATCTCGCAGCCATGGGAAACCCTCTCCCGCCACCCTGCACGCGACTATGGGGGCACTTCCCTGGCTGCTCCCTGAATACAGGGGTGCCCCCTGCCGCCCCCTCTCCTCTGCTCCCTGCTTCTCAAGCCCCTGGCGCTGGAGGGATGGGCGGAGGCACCTCCCTTGGCTTCCAGGAGCTGGGGCAGTTGGGAGCAGGGCCTGAGCAACACAGCCCCTCCCTGTGGTGTGGCTCTCGTGACTGTCACATCAGTGACGGCCCCTCTCCTTCTGTAATCACACAGCTCACTGCCAACCGAGATCTTACTGGTCAACTCCCCGCACGGCTTCCCGTGTGGCTTGATTCTGGGGCACCTCTACCCCCGCCCCGGGGCCGTATAAAGCGCAAAGTAAGCAGATGGTTTTAGGTGACGATCGTGGCGCTCAGCATCGCGTTCTCATTTTTTTTTTTGGTCACAGTTTTGAAATATTGATGAGGGCCGCTGGTGGAGAGGGCTCCCAAAGGTTCATGCCTTTGCAGAAAGCAGTGTGTGAACATGCAGATCATTGTCACAGGCCGTCCACGCAGGACCCCGCTGGCATTCAGCAGGAGGACCTGCCTGGGTTGAGGGGACTCGGCCCTGGCTGGCCCGGGGGGGAGCAGGTACGAGGAGTGGATCCCCGATGGCAGAGCGGGGGCGGGAGCAGTCCCGGTCTGGGGCCTGCATCAAGGTGCTTCGGCTCCAGCAGGAGGAAAAGCAGCCGCCTGAGCTCCAACCTCCGGGGTGAGCAGAGCAGCCCACGGGTGGCCACTGCCTGGTGCAGGGCGCGTGGCATCAGCCTCTGCGCTCGACCACCCCTGTCCACAGAGAGGGTCAGGAGGGGGAGGCCTGGCGGAGTTCCAGGGTACAGAACGGCCCCCCAGATGGCAGCCCTCCTCAGTCAGACGGCTTTCCTTCACGTGAAGAAACACAGGACGCGATGCCCTGCAGGACGGGGTACCTGCCCTTCACCTTCTACACTTTTCTCTGGTGCTTTCCCCTGAGGGCAGCGCAGTGGGTGGAGGCCCAAGGAATAAGCCAACTCACTGGCCAAGACTGTCCGTGGTCCTACTTCGCCCAGGCTCCTCTGAGGCCCTTGGTCTGCTGGGCTGTAAGGATGGCCTTAGGCCTGAGCCCCAGCGACTCCAGTCTTAAGCTCCACTTTGAACCTGCAGCCCCACCAGGCCCGCCTACGGAGCCCTGCAGTATGATCATCAGGCACAGCCCTGACACAAACAGGTCACTTCTCCCCAGCCTGCAAGCTCAGAGTGAAGTCTCTGGCAGGTTGTCCTCGCCCCGCAAGGGGGAGAGGCCAGAAGATCAGGGTGGGGACCACCAGACCAGATGCTTTAAACCCAGGGCAAATTATATCACTGAGAAATGCAGGAGCAGCTGATAGGGATTGGAAGGGTGGTCAGAAGCCCCAGAATTCAGTACACATGGTGGAGCAAACGGACAGACATTCAGCCGGCCGACACAGGTGCACACGAGCCGGAGAGCCTAATGAGGACCTGGACTGACATCCCAGCTCTGCTCCTCTGCCTGATCCTCTGCATCATCCTCACTGCTCTCAAACTCCACCGCCACATCTTGGCCCTGGTGAGAGTCACAACTTCTCCCTACGACGCTCTCCACCCCAGGAGAAGCCTGCCTTGGTTCCGGACCTGATCACTGAGGTCTGAGTGAGTGGTCATCCGCTGGACTCGAGCCTAAGGCCTGAGTCTTTAGATCTGGCCCTTGAGCTGAGCACGCAGAGGGAATGTCTGTCCTGAGCCTGTCATGATTAAGAGTGTTTTCCATGCTTAGAATTAATCTAGAATTATTCGCTGTGGATTGATTCTGTCTATTGCAGTGCCCAGCATCAAGGATTGTCATTTTTTGACTAAGAACCTACAGAGTGAAATTGTATTGAGTGATTTGAGTGAATAAAGCATTGAAAAAGGGCAGGAGCACATGGGCACTCCTTATTTCTCCCCCCGGACGGCATAAGTCGCACCTTTGCCCACCGCGACATGGGCCCAGTCCTAGCAAGGACCCTGCTTAGTCAGTTGAGCAAGAGCCCCACACTTCAGGGCTCCTCCTGCTGCCCTGCAGCTGCGAGTCCCTGAAGCTCCCCCTTATTTTATGGGGGTGCGAGGCTGTCTTCTTAACAGCAGCAAACGCTCCAGAGAGGCTCGGCCAGTTGATGCTTTGGGTCGTTAGGTCACAGACTGTCCAGGTGATACTCGGCCCCTGCTCCTCTCTGAGGGGGTGGAACCGGGCCTGCGAGACTGGAGAGGAGTCCTCGGAGGACAGCCTGCCCTCTGCAGCGTCAGCTGGCCAGGCCAGGCCAAGGGAAGCCGGGAGCCCTGCAGCCTGAGCCTCCACGGTGGCGAGGCCGACCCAGTTTGGCCCCCGAGTTGGACTTCAGTGAACGAGCGGTGCTTCCAGTCACAGTGCACACACGTGCACACACGTGCACACACGGCCCCCTCCCCTTTGCCTCTGCAAAGTTCACTCCTCAGTCGACGCAGGGCTGCTTCCTCCAGGATGCCCTCCTGGACCTCCGTGACCAAGTCACCACCATCCCAGGCCCCCCAGGTAGCACAGCTGGGCTCGAGGCAGCTGCTGCCTGTCTGTCTGTCTTTCAGGCGAGCTCCTGAGAGGAGGGGCCCCGGCTGTTTTCCTTCACCATCACCCTGGGCCAGGCAGAGCTCCTGGGTCACAGGGGCAGAAGGACAGAAGCAAGGGAAAGAGGGAGGGAGGGAGACCCAAGAGGGAGGGTGGGGGAGGTGAGGAGGGTGGGTGCTGAGGTCACAGCGGGGGCCAGAGGCATCCCCGGGGATGGTGGACAGGTGGGTCCAACTCACGAGGAGGCAGCGGACGCTCCAACAGGCAGCAGTAGCCACCGAAGGGTCTCAGGGAGGACGAGGAGGTGACGAGGTCAGACATGTATTTATAGAACTCGGGTTTGCTGCTCAAGCAGGAGGCTGTTCAAATAGTGGGAGCGAGAAGGCGTGAGGGCGAATGAGGGCCGGGGCGGCAGGTTTGGAGAAGAGGAGGCGGATTGAAGAAATGCAGAGATAACTGGCCAGAGATGTTGGTCAGGGCTGGTGCAGGCGGCCAGCCCTGCCTGGCTCTCACTCCATAGGCACCGGCACCCAACACCCACCACCTACTCCACAGCCACCCAGCAAGGAAGGCGTTCCCCGGGTGCAACTGAAGCAGAACGAGAGAGAGAGAGAGAGAGAGAGAGAGAGAGGTGAAGTAATTTGGCCAAATCCCACGGCTAGTGATTGAGCTGGACCTTGACCCAAACCCTCAGCCGCCGGGTCAGAGAGATCCCCACTGGACACAGCCACAGTGGACAGGAATCGCGCGCCCTTTCGTGGAGTGCCCATCCGGGGGGTTTAAACGTTTCCCTGATGGACAGATCTCCTCTGAGGAACCCGTCTGTTTCTGGTCGGGCAGCGAGCAGTCAGTGACCATGCACCAGTCACAGCAGAAGAGAGGTCGCGGGAAGAGTGAGGGTTGAGGGTGAAGCGTTCCATTTTGAAGTGTTGGGGAGCATGGGGACATTCAGGGGTCACTGTTCAATGGCTCCTGGGTGTCCAGGGCAGAGGTCAAAGGGAACGTGGATAGATACTTGAGAATAAAATGGAAACGGAAGACTAAGCAAGTGACCAATATCAGTGGCTGTCAAAGACGTGGGTTAGAGTTTAGGGTTCCACGAAAGTGCTTCAGGAGCCGGTGTTGGGAACAGAGAAGGGGGTCCATGCTTCCCACCCCCCCCCCGACCAAGCCCCAGAGCACCTGCTGCAACCCCATTACAACTACTTTATTAGAACTACAGGTTGGGAATTGATGAGAACCACTTCTAAACAAAGGGTTTAAAATAAATAGACAAACAGATGGGTGGACAGATGCACGGACAGACAGACAAGGAAACAGATAAAGTGAACCACTGGACAGAGAAGACTTTGGTTCAAAAAGTGTGTTAGTCAGTTTTTCATTACTGTGTCCAATGTACCCAACAAGAACAATTTAGAGGAATAAAAGTTTATTTTGGCTCACAATTTCAGAGGTTCAGTCCGTGGTAGGTAGACTCCATAGGTCTGGGCCCAGGGTGAGACAGAACATCATGGCGGAAGGGGGTAAGGAAAGCCGCTCAGTTCATGGCAGCCAGGAAGCAGAGCGGGCTTGAGAGCAAGGAACCAGAGGTAATGTGATCCCCCAGGACATGACCCCCGTGACCTTCTTCCCCCAGCCAGGCCTGCCTGCCTACAGTTACCAGCCATTAATCCATCCAAGTTATTAACCCATTAGATGGATAAATATGCCGATTAGGTTACAGTTCTCAGAATCTAATCACCTCACCTCTGAACATTCCAGCATCGTCTCATACATGAGCTTTCAGAGGACACCTTGTATCCAAACCATAAGGAAAGGCTCAACCTGGCACCTCACCCCAACCTAGGCACACTGCCTGAGACTACAGGATGACTCTCACATCAACTGCCTGGTGGAAATGAATGCTCCGGAAAAACGACTGTCATGCTTTGACGCTTGCTCAGGTCTTAATGGGGGCAATTCAGAGACTGCCAATCACAAACACGGGGTCTGTAGCCAGGTGACCCGAGGGAGACAAGGGCCTCACCACGCCCTCTTCTTGGAAATTCAGTGAGCACCGGTGAGGAGGGGGGTGGCCACTCTGCACACGGTGCCATCTACATCTTACCCAACCAAGCTCTGCCTCGGAGTGTCAGTGCAGTGCAGGGACAGACTGCTGTGTGTCCTCACTGTGGGCCTGGCCCGAGCAGCTGTCTTCAATGATCTCTGCAAGCAACGTCCCAAGCAGGAGAAAAGTGACTTCTGTTTTGCATCAAAAGGCTGCAGACAAGATGAACTGCTCGAGCGTATTTGGATCATAGACATGAACCCTCAGGCTCCCCTCCTCCTCCTCCCTCCTCCTCCTCCTCCCTCTTCCTTCTCCTCTTCCTCCTCCTCCCTCTTCCTTCTCCTCTTCCTCCTCCTCCCTCTTCCTTCTCCTCTTCCTCCTCCTCCCTCTTCCTTCTCCTCTTCCTCCTCCTCCCTCTTCCTTCTCCTCTTCCTCCTCCTCCCTCTNTCCTCTCTCTCTCTCTCTCCTCTCTCTCTCTCTCTCTCCTCTTCTTCTCCTCTTCCTCCTCCTCCTCCCTCCTCCTCCTCTTCCTCCTCCTCCCTCTTCCTTCTCCTCTTCCTCCTCCTCCCTCTTTCCTTCTCCTCTTCCTCCTCCTCCTCCCTCACCCCTTCTTCTTTTCCTCTTTTGTAATTTTTTTGCTCTAGTAACAAACGAATATGGATGTGTGCCTATTCCTGCCTAAATTCTGAATGACAGACATGGACATGAAACAGGGCACATCTGTATTCTTTGGATATGATTTCCCCGCTTTGGTCTCTGGGGACGCTTGTTCCGGCTGCCTCTGGGATGGGGATTTTAAATTAATCTCTCCTTTGGTGGGAAAGAGAGAGTCATATTGAAGACGATTCTCAGTGAACCTGCAGCGGATGCTGCTGCTTCGGCATCATGATTAAGTGGACCTTCGTCCACTGTACGTCTGACATTTTTTATCAAATGCCTGGTGATTCCCGAGTAGGAGATTGAAACTCATTTTCTAGAGGATTCATATAAAAAGTGCTGCTCTCGAAACAGGACTGTCACGAGGACACGTGGACCTTGTCTATTCTCTCTGCATTATGAGGCAGCCTCCAAGCTCTCTCCACAACACTTCTTCCTGTTTCTCCCCACAGTTACCACACCCGTTAGAGCACAGGACAACAGTGGGAGAGGGAGATGCCCACCAGGAAGTGACAGACCCGGCTGGAAAGCACTGGAAGTCCACACACATACCTGCCCCGCTGCAATGCTACCTGAGGATGCATGGAGTTGGGGTCAGGGTCTGACATCAGTTCTCATAAATAGCAGGACTTGTAGGCATTTGGAGGGTGTCTACTCTATGCCAGTTTTTCTTCTAAGTCGTGCACAAATGTATCATTTCATTTAATCCTTTCAACTGCATTGTGAGGTCTTAGACAAGGAACGGATCGGTTGGCAAATTGTGGAGCTCGGATTTGAATCCAGGAAGGTAAGTTCAGAGACCCTGCTTTTAACTGTCATACCAACCTGTCCTCAGGGGGGCGCCAGTGGGTTGCCTCTCCTGTACACCAGGGCCTTCCAGGGGATGCACCGCCCGCTCCAGTTACCAGTGGTGCCATTACAAACTCCCCCCAGCACTCAGGGGCTTAAGACCGCTCTTGTACCTGGCTCCTGATTTTAGGAAGGGCTCTGCCAGGTGGGTTGCTGCTTGGTCCACGTGACTCCACGTGAGGTGGCTGCGGCCAGAACATCCCTTTCCAACGTGGTGTCCTCATCTACGTCGCTGGCCCCTTGAGGCTCCTCTCCCTTTTCACGTGGTGTCTGTCCCTTCAAGACCTCTCTGAATGGCTTGGGCTTCTCACAACATGGTGGTCTCAGGGCAGATGGGTTTCCTGCATGGAGACTAGTTTCCCTGGAGCATGTGATTCAAGTCACATGGGAAGTTGCAAAGATTCCTCTGATTTAGCCTCAGGAGCCCCACAGCGACCTTTATGTCACATTCGATTGCCAAGCAAGTCACTAAAGCTAGCCTAGACTCGGGGGTAAGGGAATTACCTCTCGGAGGGAGGAGTTGGAAAGGATCCCCGGCTATTCTTGATCCGCGACATTGTCTTATCTGTAAATGAGGATGCGTTCACCCACCGCACGCACCTCACGATGGTGCTTTAGTAGACAGTGACCGTGCGTTCCACAGCAGTCCTGTGAGATGATCTCACCTTGTGACGTCTTAGCCACCTGAGTTTGGGTGAATGCTCCATGGATCCACCCAATAAAACTGCCTAACGATACAGTTCTCAGAAAGTGTCCCCATCGATAAGAAACATATGACTGTCCCTCAGCAGCCACACAGTTGATTACGAGAGGACTTCCATTTCGGAACATCTGCTGGCTTCTCCCTTGCTGTCTGCCAGTCTCAATGATGACAGCAGCAGCACAGCTACCTTTCATTGACCTGGCCGAATGCCAACCACCATTCCCAGCACTTACACATACTAACTCGATATCCACCTAATATAGCTGAGTGTTACCTTATTCCTCATCATAACCCTACTGTTACTCTTATCATTTCCACTTTACAGGGCAGAACTTGAGGCCCAGGAAGGTTAAACAACTTGTTCAAGGTCATAGGCTTGGCAGGGATGGAGCACTGAGTGCCCATGGTCTCTGCCTATGAGTTAAGCTCATTGTATTCTTAACTTCTTGGTAGGTTCTTGAGAGAAAAGGGTTCAACTCTATTTTTAAGAAAATGGTTTTTAAAAAAACCACTGGACTCGATGACACCTAATCATTCCATTTCCTCAGACTAACAGACATGCAGAATCGCAGGGGGGTGGTCAGGGGAGCAGATTGGGGGCCTGGCTGCTGGAGGTTCAAATCCTGGTGGCGGGAGGCTACATTTTCCAAGGCTGGCCAAGCAGACACCTCCTACCCTACCTGGGCTGGCTTTGCACCTCCCTCACTGAAAGAGGTGAAGCCTCCTTGCCCCACCCTTCAAATCTACATTAATTGGGAATGGGTGGCCAGGAAGCTGTGCCGACACCCAGCAGGGTCCCCACTGACCGGGCAGCTTCAATCCTTCTCTTGGAGACCAGAGCCAGTGTGAGAAGCCCCAGCTGCTCTGCTGGAGAGAGAGTGGCCGCATGGAGGAGAGGGGAGAAGTCACACGTGTGCATCACGAATCCATCTGGGCATCCATCCCAGTCAGGCCTTGGATGGCCTCCAGCCTCAGCCGCCATCTGGCCCAACCATGTGAGAGACACAGGTGAGCACAGCCCCACGGAGCCCGGTAACCCACGGAGCTGGGAAAGATGAACATAAATCCCTGACTCCAGCCCTAGGTCTCAGGTCATTTGTCATACAGGAACAGATGACAGAACACTAGCTCTGCTTCTTAGATCTATACCATCCCAGGCACGTCATCTAATCTCTGTGCACCACCTTATTAACCTATAAAATAGTTACAGTGCCTCATTCAGAGCGTTAGTGCATGGATTGTGGGAGATACTCATAAAAAGAACTTAACACACCAAAAGAGTGAGCGTGTAAAGTCAGTTACAGTCACACCCATTAGGATGGTGGTACAATATGGGTGGGAATATAAAACAGCAGCCTCTATGGAAAACAGTATGGAAGCTCCTCAAAATATTAATAGAATTACCATTTTACCCAGCAATTTCCCCTCTGGATACATACTCAAAAAAATGGAAAGTAGAGACTTGAACAGAAAATTGTGCAACCACGTTTATAGCAGCATTACTCACAATGGTCAAAGGTGGCAGCAGCCCAAGTGTCCATCAACCAAAGCACGGACACACTAAGCACAATATCCAGTGGAATATTATTCTGCCTTAAAAAGGGAGGAAGGAATTGTGACACAGGCTCCGACATGGATGAACTTTGAGGACAGTATGCTAGGTGGAATAAGCCAGCCACAAAAGGACAAGTGCATAGGGCTCAACATAGATGTGGCACGTAGGGTAGTCACTATCATAGACACAGCCGTAGGGGTGGTTGCTAAGAGCTAGGGTGGGGAGGAGAGCAAGGAATTAATGTTTAATGGGCATGATAAGATTTCAGTTTGGGAAGGTAAAATGGTCCAGGGATGGACGGTGGTGATGGTCACTCAGTGTGAACACGCTAAATGCCATTGAACTGTTGCACACTTAAAATGATTTGAGTGGTACATTTTATGTTATGTTTACTTTGGGATGTTGTTTTGTTTGCAGTGCTGGAGATCAAGATCAGGGCCTGAGACATATTAGGCAAACACTCTACCACTGAGCTACAGCCTTAGCCCTTATTATTAGTTTACCCAAATAACAGAAAAAACATCTTTTTTGGGGGCGGGGAGGGGTACCAGGGATTGAACTCAGGGGCCAACAACCACTGAGCCACATCCCCATCCCTATTTTGTATTTTATTTACAGGGTCTCACTGAGTTGCTCAGCACCTCGCCGTTGCTGAGGCTGACTCTGGACTCATGATCCTCCTGTCTCAGTCTCCTGAGCTGCTGGGATTACAGGAGTGTGCCACTGTGCCCAGCTGAAAAACATATTTTTTAAAGTCAATAGTGAAAGATCAGTGAGGTCAGTTAAGTAGGTAGGAACACTGATTTTATTCATTGCAAAAATTCAAAAATTTTGGAGAGATGATACTTTGGGTACATTTTTTGGTATTTTCAATTTTTTTTTTTTTTTTTTTGGTATTTAGGAATATCTAGCCTGAAACCCATCAGCATGAAGCTCCAGAACCACAGTTAAAGAAGATCCTTAAAAGACAAAAAAAAAAAAAAAAAAGACAGATCCTCTTTATCCTCAGTGGAATAAGATATCACAGACCAAGGATTAGGTGTCAGCATGATGCCAGATTTTCAACAATGACACCAGGAGCCAGAAAACAATTAAGCATTTTTAGGTAAATGTGCTGGAATTTTATACCCAGCCCAACTGTCCTTTGGGGTGGGGTCTGGAATTCCAGCTCATTTGCTTTTTAGGCACAGTCACGCAGTTACTTCCAGTGCACTCTGTAGGGCATTAAGAGAAGGAAACCCACTAACAAGGGGAAGGAAACTCGGGAAAAGAAACTCTGGACTCAAGGAAAGAGAGAATCTAACCCCCGAGAAAAACCGAGGGAACTCAGGGCTCTGGAAGGGCGGCCCCAGGAGCAGCAGCAGAACAACTAGACCAGATGAGAACCGAAGGGAGGCTGGAGGCGTGGAGGCTGGGGGGGGAGGCTGGGAAGGGAGAAGGAAATGCAACCGGTGGTTACCTGACAGCATGACCGAGCGGAAAACTGCATTGAGAGGCATTTTCTCGAGCTGAGGGTGGATACAGAAAGACTCAGACTCAAAATAGACTCAGCGAAGGGAAAATGAGGATTCAGATCAGAAGTTGAGGGTTGGGAGATGGCTCAGGGGTGAAGCATGTGTGAGGCCCCAGCTGGGTTCAATCCCCAACACGGAAAAAAAAATAAAAAAGCAAATTTTAAAAAGGTAATATAATTATACAAGTATAATGATTATGCACCAGCTCAGTAGTAAACAATATTTGTGTAGTCATAATAACGGAAACAACAATAATTACATCAAAATGTGGAATTGCACTATAGGGAGTACAGGGCCAAAGCCAGAAACCACCGCCTTTGCCCTCTGCATCCAATGCTCAGCATCCAATGCTGCTCCCAACCATCACTCCGCAGATGACAGGCTGGCTTGATTTAGCAATGGGGATGCAAGTCCAGAAGAATCCCCGAAAGAATCTGAGGTGGTTGCTTCTGGGGAGTGGGATAGAAGGTGGGATAGAAGGGGGCGTGGGCTCTGCTCCCAGTTGGGGAAGCTTTTCAGCGTGAATTGATGCTTCAACTGCGTGCATGAGTCACTTGGTTGGAAATTAAAACCCAGTTTAAAAATTTAAAAAATTGCTCTTCTGTTCTTTAAACATATAGGCTGCCTTTTATACTTACTAACTCCCCACATTTCAGGAGTGAGAGAGGACAGCAAGGTGGCCTTAAAGACCCTGAGGAAGCTCACTGTGCTCTTAGGTCTGTCTATTCGAATGTGCTAGAACGAGCCCCTCCAATCCACTTCCCACCATGCCCCTGGCCACATGGACTGGGGCTGCAAGGCTCCCAGACTAGCTCCTCCACCTCCTTCAGCCTGGCCTTTCTTCTCTGGAAGCTTCCATTTCCTGCCACAGCATCAGCTGTTCCCACACTGAAAAGGTCAGATGTGAGTGTTATTTCAGCACACATTTGATGGGAAGTGATTCTGGCAGGTTTGGATTTATTGCCTGAGCCAGGTAAACATGAAATCTCTCCAAGATATCATGGACAGGAAAAAAAAAATTTCCCTCCCCCCCCCCCCCCTCATACACACACTCACACACACATACACACACACACACATCCACACATAATTTTCTGCTAAGTCCATCCTGCTGATTTGATTACCCAAGTAAGATTTACCAAACGTTTACATAAAAGTCCCCTGCCTGAGGGTGGTATGCATGTCAGCATTATGGCCAGCAGTTTGATGCTGAAATAGATTTGCAGGACAAGCTCGTCTATGTGAATTGATTGGAAACAGGCGCACCCAGCACTGTCGAAAACTCTATAGATAATCCACGATTATTTGCGCTCCTTTCCCCTGTCAGGGGAGGGCTGCAGAGGTCGCCTGGCTGCTTGGAGCACTGAGGTGAGGGTTGGTTCTCAATCTCCGAGGATGCAATCATACGAGCCCATTTATATCGATCAACAGCACACATGGAAGTTAACATAAATCAATTAGCAAAATGAGTCTGCTGCGGGAGAATGCTAAAACATACCGAGTAAATAACAGTCCTACGCACAAAACATGAGGATAAAGTCTACAACCATGCTCAGCCCTGCCAAGTCCCCCTGTGACCTTCAGCAGCAGAATGTTCAGCTGTCACTCAAAGTCCACTGCTGAGTGAAGTGGACAATCTCACACTGCTAGATGCCAGGGTCATCTCGGAACTTAACCCCGAGTCTCTTCTATAATAACAGTGACAGAGTACGTCTATACAGCACTTGACAATTGGCCAGGCTCCTTTCAAATGCTTTATTAGCTGACTTGGGCTTTGCTGTAGGTCTGGGGACCTTTATGGTCGGTGGGGGAGGCAGGGGGACGTGGAGGCAGACAGAAGCACTTCGACCTTGGCTCTGCAACGTACCAGCTTGTCTAAACGGAGGTGAGGCTAATGTCCAGCAAAAAAGATACACAGCTCTCAAATAACTATGGTCATCCCCACTTTTACAGATCGGGAAAGTAATTTACAAATTTAAGTGGAAAAACAGGGCTTCAACCCAAATCTATTTGTGTTATTCCTAGTCCCACGTTCGACCTTGTCCTGATTCCTGCCGTGGATTCCCAGTCCACGGGCAGCTGCGTCACAGGTATGAGCTGGGGCACGTCCACCTGCAGTCCAAGCAGGGTGGAGACCCTGCTGCCCCACCCCTAGGACTCCCTGGGATGGAGCCCAGGGAAGAAGGCCCTGTGTCTAGAGCTGGCCCTCAGTGCCTAGCACACAGGGACAAGGTGCAAAGGCAGGACAGTCTTTCCTTTTGCTCTCCCCCCCGCTCCTGCTTCTGGGGTCACCTGTCCCAGCACTGTTTAACACACCAGATATCTCCGCTGAGGGCTTTTGCCCCAGATGTTCTCTGCCTCACATTTTTCTTCCAAATAGCCACGTGGCTCTAGTGGGTTTTCTCACCTGTGTGCATATTCGAAGGCTTACTCCTTCGAACCATCGCTCGAGGACTAACTTCCCAATGGCATCCACCCTCACCCACCCACTCCAATCACAGCTGACCTCACCTCCATCCTGACCCCAGGCCTCCCCACCCTGCTCTGTCCTTCCCCCACCCCTTGGTGCCTTCTAGATCCTATGGAACTTTCTGCTGTGCTCAGAGGATACTGCCTGTGTCCCATCACTAGATTAAGTTCCACAAGAGCAGGGATTGTGTCACTTTTGCTCACCAAGTGTCCTAAGTGCATAAAACAGAGCCTGGTATGTAGTAGGTGCCCAAGAAATATTATTCAATGAATAGATAAGCACATGGATGGATGGATGGACTGATGGATGGATGGATGGATGGATGGATGGATGAATGGATGGACAGACTGATGGATGGATGGACTGATGGATGGATGGATGGATGTGCAGGTAGATGAATAGATGGGTGGAAGGCAGATGAGTGAGGGTGGGGGTGGGTGAGTGGATGGACACATGGACAGACAGGTGTATGTGTGGACAGAGGGGTGGACTGGTTCTACTTTCTCCCAGCAGGATCTCCCTCACTGGTCCCGTGGACTCCAGCCTCCCCTGAAGCTGGTTCCCTAGGTACTCTCTCACCCGCAGAACCTAAAGCCCTGGAGTCTACACACACACACACCAGGGCACACACAGAGTAGGTCCTCGGCTCACATCAGACACCAGAGAACAACTCACTGGAGCACAGACACCATCTCCCTCGAGAGGTCTGCAAAATGCCCACAGGGGAGAAAACCCAAGTGAGCCACCTGGTGGTGGGGGGACACAAAGACCCTAACTGAACCTCATTTCTCCACAGCATCAGCGGCTTATGTCCAGCCAGGCTGCCACCCCTGCCAAGTTCACAGCGGCAAGCTGCTGGCCCCTCTGCGCTGCAGTTCTTGGGCGCAGCGGAGGAGGGGTGGACGCTCCTAAGTCAAAGGCTCTGTGTGCCTGGGAGCTGAGCTGAGCTCCCGTCGCGGCTGCAGCAACTGAGCTGCACGTCGCTGGACTTGGGTGCTAAGTCCACTGACTGACAGGCAGCGTCAGGCAGAACAGAAAGGGAAAGAGCTCAGACAAGAGCATGCTGTTTCCAGGCCAGTTAGGAGGCTGCTGTAGGTGGGCAGCCTGGGAGGTGGGCACCCAGGGCGTGGTGCAGAGGGTGGCGCCACGGCAGAAGGTCGTGCACACCGTGACGAGAGCAACTGGATGACTAAAGGGTCATGCACCTTGACAAGGGCTCCCAGGTAGTTGCTAGAACTGGGTCAGTCCAGAGAGGCTTATGGAGACCTCGGAGTGCGAAGAAGATTATGAAATAGTCTGTACTTTGATCCCATGTGAATTCAGAAACTCCAGGTGGAAACCATAGCTACTTACCCATGGACGGCGGGGGTCCAGGTCATCTAAATACCTACGTCACTGTAGGGTTTTTTTCCTTCATTTTCTGCAATATCTAATTTTGTTATAGAAACCCCAGCATGCAGATCTGAGCTTCATTGACAGATCTTGCAGGAAACACAACACAGCGAACCAGCCCGGGCAGAACTCCAAGAGGCTCCACTCACCGAGGTGCTGCCCCCATCAGATCGTGAGCCGGATTTACTTCACCCAGCACAGGCCCGACACACCTCTGCTTCCTTCATACCCACTCCTGTGGTCCTGAGGGCGTGCAAATTAAGACACAAACCCTTTTCTCCATTTTAGCTTCTCCTATCATGAGAAACCCCAGCCTCTGCAAAAGGTCTACCTCTGCACCCCCTCTCTTTGCACATGCTATTACCCTGACCAAAAATGCCCCTGCCTTCTACAGTCTGCCTAGAAAACTCCTCTTCATGCTTCAAAACCCAACTCAAAAAAAACACCCCTATGAAGTCTCCCCAGGCTGCCTCAGAGAATCACCTCTTACAACCTCAGTTCTTCCTTCCTGCCAGAGTTGACCTCAGACACACCTGCACCTGGGTCTGCTGGGAGATACTTTCAGGACATGGCTTCCCCCCACCTCTTAGGAAACATTGAGATGGTGTTTTTCCCAGAAGATATGAGCACATGAAGAGTGGAGAGACACGTGGTCAGAACTCTAGCTGAGGCAGTCGTTTCTATCAATCATGAGCCAACCCCACTGTGGCTTTTTGAGTCCCCCAACACTGTCCCCTGCCTAATAGTGCCTTCTACTTTCTCCAAAAGTCCAGCTCTGCCTCTGGGACTTAGTACTTCCCACTAGTACTTCTGGGGGAAGGAGGGACCGCTGAGCCCCTCTCACCCCTTAACCACACAGAGAGGCCGATCGTGGAGGAATCGTGGCTGGATGGCGCTCTGCATCCTCATCAGGCACTAACTGCACCCAGTGAACCACGAGTTCTCTTCTGGCTGTGCTTTACTCTGTCAATGGTGATCTGGAGCATTTTGTGTATCGTCTTCGGGGGAAAAAATAAAATGCTCCAAAGCCCATCAGCGAACATTAACGGACTCAAGAATTTTCAAACCCAGAGCATTTAATTCAGAGTGTAAATGGCAAACACCTTGTTCAGTTGGAAAAACAAAGATCCCAATTATGCCATTTGTCAAGTATCCTCCACGTGCATATAATTAATCCAATTTGGCTCCATGAAAAAGAAATCACTTCCCCTAAGGACGCGGTGTCAGAATTAACCAATCCGGTCCTTAGCCCACATTCTCTTGCCAGCAGCCACGCTGCCTGAAGCCTCCTGGGGACCCTTGGGAAGTCTTTGCAAAGGCACAGGAGGAAAAAAAAAAGATCAGCGAAACCCAAGGTGTCTCCTCCCCCACTGAAGTTGGCTTGTAAAACATGAGTGTCTTTCTCCTTTCTGGTGGGGATCCGGGCCTCGCTTTGCTATTCTGCATGGCCACCAGATACAGGCTGTTTGAAAAAATCAAGGCAAAGAGGAGCATTTCATCTGTAACTTCTGGCAGAGATTTACATTTAGATGACACTCTTGTGTTCAGCAATCAGGGACACACAGCGACACATCAGCCTTTCTCCTCCTCTCCCAGCTAGAGGTTTCCATGCCGATCCCTCTGCATGCTCCGTCTTGCCTGGGAGGAAATAAAAACCCTCTGGTTCTGTGCATCCAGAGCTGGGTTATGAGAGACAGAGAGAGAGAGAGAGAGAGAGAGAGAGAGAGGCTGCCTCCACACTGACTTCCCTTTACAAATTCTGAGACTCCCTTGTGCATGCGCAGGGAGGGAAGTGGAGAGGAACTGTTTGCTAGGAGTTCGATTTCAATTTCACTTGCTTTGCTTGGTGTGGGCTTCCTGGAGCTTTGCAATGGCTGCTGGATCAGGTATGAACATGAACTTCGCTGCAGACTGGGGGGTCTTGGGTGACTCAGAGGATTTCATTTCTATCCCATTGCAAAGAAGGGGCAGATAGAAAGGCACGAGCGGGCATGTCCCTACTTTAAGTCACAGTCTAGTGGCTCCGCAAAGCTGGCGAGATGGCCCGGCAAGCTCTCTGGCAAGACTTTCCAGTTGCCTGCACTCTGAGTCTCGCACCCGCAGGACAGAGAAGGGAGAAGAAGGGCTGACCCTCAGGAGGTCAGGAGGAAGCAAGTCCTCAGAGTCCACAAAGCTGCCTCCTTGTCCTCCAAATTTTACAGCAGCCTTCTCCCCGACAGGACGGTGTCTTTCAGAGCCGGATGGCCTCGGACCCCACTGGTCAACTTGCTGACTACTTGTAATGCCAGCTCTGAGATTGGCCAACTGTGGCTCTCCAGCGCTGTCCCTGCCCACCCCAGGTGTCCCTCCTTTTCTCAGGCCACGCCATCGGTCTCCCTCTCTCGCTACTCAACCACTATGTTAGTAGCAGCAAAGGCTTCTGGCCAACATGGCAGCTCCTGTGAGATTCCTCCATGTATTCGACAGACATCGACCGTGTGCCAGACACAGCGCCAGGCAGAGGGGGCGCAGGGCAGAGGGAAAGGTGAAAATGCACGCCCTTCGGGGAGGAGCAAGTTGCTTGGTACTCCTGGGTGCAGACAGTCCAGGAAGCAATGAGGAGGCCAAGAGTCCAGTCCCCAAAATCTGAAGTCACAGTGCCCTTGTCTGAAGCCACCCCCACTCCACCGGTACTGGGACCGAGACTAGGGGTGCTCTGCCACTAAGCTACATCCCCAGTCCTTTTTGTTTTAAGACAGGGTCTTGCTAAGTTTCCGAGGCTATCCTTGAACTTGCGATCCTCCTGCCTCAGCCTCCTGAGTAGCTACAATTATCTGAAGCCTCTTTAGCCTCAACAAGAGTTGCTGGGAGGATCTCAGGAGATGGTGGCTGAGCTTCTTGGTCAGTGCTTGCTTGGTCAAGGTCAGCCCTCACCATATCAGGATCATGGTCAATATCACTATCATCTTAGGCAGCGGACAGAGCACATCTGTGTAATTTACATGTCAAAGAGTTAGGAGAGATCCTTGAAGCCATTAAGGGTTCGCCAAAGAAGCTGAGCCACGATGAGAGAGTTAGGACTATGTTGGAAACTCAAACTGATCCTCTGGGGGCTACTTGCGGAGTGGACTAGAATCGGGCCAGCTAAGAGGGTGGGGGGTCTAAGCCAAGCGGTGCTGCTGGGGACAGACGAGGATGGCAGGCTCTACAATCAGGAGGGGTTGGTAAGAGAAGCTGCCGGTCACGTGGCTGGGAGCACAGTCTTTGGGGCCAGTCACCCAGAATTTGAACCCTGACTCTACTACTCCTGTTCAAGTGACCTGGAGCGCGTAGTCCAACCTTCCGACGCGTTAGTTTCCATCTGTATGCTGAGGATAGTATGGGACATTACCACCTGACAGGGCTGACTTCAAGGTCTAGCTCGATATTGTGCATAATGTGCTTAGAATAGGGTCTAATACGGAGCATGCCTCGATGGTGATGTAAGAAACTATTGGGCTCAATACCCACCAGACAGAAGGGAGGCAGGAAGTCTAAGCAGGGCCAAGAGGCTGGGGACAGGAGGCCAAGGGACAAGCAGGTTTCCAAGGTCTTCTCACAACCACATGCGTCTTACAAGGGGCCAACTGGGAAATGATTTTGTTTGCATATAAAAAGTTTGTCTTGGTGCTTCGGGCAGATATTTGGTTTGTGAAGATGGTTTCGTTAAATGAGAAAACCAAGTTTCTTCAGGTTTTCTTTCCAAGTAGAGAGACTCCACCATCCTGCTCTCCTTACAGCGCCCGGGAAGGAAGGTGAACCAATACCCCACTCCTGCATCTGACACCTAAAGTCTGAAGCAGAGTTTCAAGAAACTTCCAGCAATTCCTGAGATAAAAGTAGCATCAAGGAATCAGCCCTCATATTAAAATTATAGCATGGGAGGCGTTGCCCTGACAACCCAAGGCCATTATTTTCAAATCCCGCAGCAAAGATCTAGCCAGCAACAGAACTGGGGAAGGGCAGGCCACTTTCTGCCTTTTATTTGTGGGAAGCAGCAGCATCGCCCTAAAATGCCGTCTTTTCATTTCTGTTGAAAATTAGACGAGGCCAAAGCAACAGCTCCGCTACAGCCTTCTGTAACCAAGAGGACCGTCCCCCGTCTCTGTGAGACGATGAATCGCATCTGAACTGGTTGCCTGTGACATCCTCGCTGTGCACTTTGCCTGGCCAGAGTTTGCCGCTCTATAGGAACTGGCTCATGAATCCTCAGGCTGAGGTTGGGAAACAGAAATTATGTGTTCTGGGAATCCCGCCTCTACCACTCATCGTTGCTTTTTTTTTTTTTTGTATATAATTATAGGAAGGCAAGATTCTATTGAGGTGCAACTTTTCCACACACAAATTGCATTGGACATTCCTCTTGATGCGCTTCCAAACCCAACCATACAATCTCAACGCCTGTTAATTACAACTGGATGAGACATAAACAGAGATCGTGTCTCCAAATACTAGTGCTACAATTTGGCACACCAACTGACACAGGGAGGTCCCACAGTGGCCTTCCAAACACCCTCTGGTGATCTTGGAAGAAGGAAGGTATTACATCTATTTTCAGGTCAAGAGAAACGATGGTCGCACAAGAGATAGGAGATTTGTTCACAGACATAAAGGAATTCAGGACCTGAAAATAAATATTCATTAAATGCCCACAGCGTGGCCGTTACTGGCTCAACAGATGCAGTTCCTGGTTTAAAGGAGACTGTAAATTCAATTTTCCGACGTACATCAAACAGGCAGTCCCCCCTTATACTTGTAAAACTTGCAAAGTCATTTTATTTTAGCGCCCTGTCCTTAAATCCTTAGTAACTGGTGGAACCCTCTCTCTTACAACTCTTTACCCTGGTAATAAACATCCATCTGCCCAAGCTGGGGAGAAGCAGTTAAGAGTCAAGGAAAGGGCTGGGGCTATAGCTCAGCTGGTAGAGTGCTTGCCTTGCATGCATAAGGCCCTGGGTTCGATACCCAGCACCATCAAAAAAAAAAAATGTGAAGGAAAACTGAGAGACTGAGGAGTGTGTGTGTATGTGTGTTGTGCATGCGTTCTATTTTTTCATTCTTCCTTTCACAATCCAAGGCAAAACTTTGGAAACCATGGAGAGGAGCTCGTTCTTATATAGAGGATGTTTTGACTTTGGAAGTCAAATTTCTTTAAAAAAAAAATGGAAAAAGTCAAAAGAGGTCTCCATAAGTCAATAGCATAAACGATAGATCAGTATGAGACTGAAATTTTCTTTTTTAAATCCAAAAGACAAAGTCGATCATGTTTCAGCAGGACTTGAGTCAACCTCCCTAGCTCTTCTCAAAACCCTCAGCATCAACACGGAGGTCAGGGTTGTAGGAAGGCTCCTGTTCTTGTCCAGCTGAGTGGCTGGATGTGCAGAGGGAAGAGACTGGATGGCAGAAGGACCCCCCGGGGCGCAGCACCCTGTCTGAGGGTCCAGCATGAACAGGTCCCGGGCACACCCAATTCAAACAGTTCCAGGCGGATCATCTGTACAAATCTGCCTATCACCGGCCATCTGTGAGCCCCCCTTCCTCCAAATGAAGAAGCGAGCTGTCGGGGGCATGGGCGGACGTCGCTACGTGTGGTTTCCCAGGCACCAGTCTTTACCATAAGTAACTGTGCCCCAAAGCTTGGAGAAAAGAGGCCCGTCTGTGGTAAAAGAACTGTACAGAGGGCAGGGAGAGAGGGGAAGCTGCCCAGTGAGATTATCAAGGCTCCCACAGAGCCTGGCAGCACCGCGCCCTCCGTGAGCCGCAGATTCTAGGGGCATGATCTCATTTGAAGGAACCCGCTTTCCCACCATCTCTACAAAGACAGAGAATAAAGCGAGGCAAAAGTTGGCTCATTTGGGGCCCGACAAGCCCATTGGCATGCACGGCTCGTCTCCGTGACTGAGCCCATGGGAACCTCAAGTCCAAAGCCGGCCCAGGACATCTCAGGTGCAGTCATCTCCAGCCTGGGTGGCAGAGGCTTGGGTGTTGTGGGGGAGAAATTGATTGAAAAAAAGAGAAATTTTAAATGCAAAGCCACTGTCTTTGCAGTCACTGCTTGTCCCGCTAATATTTTGACAATACTTTTTTACTTCAAAAATCTAAACAGTTATAATTGTAAGTTAACTATCTGACAAGACAGCTTGCTGTAGACCTGGGGAAAGCAATTATTTTGACATTGATTACTTTCTACATAGGAGCAGAGGATTGTAATTGTAGTTTGCTGGAAGCGATTGCCACCTTCTATGATGTGCTCCCAATTTGGCTGGAGTTAATTAATAGGTGTTGGGGGGGGCGGAGGGAAGGGCGAAGCCGGCATGCCACTTAACATACCAACTAATTGACATGAAATAAATTAATATGTTTAATTTAAATGTTATTAATTTACCAAACACAGAGAAACAGGCACGGGGCTTCGGAAGCCATGGCATTAGCATCATCTACGGGGATGTCACCCGGTTACCGTGGCAACTGCCTCATTAGGCTTCCAGGGGAAGTCGGCGCATAGCATGGGGCCGGGGAGCAATGGGCAGAGGATTCCAGGCATCAAACGGGAAATCAGAAATATCAACTAGAACCAAGCGGTGCTTTGAGGATGGGATGCAGAGGGAGCTGTTTATCTGCAGGTGACCCAGGCTCCAGCCTACAGCCAAAATAAAGGGCAGGGTGTGAAATCCAACGCGCTGTTCTTTGGATAAGGTATTGACCCCAGGAGGAGCAGGCTCCGGGCGGGATGTCGAGATGGCACCCACCGCCAGCCGCCCAGCCTTGCTTTAGGGCTTCATTCTTTGCACACGCTCTCCTCCCTTCCTGGGGCTCGCTTCCCTGACGGTCTGCACCTGCCTCCCTTCCAGGCCTGTTCCAAGCCTCAACTTGAATGTCACTTCCCCCTCCTGGCTGTCCTTCCATGAACCCTGTGACACCTAATGAGTTCTGTCAGAGAGGGTGCCACTCTGCAGTACCATTGGGAGCTGCCTCCTGGACTCGGGGTTTCCTGGGAGCAGGGCTGCACAGCTCACGCTCCACCCGGGGTTCCTGCCCCAGCAGCGTGGGCATTTCCAGCATCTCAGGCCCCACCCCGACCTGTTGAATCTGAATCTGCAATTCAACAAGATCCCCAGGAGACTCCTATGCACACTGAGGGCCAAGACGCCGGAGCAGGCAGACCCTCCACAGTGTTAGGTCAAACCCTCTCCGCCACCTTCATGTTGCCCCTAACCTGGATGGTGGAGATAAAGCCAGAGAAACAAGCGGCTGGGCTATCACTGATCACTGCTGTGTGACAGGCTGGCCATCAGGCATGGTACAGAGCTGCAGCTTCCCCGTATGAGACTTGAAACCTCCCTCTCACACTGTATGGCCACAGGTCAGTTATTTAACCACTTTGGTCCTCAATTTCATCATCTCTAAAACAGGAACAGCAGCTCATTCGTTGTTCCATAGCTATTTACTTGAGCATCTATTATGTACCACTCGCTACTTAAACCCTCCAGAGTCATCAGTGAACTGAAGAGATTTAAAAAAAATCTGCCCTCTGATTTGAGGATTACAGACACAGAGAAGGCTTACTACATTATCAGTCTCGGTGTGAAGCTCTCTCAATATCCTTTTCCTTCCTGCGACATTGGCTGGAGTTTGACCGTGATACTTGTGGACCATCTTGCTGGCAGAAACCAAAGGTGAACTCACTAGGGTACAGCACAAGAATACAGACCACTCATCCCACGGTGTACCTCACTGAAGAGTCTGACATAGACACTGAGACTGAAGATCTACCCACCATGGTTTGAACATTCAGAATGAAGAGAGCAAGACAGAAAGATAAGGGGTTTCCAAATCTTATTCAGTCAAGCCTGAATACAGCTTCCGTATACACTGTGGCACTTGACTAATGAGAAGTCGTCACGCCCAGGGGAATGGTAAGAGTCCAGCGATGACCACCGAGTGACACTCTCATTCTTGACCATCCTCGGTCTCTCCAAGTTCAAGTGCAAGAAAATGCCCTCCCCTCTAGGGGCCAACTCACCAGCGATGGGACCTGGTCTGCTTGCAACTCTGGAAGGAACCAAGACCAAGTGCCGTGGAAGCACACCCAACCCTAGAGACGGCAGGTGCGCTGTCTCCTGACCTAACTACTGATCTCATTTGGGTTGTTTTCTCAGGCTGCTGCTTCCCTCCTTGGAGGCTTGGCCTTCTACGCGAGGTGTGTGTTAAAACCGGCAGGGGATGTTATTTTTAAAAACCCACACTACCTATTGGTTTAGCAAGCCGGGGGCAGGGCCCAGTTAAAGTCAGGGCCCTTTAACCAACCCCTGGCTTACTCCAGGCTGTGCCAGGTTTGAGACCCTCTCTCTGCTTTGACCAGCGGCTTCTTCATTCAAGTGTCCAAGGATACGTCTGTCCCCGGATTTCTCCCACACCTTGACTGCCAAATTCTGCCAGCGCGGATTTGGACCTGCTCTGAGCTGCACACCTGATCCAAAACAGCCCACCGGGGTTTGTCTTCAGTGCTAGGAGCCCTGACCGCTGGGGAAAGACACCACATCCTTGCCAGTTGACCACTGCCAAGAGCTGAACATAACCCTGGAGTTTTCTAAACTAATTAAGTAGATATGATGCCAGCAAATTATTTTTTAAAGAAATAAATCACTAGTAGCCTAACATTGCCAATAAATTGCTGGAGTGTGTGTGTGTGTGTGTGTGTGTGTGTGTGTGTGTGTGTGTGTGGCGCTTCCTCTTGGTCCTGGGCATTTACAAAAGTGATCTCTTGAGTAATTTTGGTATTTCGGAAGTTTCATGAGAGCAACATCTCCCGGGGCGGGACTGCTTCTCATGGCCTTCCCCTAAATCATTTACTTCCAAGTCGTTGGGCACCTGGGCTGCCTCCAATTTGTCGCTGTGGCTAAACAAGACTGCGTTGAGTGTGATGGGCCAAGCTTCCCCGGGGTCGGGTCGCCGGCCTGCGCGTTTTCTCTCGTCGGCATCCTTTCTGTTTCCTGCTTCAGCCAGGACACACTTTCTTTGTGACACCTGCTCTCCACAAAGTCGGCCCAAACAGATCTCCCTTCCATGAGGTGCTCTTGACATTTGGGTGGGACAGGGCTTCTTCCCCAAGCTCTGAAGGAAGTTTGGAATTTTTTCCATCTCTAAAACTGTCCCTCGGGCATTGTGACAATCAGAGTCCCCCGGGGGTCCGAGTGGGAGACCTCCACACATCACCCATGGGCTTATGTCTTGATTTCTCAGACTCTGGTCAGAGTTCCTCAGGGGAGACCTCAGGACAGGAGATGTCTGGAGAGTCCCCCGGTGTGCAGGGCCAGCTCCGTGAGTGAATGCTCACCCGCCCTCACCCAGCCCCCTGCCGGGAGCTTTGGGTTTGGCTTCCGGCCATTTGCTCCCACCCACCGTCTGCTGCTTACTAAGGTTCCGCACTTCTTACCTTTCCTTGGTCTGCCCCCTCTTACTTCCTCGTCTGAGACCCAAATGCAGGTCTAGCGACAGCCAGCACCTACCCAGGAGAAGCCCACGGACCAGGTGAGGTCACAGGGCAGAAGAGACTACTCAGGATTCCTGCCTGAGCCTCTTTCTAGCTACGTTACCCCAGAGGAGGTATCTGGAGCCCAGAGAGGCAGATGTCCTCATCTGTGGGTGGAATATTGATATTATAGGAACTCGGTGATTGCTATGCGTGAGGCTTAGCAACCTCAGGGACCTGCTAGGAACTCATTCAACGTGGCCGGTGTTGCTGCTGCTGCTGTCCCCTCCAGGATCATGAGGGGGCGTGGAAGACAGGACCCCATGTTACAGAAGAAGAGCCAGAAGTCCAGAGAGGTTAACAAACCTGCTCAAGTCACCAAGACACTTCCTGGCTCACTAGCAACAAAAGGGATCTAAGTCCAGGCTGATTATCTCCCTAATTCAGCATCTTTCCACCAAGCTCCCCCACCTCCCTTTCAAGAAGAGCAGAAAACTGTATTGTTGCCTCCTGTCCTTGACTATTTAAGCCATTTGGAAGAGGAAAAGTCACGCTAAGCAACAGCACAATGTGGAGACAGGAAAAGCAAAGCCGTGTTCATGTTATCATGAGCGCCACCGGGGGTCCTTTGTCTTCAAATGCACCCGCTATATTCTTGAAATACCGCAGAGGACATGAAATCCGGTCTTTGTTTTGTGATTTTGCTTCACATAAATGAAAGCCATATGCCACTGGGGTCTTTTGGAGACTGTACGCCGTATAGGTCAGTCTTCTTAATCATGGAGATGGCTGTCGTTCATTGTTTCCTTGCAATTCTCTCATAATTGCAGCCTTCGGGCTAACATTTATACAAAGCTCACAGTAGATTCGCAAAGGTGAAGTTATCGGAAAAAGATTTAAACGGCTCAGATTAGATATCAACACCGTGGCTGAATTCAATGAACTGCAGAAAGGAAAAAAAAAAAAAGTCCATTTTTGTCCTGTCTAGAGAACAAGTTGGAACGAGCATGCGTCCCCGCAACCGCACACCCCTCCGCGCTGAGGACCCTCGTCGCTATTCAGTCCCTGCCGCCACTCAACAAGATATGGAATCAATTGTCACTCTCTTTATTTACCAGGTGCGACGCGGCAGGCTGGCAGGCCGAGATACTCGCCCAACACGGAGCACTCGGATGCACAGCACCTGAGAAGTCTTCACAGGGAAAAAAAGAGCATGTTTATTCACATCCCATTTCCTCCTAGAGAATATCGACCCCGGAGAAAGCCATTTCCAGTTTGCATCTCATAATTGCAAATACTTTCTGAATTTCTATTTGGAAAGCAGCTGTTGGAACGAATTGCCTTTCCCCGGGGAACGTGCCGTCTCTCTCCCAACCTCGATCAAGAGGCGATAAGATGCTGGCCTCCCGGACACCCGGCTTGGGTTCCTCACCAAGGTTACTGCACGTGAAATTTTCCTTTCCTTATCAGGATTTTGAAATCATGTCCAGGCATTTTCTGATCTTATGGTTTTAAGGCAATGATTCTCCAAGTGTGCTCAGGGCGCCGTATCACCTGGAGACCTTGAAAAAAAATAGAATAACCCAGGTGCTTTCCTACTGCTGGCATCTGTGTTCCGGAGCTGGGGAGGGATTTGGTGCCCACCAAAGCTCGAGAACTTCTGCTTAAAGTCACTGGAGCAGCAAGATCCTCAAACTTCCAGGTGCATAAAGTCCCCTGGGAGCTGGGTTAAAACGCAGAGATTGGTCCTCGAGGTCTGCGGTGGGCCAGACTTCACATTCCTGACCTCTCCCAAGGGCCCACATGGAGCTGGAGATGCCGATCCACCATGTGAGCGGCAGGGCTCTTGGACGGGGCTCTCAGCTGGGCATGATTTTGTCTGCTGTAGGCATTTGAGGACGTTCATAAACATTCTGGGTGATTATAACTGGGGAAGGGTGGTCCTGGCATCCCATGGGCAGAGGCCAGGGATGCTGCTGAATCCCCTGTGGTGCACAGGAGACGCCCACGTCCCACTCAACAAAGAACTACCAGCCCTGAATGTGGATAGGGTGGAGGCTGGGACAGTCTAACCTAGGACACTCGTGCACACGTAGGAAAATAAACGCAGCACCAGAAAGAGGTAAAGTGGAGAAGTCCCTGCCTAACTCGGAGGAAGAATAAAATCAACATCCCTCCCTCAGAGCCGCATCCACAGGGGGATTCCTGATCTACAGGCTACAAAAAGAAACCTGCCTGCTTGACCCTCGGGTCCCAAAACGCCTCAGGCACCTGAAGGAAACGTGTAAAATGCTGGTGATCCTCGGTGTACAACAGACAACAGCTGCTCTTTCTAGAATTCTGGATGACAGGTCTAAATGTTTTACTTCCTAACAAGATACTGCAAAATCAGGCAGACCCACCAAGGAAAGCTCTGCTGGGTGCCAGAATTCGAACGGTCCTGCGGATTCAGTTAATTAATGACAACTAAGACCTAGAGGGGAACGGGCACTCCCAGGGTGACCAGCTTGGCTTCCCTGGAGGGTCCTGAGGGTCCAGCTGGACTCTCCTGGGCGTGTCCAGCTCTGCACAGTCACACTCCCAGGCTTAGCCACAGAGTTCTGGTCACCTCGACACACTGAGTTTTACCGTGAGAATTCTGCCTGGGTTCCTCGACGGTATCATGGAGAGATGAGAGTTTCTAGTCTTCCTATCTGAGGGGAAAGTGGGCTCTGTCCAGCAGGTCTGAGGAGGGAGTGATGGGAGATGAGGTGGAGAGTGACCACCAGGTCAAAGGCATTGTACTGTGTAACCAGAAGCCCAAGCTAGGGAGCACCCCACAGAGAGAGGATGAGCCCCCAAAACTTTGGGACATGGCCCTCTTTGTTCTTCGTCTCACGCTGTAAGAATCACCTCTGGGACCAGTCTCACGGTGGCAGGAAGGAGCCACCCTGGAGAACTGTGGAAATGCCTTCTGATCAACAGCAGGGCAACATGGTCCCCTGGGATCAGGGGGAGGAGCCCTGGTCCCTGCTCAGTGGTCCCCTGGGAGAAGATCTGGGAAGGAGATTTCTCAGCTTTGCCTAATACCTACGGCCTCTGTGCTTCCCCGCTGGCGGGGGGAGGCCATGCTGATAGCTGGCGTGTCCCGGCGGAGGAAAGGGAACCCCGGCCAAGGTGCATATGCAGAAGCTGTGGGTAAGGTAGGTGGGTGAGAGGGGCCAGGAGGGGGGCAGCCATGCACACCCAGCCAGGGCCAGGTGTGCTGTACTTGGCCTCCCCCGCTGTCCAAATACCTGCTTCCCCAAAAGAATGAGGCGTCCTCATCTGTGGTCCAAACAGGTCTTGGACCACAGGGCTTATTCTAAGGTGTGAAATTGAGTATGTGCATGTATGTGTGCACAGGTGTGCACAGGTGTGTCTCCCGCCCAGACTGTAGGCACTGAGTGGGCACTGAGTTCCTCATTCACCTGTGAGCCTACCCCAGCACCCACCTCAATGGTAAATGCCCAAGAAATATGTAGACATGCGCTGAGCCCAGTGTACACACTGCAGTCCCAGGGACTCAGTCGACCAGGGCAGGAAGGTCGCAAGTTTGAGGCCAGTCTGAGCAACTTGGTGACAACCTGCCTCAAAATTTTTAAAGACTTGTTTCAAAGGGCTGGGATGTTGTTCAGTGGTAGAGTGCCCCTGGGCTCAACCACCAGTACCGCAAAAAAAAAAGAAAAGAAAAAAAAATATAGAGAGACATGTGCCAGAAAAAGAGAGTTGGGACTTAGGAAACGCTGCAAAATCATACCCAAAACTCTCCTGACCCCTGGAGAGGTCCTCTGTGTTTCCCAGGCCGGGCAACCCATCCCCCGTCTCTACAACACACATATTTACATGCGGTTACTTTTGTCTTGAGAAACACCCAGATCATAGTCAACCTGGCCCAGGTGAGGCTGAGCTCACCTTGAACTCAAAAATAGGCGTGTGACCCAAGCCTGGCCAATCAGTGCATTCTCTCCCCCTGGGCAGTGATTATTCCAGTATGCACCACAATCCAAGCCAGAGCAGCAAACCTCAAATGTGGTACTGCTGGAAGCTGTGAGAATGTCACTTCCTGCTGGGCTGTGGGGATGTCACAAGGCCTGGGGTCTTTGCTATGGAAAGTCGGCCTGAAGGTGAAGCTGGAGGAGAGGAACACGGAGCTGAAGAGAAACCAAGTCCTGAAGACACTGTTGAGCCCCTGAGTACAGCCATGCCTGAAACCTACTCTGTCTCTCCAAGGACATCTATTTACATGAGCAAAACTGTTTTTCCTGCTTGAAACAGTTTGAGCTCTGATTGCAATTCTTGGATCCATGAGTAATGCTCTCCCAGCAGTAATTCACTGGGGAGCCTCTGGGGGAGCAAAGTCCAGTCCTTCTTCTCTCAGGCCAGTCAATCAAACCCCTGAGCTGTATCCAAATGAGCATGACCACAGCCCACTCTGCTCCCGGTGTTACTCCTCACACCTCGTCACCAAGGGCTCACACTTATTTAACGCTTTGGAAACAACTTGTATTACCGGATACGCCAGGGCCCCCAGGGCACCATTGCTGGGCCCCGGGAGGCCTGCCCCAGGAGCCCTGGGTTCAGATAAGAGACCAAGGTCAAGTCCGACCTTGACATTTTCTTTGGCTGACCCACTTCACCCCTTGGGCCAAAGACATTCAGAAACATGCTATCTCCAAAATGTACCACCCACAGCAGGCACCGCGAAATCCAGGGACACGGTGTCCACCCAGCCAGCACACCAGGGCGTTCTGGGTAGGTGGTATTTTGGGGGTAGGTGGTATTTTGGGGGGTAGGTGGTACTTTTGAAAGCATCAGATATATATTTAAAACCACACTAAATGAAACAAGTCATCTCTAACCAGTAAGTCTGCAAGCAGGAACTTAAAGTCTCTCTTGCCCTTTGTTGGTGAGTACTGATTAATTCTAGATAGGAGGAAGGACTTCGGAAGCCCCACAGCCGCACTGTCAGGATGTCAAATCAGAGCTGCTGTTGGCTCGCCAGTGTCACCCTGAAGGGCCACCGTGAGCAAGTCCACGTTTGGAGATTAATAAGCTCCTCTGCCCCGCCCTCCGCTGCTTCCCCTTCCCGTCAGGACGTTCTGTCCAGGGCCAGCGTCTTCAGAGCAGGACGTCCGTGCTCCCACGCGGGTCAGGCGGTAACCTGTCCCTGGGAACCTCACATTGCAGACAAGCACCAGAGAAACCGGAAATGGAGGCAGAAACAAAATGAAGGCCACGCAGCCACATTCTGAAAGTTCCTGGTGGCTTTCAGATTCCACGGGTGGAGGAAGTCCAGCTGCCGCTCCAAAGCAAGGCCCCTGCTCTCCTCCAGCGGAGAGTAAGCATCCAGAGACCACAGAGGCCCGTGTCCCTCCTGAAGTGCATGTGAGTGTGTCAGTGAGTGTGTGAGTGTGTGAGTGTGAATGTGTATGAGTGTGTGTATGTGTGTGTGTCAGTGTGAGTGTGAATGTGTATGAGTGTGTGTGTGTGTGTGAGTGTGAGTATGAGTGTGAATGTGTGTGTGTGAGTGTGTGTGTCAGTATGTGTGTGACAGTGTGTGTGTGTGAGAGAGAGAACAGAGAGGGGAAGAATGAGACCTTCTGTCCTGAACTCCTCTGACGTGGAAGTTTCTTCCTGTGAGGATCATCCGGGTCGTGCTGTTCAAACGGGGGTCCCTCCGTTCACGGAGCCTGGTCATGAACCCTGGGGACCCCTTCCACCAGCACTCATCTCTGTGACCAACTCAGCCCCGTCCCGACTCCATATGTCGTCTCAACTCATCCGGTTTTCATGTTAAAAAACAGTCTTGCAAGTCTGAGCGTCAACATAAGCTTTAAGCAAGTTCATTTAGTTTTTTTAGAGATTCTTTGTGGGTGTTTATTTTTGAGGAAGCTTTGCTAATCAGTCAGAATCATCTGACAGGTGAGAAAACCCATGCCATCTGAATGACCCAAGGAGGAGGAGTGTGGGGAAGTGCAGAGTCCCGTCCAGCGCTGACCAGGAGAGGACAGACATGGCTGGAGAGAAGGGGCGAGAGGGACAGGAAGGTTCCCCAAGGGAAGGGCCCTTTGGGGGTGGGGAGCATCTTCCTCTTTGAGCTCCAACCCTCCTTTGGACTTTGCAGTTACTTGTACGATGTGAACCATGGCTTCATGTCTGAGGTTGGTGGTGAGCCCCGGGGGACAGACAGTGCCTGGAGAGCAGGGCCATGGCCCACCGGGAGAGCCCAGGGCACGGGCCCGATCCTGCAGGGAGCAGCCATCTCCCCAAGGCTCTCCAGCCAACTCTGGTTCCAGTGGATGTCCACGCCCAGGGTCACCTGCCGTTGGCACTGTTTGCTTGTTCGTGGACTTGCGTCCACCAAATGCCAGGCACTGCACCTGGCCCCAGAGAGGGCCTGGGAAGTCACTGTTGTTGCAGACAGAAGTGGCTATGAGGGGGACATCTCTCTCGTCCCTTGTGGAGGGCCCTGGACGATAAGTCAGCTGAGCCAACGGGCCAGTGAGCAAGTGGACGCATGGAGTTCCTGGGGAACAGTCCCACTCTGCCCCTTGGGGCTCCCCTTCTCCAGTCTCCAGACTTCATATATTCCAGACAATTTAGTGAGCAACTACTGGGTCCCAAGCATCTTTCTGGGCAGTGGGGTGGGTGCAGCAGGGAACAAATCAGACGAAAAATCTGTCCCTGGGGGACTTCAGGGACAGAGACCAAGTCAGGTAGAGGGCAACCACTCGCTGGCCAGCCACAAGCCTAACTCAACTTCACGGTGCCTCAGTTTCCTCCTCTACCGAGTGGGACCATGATGTGATCACAGGGCTGCTTCCGGGACCCAATGTTAACTCAGTAATGCCTTCGGCCAGCGCCCGCGCATAGACGCTCAATAAATGTGGACATTATGATGGTCATGATTGTCCTGGCTCTGCCCGGCATTCAGGGGACTGTAGCTTAGCAACAACGTGTGGCTTCCTGGGCAAGGGTTCTTGGCACCGCGTGCCCAGGCACAACAGCCCTGGGTGATGGTAACTCAGGTTTGTTTAAGCTCCGCAAAGTAGAAACAGGTGACCAGCACACAGTCTTCTCCAGCACTGGAAAATTCCACCTGGCCCAACTCTTATTCAGATTAGGAGGTAAAGGCAGGGAGGGAGAAGGGTTTAGGATGCAAAGGAGGGTTTTAGTCCAGAGGGCAAGAGCTGCATTGACCCTCACAGCCCCTGCAGCCTGCCTGAGGCTTTAGGACATAATCAAATATGCTGTGGCCAGACAAGCTGGGTTTAAATCTTAGTTTTCCGCTTTCATGATGCCCTGGGCAGGTCATTCTTTCCCCTCATGAGCCTGTTACAGAGGGCTGAGAGGGTACACAGGGTCATGGTGAAGAACAAATGCATGTGTCTGGAATACAGTATGTGCTCAGTTAACTTGGGTCATCCCTAAACAGCAAAAACGTCCTGTGTTGAAACCACAAACATTGTACAAGTAACTGTTGGAATCCAGATTTGAATCAGAAAGGAAATCTTTATAGAACACAGATTTGAGGGTATTAAATTTTCTGCAGATTATTGAGTGTAAAATAGACATAAAGACACCAAGAAGGGCTGGGGACGTAGCTCCGTTGGTAGAGTGCTTGCCTTGCAATGCACAGGGCCCTGGGTTCTATCCCCAGCATCAAGAAAAAAAAAAGACACCAAGTAGGCACAAATATCTGAAGGATGGCATTTGCAGTGGAAGATGAGAGACGTGGTATAAAGAACCCAGGGTTCCACCCCTAAATGGCCACTCACCATTGAGGGAATGAGAAGAGATCTGCTCTGTTTTTGCAAACATCATACCTACGGCTGAGGATGGCAGGGGAATGAGAATGTCCTTGCCTTCTGCCAGAGTGACAGGAATAGCCCAGACTGCCTGCCAACTCATCTCAGAGACACGCTTCTTCCACTACAGGAAAAGACAAGCTGATCAAGAGAAGCTAGTCCCAAAACTCTGCCCCAGCAGCAAGCCATATTTTATGCATCCGTTCCCAAATTAACCCAGCAAATAAAACCCAAAATGCACACCCCAAAATGACCGCACTTATTTTTTTATACAATAAAAACGGCACCAGGGGCAAATCCCGGCTGCTCGGTTTCCTCGGGGGACCTTCAGAGACACTGTAGGCTTTAGTGAGTTTCATAAAATATGCAGACTCAGCAACTCACTGCTCCAGAGGCTAATGGGAAATAAAAAGGTCATTGACACAAGGACAGAGGTCGGGTGGGGGAGGGCAACAGAAACCCATGAAATCTATTTGGGGAAGAGCGGATGGATTTGCCTCTGAAAGGAAATCACAAAAATGCATCCCTGGTGGGCCTGGGGGGGGGGGTGTCATACACAGCCACATCAATGTGTCCCAGACACCCACAGCTGGGAGTCGGAGGCCTGTTACACTGGAGGCTCTAATCCCCCAGGTCCATGTCTTCAGTTAGCCATGGCTCCGTTTCACTGCCTGTGAAGTGGGCAGAATATTCACCCTTGAGGGGCTTGGGTAGGGTCGTGTTTACAAGAATGCTTTGTAGACCACAGAATCATGAACTGGTGGAAATGAGTGTGTCTCACAAATACACACGCAGCAGATTCTCTTGCTTTCTCTCTAGAACAACATGGAATATGTGCCAAGTGTCTAATACACAGCAACATGCTTCACGCTCTGGGAGAAAGATGAACACCCCACCCGGCTCGGTAAGGAACTGAGGTGATCCTAATTAGCTTGCCTGAGACAGGTTGCCTAGCAACAGGGCTGAGGACCATCATGCTCTTAAAGAGACATGGATATTCAGGTTGGCATGCCTGTGGCCCTTCTGGTGCATGAATCTCACATTCTGGGGTCTCTGGAAAGCCCTTCCCAGCAGACAGGGTCCTTCCGGGGCACTCTTGTCTTCTTTTCCTTCCTCTATGTGTGAGTCAGCTTCCCGTTACTAAAACACATGTCTGAGATGATCAACTTATAAAGAGAGAAGGTTTGTTTTTCCCCATAGTACTCAGTCAGTTGGTCCTGTTGCTTTTGAGACTATGACAAGGCAGTATAACATGGCAGAGAAAAGCAGTTCACCTCATGGTTAGAACACAAAAGAGAGAAAAGGAAGAGATGAGGGTACCCAATCCCCTTTGAGGGCACACCCCAAATAACCTAAAGACCTCCCACTAAGCCACGCCTTTTAAAGGCTTTACCACCTCCCAATATCAGCAAGCAGGGCCAAGCCTCTAACACATTGGCCTTTTGGGGACCTTCGAGGGCCCAACTCTAGTACCCTATAAACCACAAGAAGATAAAAGGGAGAGAAAATCCTGGGGATTCCAACTGCATTTTTCTGTATTGCTGCATATATAACATTGACCACCCGTAGAAAAATAAAATTATCATATTACATTTTAACCAACCAAAGGTTGGTTTTTATACCTTCAAACTGCTTTAAAATGTGAATTTTGTCCGAATCAAGAAATAACTTGAGAAGTATAAAAAAGGGAAAGAGATTATAGTAAAATCAATATTAGCAAGAGCAAAATTGTAAGACTCAAGGCAATAAAAACCTTTCCCAAGCCAAGAAAAAGAGATCTCATCATAAAATTATAATAAATTACTTTAGTTTTATCGCTTGGTAAATTGCTGGAATATCAGCATCACCGAGGCTACGTCTCCTTTCAACCAGAGACTGCACTGGGGCCTCAGGGCCTCACACAGACCAGACGAGGGCAGCATCATGGTGACAACGTGCCCTTATTAACTGGCACCAGTGCTCGCTCTCTTAAACAGGCTTCTCTCCCTTGACCCCTCAGATCCCAAGACGCCCCCTTTCACTCAGCTGCCACCTCCTGCTCCTTTCAGCAAGACGACTCTCAGACAGCGCTGTCTGAACTTCACGTTTTCCTATGTTACAAAATACTGTTCTTCTTTCCGTTCTCCCCCAATCGTTTAAAACTTCAAAAACCATTCTGAGTTTGCAGGTTCAGAAAAACAGGCAGTGAGCCAGGTTTAACCCTCCGGGCCCTGCTTTGTGGACTCTGCTCAATATCCCTGAGCCCCTGAGACCCCTCCCAGAGGCAGCCAGAGCCAGGCTGGGGTGGGGGCATCCTCGCCCTTCTTACTCCTCCTGACAGGGACGTGCTCCTGTCTGCTGAGCGCGAGGATTTCACTCTGCTCTTCAAGCCCCCTGGGCTAGATGACTCTGAGGCTTCTTTGAAGGACTCTGTCCCGCCATCTAGAGTCGCTCAGAATGTCTCGGGCCTGGTGGACAGCAATGGCCGATGCCGTCACACCCCGGTACCGAGCCCCCTCCTCGGTCAGTGCTCTAGTGCAGCGAACAGGACAAGGGTGGTGGGGTGGCAGGAGGTGGAGTCAGCATAGGAAAGAGGTGGAAGAATTACAAAAAGCAAGTTGGAAATGGGGCTGAACCTTGGTGTCCATGGGGGATGGATTCCTGGGTCCCCTTCTCCCCTTAAAATTCTTTGAATGGTCGATTTTCTTAGATAAGGTGGTGCCGGACTTTCCTAGAACCCACGCACATTCTCTCGTATATTTTAAATTATCTCGTGATTATGCATAACACCTCACACAATGTAAGTGCTCGGCAGATGGTTATTATGCTGTATTACTTAGGAAATAATAACCCAAAAAGTCTGTGTGTGTTCAGCGCACCTGCGATTTCTTCTTGATATTTTGGATCTGGTTGGTTGGGTCCACGCGTGAGGAACCCAGCGGCCACCTACACTCCACAATGGAGCGGCCTGGGCTGTTCAATGCAAAGGCAACAAGTCCGGCTCCTCCCAATAGGAGGCCTGGTCAGGAATGTCATTATTGGGTTAAAGGTGCCACATGTGAATCATGTCCAACCTGGACCATCCCAAGGTGGAGAAAGGCCCCGAAAACTCCGGAGCCGTGTCACTGATCTGTAGTGAGAAGCCCACACTCAGCGTACTCCCTGGACACGGGCCTGCTGAGGAGGACGCTTGCACCTCAACCAAGACAGCGGAGGGGTGAGCCCAATGTCCACCCACTGGGTATCACAAAAACACGGTCATGACAGAGGCCTGGTGCCCGAGTTCCACGTCCCCCAGGCCATTCCCCTCCCAAACCTTCATTTTTAATGCCTTCTCTGAGTTGCCACATAAATTCCACGACTCAGGACACTACAGTGGCCACCCTCTGAGAAATAGGAGTGAGTCCCCAACAGCCCAGGTCCTGCTGCCCCCAAGGAAAACACCAAGCAACACACAGAAACCCCCAGGGTTACTGGGTTGTTGGGAAGGGGCGCACACGCACTCATTTCTGGTTTCCATTCCAACCTTTCCGCTGCTGGGCTTCCCGGCTCTGGGCCACGGAGCCCCCAACACAGACCAAGGCACACAGGGCCTACACCCAGCTCCAATCCTGGTCCTGCTCATTTGGGGGAAAAAAATGCACTTTTGAAAATATAGTTCTCAAGCTTTTATTGAGCTGGTTTGTATTGAAAGTGGGATTTAGAGAAACCAGAGAGAATTTATAGAGGAGCAGCCAGGATAATGAAGAGTCTTAGAGCCGCATCCTTAGGGGAGCTCTGAAGGAACAGGGGACATGAATTCTGGAAAAGTGAAGACTCACAGAGGGGACGGAAGGATGTCACCAACTTGAAAGCCCTGAAGAGCTGTCACAAAGAAGGAAAATGAGGGAAGGATCTAGCACTGACTCGGAGGCGCCCCCAGCAGGCGTGCTAATCCCTGCAGACAGAGCGCTCTGTGCACCACGCGCTCAAACCCGCCTCTGACCACCTCCCCTACCTGCGAAGGAGAAATGAAGTGAGAGGCGAGTGATAACACAACGTGCATTTGGAAAAATAAGTTCCCCAGCGGGACTAGACCAGCCGGCAGGTGATTCCAGCAAACAATGTTGATGCTGATTTTCATATTTGGCATTTTTGAATGAGAATTAAATAAATGTGCTTGTATGAAGAATCACCACGACTGTGGCAGCTACCACCTGCACATCTCAGGTTCTGACTCGGATGCTGGGAGGTGTGGCACCGTTGATGGGCATTTCCAAAACAGGGAACAAGCCCTGATAATTCCAAAAAAAATGAGACAATCTCCACATAATTGCACTCTTCAAACCCTCAATGTGAATTCAACCACACGACCGGCTCTGCAATCGCATCCTTGTAAACAGGTTCTAGACCTCCCTGAACACCCAGCAGGTGGAAGACCTGGGAGAAATCTTCCCCGTGAGTCATGGGACATTTCTTCCTCTTGAGTTGATGCCTGTAGTCTCCCTCAGTCCCCAGGAGAAGCAAGGACTCTGCACACACTTGCAAACACCCCTGAAAGAGTAGAACACACACACACACACACACACACACACGCCCCCACTGCAGGAGACAAGGTTTCAACAAATGATGAAGATGACCTCCAGCTCACACCACAGCCTCTGCACCCGTCACCACTGTCACATTCCATCAACAGCTCAGTGAATCCTTGGCAAAAATCCCAAGTGGTAAGTTCTCTCATGAGGGTGGACCACGGAGGCACTGAGGGGTGAAATCACTTGCCCAGATTCACACAGCTCACGGCAGAATGGGGATTGGAACCCAGGTATTCCGGCCCCACCGTCTCAGCCCATATACCCCAACACACTGTCCCTCTCCCTGTAGATGCTAGAACATTCCAGCCAAGGGCACCAAGCTCTTCCTTAGGAACAGAAGAGCTGGCCGTCTCCGGGGCCGTCCCAGGCTGGGTGGAGGAGAGCAGACCCAAGCAGTGCAAGGTGGTTTTTAGTGTCCCATGACACCCAGGAAGGGGCCAGGTCTCTGGGGAGAGCAGAGCCAACAGCTATCGACGCCTGTGGCTGCCTTGGGTTGGCATGGCGAAGGAATGGAAGAAGGCCCAGGACCACAGTGAGGGAGAGAGCCGGAGGTGACCCTGTGGGGGCGGGAGCAGCCAGGTCATCAGGGTCTTCCAACCCAGGGGTAGCAACTTGGACTTCCTCCTCACGTTGTGAGGTCCCCCTGCACCACCAAGGGCACATCTCAGGTCCACGGAGCTCGCCTCCAGGGCTGGGGCTCCAAGGATGGAGAGGGCTGGGCGGAGGCTGAGCTCCAGCAATGGGGGAGGGAGGCCAAGACGCTGTGGGGGAGGGGAGAGAGACGGGAAGGGAGACGAGGTCAAGGGGAAATAAAGGCATGCCCCAGGCTGTGGGGGGCCCAGGGTGGCTTCCCAGCCACGGCAAAGACCCACGCTCTTCAGACGGTCCTCCCCCCAGGATGCTTGGCCCCAGCCGGGACACGGGCCTCGCCAGGAGCTGTGGGGCTCCCTCCCCTGTTGCTTGGGTCCCCGGGGCTCTGGCGCGTCTGCTTTCGTTGTCCACCCGGAACGCCTCTGGCAGCCTGGCCTCAGCTCAGACCTTCCAAAGCAGCGTGAGGACGTTTGACAAGTGCTCTCTGACAAGGTCCGCCAGCCGCAGCCCTGCTCATAACAGGAGACACGGAGCCAGAGGACACCTCCTGCCCAGCGGAGGGTGGGGAGGACAGCTCGAGGGGAGCAGCAGCCCTTGGCTACAGAGGGCCACCGGCCTCGGGCCACAGCGACCAGCACAGAGGCCTCTCCAGCAGATGTTAAAGTGGTAGTTAGAACTTCTGCACTTTGATGTTCTGAGCTGGAACCAGCCCCTCTCCCTGGGGAAATGAAGAGTCCTGAAGGCGATGCCTCATTCTCAGCACAACAGAAGGCCACATGGCCGGACCAGAGCGCGACGGGTGGCTCCCAGTGGGGACGGGTCCGCTGTGCATGCTGGTGGTGGTGGTGGTGGGGGGTGCTCCCATTTGAAAGGCAAAGCGTCTGCTTCACGAGGATCAGGAAAGGAGAGGACTAACACCTCGAGCCCGTGGTGAGGACCTCCGAGTTTAAAAAATTATTTAAAGAAATTTTTAAAGAAATCACTGTTTGCATATTAATAGAAATGATGCTGATACAGCAACAACACAGCGTCTGCTGAGTGCCTATCCTCTAGAATAGTCTTGGGCTACAGTTTGGGCCAAAAGTAAATAGGAGAGGATGCAGGCCATGTTCCTGGCCGTGAGGGAAGCCACCAGGAGATCACGGTGCCCACAGGCAGGGTCCAGTGCCCATGTGCACCCCTCACCCCGTGGGGGCGTGCAGAGTGGGCTCTCTCCGGGTGTGGCTCCTGTCACAGGTCTCTCCTGACTCACCCGGACACCGGGGACTGGGAGCTCCTCCAGGTAGGAAACCCGATTCCCTGATGCCACAATCTTCCAGCCCAAGGGAAACGGAGGATAAGTGTCCACCGAACACACAGCCCCCCCAGAGGCGGTCAGGCAGGGGCCAGGGCCGACGGCCTACGTCGGGCTTCTGACGTGCAGCCCCGGGAGCGTGAATGAGAACTGGAGCCCTCTGAGCCTCGGTTTCTTCATCTGTAAAATGGGAATTCAAATAGCACCTACGCCAAAGCACCGCTGTGGAAGTAAATGGATCATCGCAACCACCAGGATGGCTACTCTAAAAAACACCCAGAAAATAGCAAGAGGTGGAGAGGACACGGAGAAACTGGGAGCACGGCGCGCTGTTCCTGGGGTGTGAAACGTCACGGCCTCTATGAGAAGCTGAACAGCGGTTCCTCGGAAAATTGAAAATAGAATTACTGTGTGATGGAGCCATTCTGCCTCCTAAAAGGACTGAGAGCAGGGCCTCGGAGGAATGTCTGTACAGGGTTCCTCACGACAGCTAATGTGAGGCAGGAACCAAGGGTCCACAGGTCGATGCCTGGACAAGCCAAGCGTGGCGTATTTGTACAGTGGAATCATTCAGCCTTTAAAAGAGGATATTCTGACATACACTACCACATGGAGGAAGCAAGCAAGTTCCTGAATGTGAAATAAACCAGTCACAGGAAGACAAATGCCGTGGGATTCTACTGCTGTGAGGTCCCTGGAGTGTCAAAATCACCAAGAAAGAAAGCCGAACAATAGTGTCCAGGGGCCCAGGGAGGGGAGATGGGGAGACTGTTCAATAGGTGGGAGGTGAAGTTTCACAAGATGGAAAGAATTCAGAAGGTGGATGGTGGTGTTGGTCAGACGTTATGAGTATGTTTAATACCACAAAACTGAACCCTTAAAAATGATTAAGGTATGCCAGGCATGGTGGTGCACACCTGTGATCCCAGCAGCTCAGGAGGCTGAGGCAGGAGGATGGCGAGTCTGAGGCCAGCCTCAGCAACATAGTGAGGTCCTAAGCAACTTAGCAAGGGCCTGTCTCAAAAAATAAAAAAGAATGGGGACATAGCTCAGTGGTAAAGCACTCCTGGGTTCAATCTCTGAGTCCAAAAAAGAAAAAAAATATTAAGATGGTAAATTTTCTTGAGTATATTTTAATACAATATAAAGCTGGAGAAGAAAGAAAATTGAATGAGTTAACACATATGTGGCACTTAAAATAGTGCCCGACTCCACCATTACCATTATCCTCATTTGTGTCTTCATCCTCATCCTCGGTAACACCGACAAGCCGTCTGGGTCTGTGTGCAGGTAATTCTCTCTTTATTTGCCCTCCTACTCAACTTCATGCTCCCTAAGACTGAACCCCGCCCTGCCAGGGCCTCAGCCCCAGCACTGCACACATTAGTGACACAGTGCACACATAGTGCCATGGTCTTGATGAGGGAGGTGATGCCCAAAGGTCTGGTTTTTTGCAGGCTTGGTGCTATCGGGAGGTGGTGGATCTTTAAGGGGCGGAGCCAAGTGGGGGTCCTTAGGTCACTGGGGGCATGTCCTCAGAAGGGATCATGTAGCCCCAGTCTTTCTGATTCTCTGTTTAGTGAGCAAGCTCTTCAACACATACCTACCTCCTCCATGATGTCATGCAGCTGAGAGACAGAGGGCCCTAACCAGGACTGAGCCAGTACCAGCATCATGCCCTTTAACCTCCAAACTGTGAGCTAATAAGCCTTTTCTTCTCCATAAGTAGCTCTTGTCAGGTATGTCATTATAGTCACAGAAAGCTGACGAGTACACCAAGCACTTGGTTGGTTGATATTGAATGAATGAACAAATAGACAAATACCTGTCTCCTAAAGTCCTCTTTGAAGTCCCCTTTTGATATGATGACATTGCAGGCTATCTTCAGACGGGCTTGATCCCTCACCTGGTGGCCCTGTCCTGCAGCACGTTAACATTCTGTGGCTGCGTTGCTTCTGCTAGAACAATAGTGGGTGGTGAGCCGTGGAGCAGAAGCAGAGGACAGAGGTGAAAGTGCTCAGCCAGGAAGACGCTCAGGAAGTCGTTTTCAACCTCAGATGCACTTAGGACAGGAGGCTCTTGCACAATCACCTCAAATTTCGTGTCAGCCAATGAACATTAAGCACAGGGATCGGGAGCAGAATACCTGGACTTTTGCACGAGAAGGAGGCAGGCCAAAATCCCATCACCGTGGCACAGCTGGAAGTCCAGCACGCCATCTCAGTCCAGAATCAAAGATAGATATCAGACAAGGGATTCCGCTATACCAAACGGTACTCCCCTCTCAATGGTGGAACCTTCTGGCAACAGAGCCAGAAGAGGAAACTGGACCAGTGTGAGGATCTTCATGGGATGAACCAGGATTCCAGAGGATTCGAACCCAGGATTCCAGAGCCCCGGTTGTCCCTTTACCCCTGCTGACTTGGAGCTAAAGGTCGTTGGCAGAGGGCGTCTCAGAAGCCTGCTGACCTATCACAGCCAGCGAAACACTTGCCCATGACGTAAAGGCAGACACTTACACTTGCACACGAAGGTGCCAGTATTTGAATTTTAACAGGAACCTGATGATGCTGCTGATTTGAAAACTAATGCACTAAAACCACAGCATGTGTCATCTGTAGAAAGGTGACTGCAGACCCCACCACGTGGTGGGGAGTCAGCTTTTCACATTAGTGGGTGTGACATCTGCTTCCTAATTGCATATATTTCAAATGAGCCAGAGGGAGCTGGCCATTCTCAGTGCACCATGGTGCCCACTCCCACCACCTCTGTTACATTAGGACTGCAAGCATCCCCACCCCCCGACACTCACGGTTTCACCCTCCATGAGTTCAGTTACCTGCAGTCAACCAGTCTAAAGATACTAAATAGAAAATTCCAGAAATAAATTATTCACAAGTTTGAAAGAACTTTTATTACAGTGCATTATCATCCTTGTTCTGCTTTATTAATTACTGTTGCTCTCTTACTTGGCCTAATTTATAAATCAAACTTCATCAAAGATAGGCATGTATAATAAAGAACTAGTGTACAGAGTTTAGTGCTGTCCACTGTTTCAGGAATCCACGGAAAGTCTTTGAACAAATGCCCTGGATTCGGGTGGCCTGCTGTGTTAGTGAGAGTAGGCAGGCAGGAAAAGAGAAAAGGTGTCCCGATGAGAAACGAAGTAAAGCATCCCTGCCTGCAGATGGTACAATCCTATAGGTGGAAAAGGAAATCCTAGAGCAACACAAACACACACACACACACACACACACGCACTCACACACATACTCACACCCTCTACACCTGTTGAATAAATTCAGTAATGTTATAGAATATAAGATTGATGTTTAAAATCAGTTATGTTTCTTTACACTAAAATGATCTATCTGAATAAAATTAACCAAGGCAATGAAAGAAACATACGCTGAAGTCGATGAAACATCCATGAAAGAAATGGAAGAAGACACAAACAAACATCAAGATGTATCCTGTGTTCATGGATTTAAAGAAATAACATTGTTAAAAAAAAAATGTCCATGCCATCTGAAACCGTGCCAATTCAATGCGTTTCCCACCAAAATTCCAACGGCATTCCCCACAGAAATAGAAAAATCAATTCTAAAATTCATACGGAAACATGTAAATATATATATTTTATTTTGTTATTTTATTTATATATATATAAAAAATAACAAAATAAAATAAAATAAAAACTTGGTCACCAAAGCAATCTCAAGAAAGAAAGGGTTGGAGACATCAAATTTCCTGATTTTAACTTGAATTGAAGGAATGGTAACCAAAACTGGGCGAGAGAAAGCCCGGCGTGCAGACAGAGAGACAGAGCCCAGCAGTGAACCCACGTGTGGGCAGCCAACTGCTTTTGAACCAAGACGACACAGGTAGCAAGGGCAGCCTTTGTCACAGGTGATATTAGGAAAATTGAGGTCCACATTCAACAGAGTGAAACTGGACCCTAATATAAGCACAAGAACCAACTTAAAATGGATGAAAGACCTAAACATAAGACTTAAACCATAAAACTCTTAACAGAAAACATGGGGGTGGGAGGAAGAGGGAAAAAGCTCCTTGGCCTTGACCTTGGTGATGACTTTGGGGGTATCAGAGCAAAATCTCAGGCAACAACAGCAAAAATGAATAAGTGTGGGTTTTTTTTCATCACTATAACAAAATACCTGAGATAATTAACTTCCGAGAGAAAAGGTTTATTTAGCTCACAGCTCCAGAGACTCACAGTTCTAAGGGAGCGGGTGGAAGAAGATCGATGGTGTGTGGGTCAGATTTTCATCCCTGTGACTAAAACACCTGACATAAACAACTTAAAGGAGACAGACTTTATTTTGTCAGTCCATATGGACTCGTTCCAAGACAGGAACAGGGTGGAAGGGAAGCTCTCTCAGCTCATGGTAGGAAGGAAGTGACTTGGGAGAAGACAAACCCTCCCAGCCCCAGTGACCTGCTTCCTCCAAGTAGATCCCGCCTCCCGGGGCTCAATTCAGTTGTCAATCCCCTTGATGGATTGATCCACGGATGAGGTCGGACCCTCATGATCCGAACATTGCCTACAAGCCCCACCTCTGAACACGTGAGGCTTTGGTTATCATCAAAAAGACGAGACAGCAGATGGTGTCAAGGGTGTGGAGACCAAGGAACCCTGTACAGTGTGGTGAGAAGGTAACTGATGAAGCCTTTCTGGGAAACAATTTGGAGCTTCCTCAAAAGAAATTAGAGTTTAGTGCTGTATGCCGTTTCACGTATCCACGGAATGTCTTGGAACAAACGCCCCGTGGATAGTGGCGCACATACATGACCCTGTTCATTGCAGCATTCTTCACAATAGCCAAGATATAGAAACAGCCTAAGTGTCTGTCAAAGAAGGAATGGATAAAGAAACTGTGGGGTGTGTATGTACATACATAAAGGAATATTACTCAGCCTTCAAGAAGAATATCCTGACATTTGGGACAACACAGATAAGCCTGGAGGACACCGGAGATTAATGTAGTAGAAATAAAGAAATAAAAAAATACCGCAGGGTTGATTTCATTGATATGTGGAATCTTTATATGTTAGATACATAGGAGAGAGTAAAATGGTGGGTAGGAAAGGCTAAGGACTGGGGAGATACAGGTCTGTGTCATCTTTAATGGAAACAAGGGCAGTAAAACACCCCTGAAGTGCCCCCCTCCATTCCCAAGAACCAACCCAAGTGAAGGGAACAGCGGAGTGACTCGGGGCCAGAATGCCAGAAACATGTTCTCTCTTGAAGGACACGGCCTCCTCCCAGGTGTGCGGGGAATTGGGGGAAATTGGCGCTCTCTGTAGAAAGCTGCTCTCCTGTGTGCACGCCAAGTTCCTGGGGTGCTGGTCATCAGTGGGACAAAGCAAGCTAAGCTAGCCATGTCACTGCTTCTGTAGCCTGATAAAATCCCTCCCTTACAGTAACTGGTGCAGAATTGGGGGCACCGTGGAGAGTCACCTGGCTGCCACTAGACTAGGCACCATGAGGGACGGAGGTGCCGTCTAGCCCTGGCCACGGAACCTTCCCCCTGCGCATTTTGTAGGAGACGTGTGACTTGCTCGCCATCTCGGGGTATTTTCTTGGGTCTCTGGGAAACCTATCCTGTTGCCCGGCACAACTGGACTGCCCACAGCACCAGTGCAAGGTGCAGACCGTCGCTCTGCGGGGTGAGGACGTCTGGAGACCCAGGGTGCAGGGCTGCTTGCTGGGGATTTTAGGTGCTCTTACCACTAAGAAGGGGGAGCAACTCTGAGGTGCTGGGCGCTCACTGACCTCACCGCAGTCGTCATCGCCATGGGCTACGTCTGTCGGAATATCATGTGGTGTCCCTTAAATAAACAGCGTAAAGAAAGCTGTCCTGAGGCCACACGTTTGCAGAATTAGAATAACAGAAAGCAGCAACCGACCACCTTCAGAGCACGAATCGCAGCCAGCGATCGCTCCAAGTGCTTCCTGCGCGTGCTCGCATCTGTTCCGCACGGTCCCCGCGACGGGTGCTGCTGTCGTTTCCGTGTTCTAGGTGACAATGCTGAGCACTATGGAGGACAGACACAAGGATGGTCCCTAACCGTCCCTGACTTCCGATGTCCATGCCTTGGGTCCCATTCTCCCCTGGGGAAGGGTCTGTGACTGGCTTCTTATCAACAGATAAGGGACGAAAGTGACGGATGTCACCTCGGTCTACTTCTCAGATTCTCACTCCATCCTGCGAGGAGACTCTAATGGACTCTTCGTCACCAGCTCTGATGAGGGACGTCATCACACAGAGAGACAAAGGTCACAAGAGAATGGCCTTCAGCCTCGGCCAGCAGGAGCTAAGGCCCTCCTGTCCCACAAGCTTTGAATCCTGACAGTGACCATGTGGGTTGGGAGCAGATGCTTCCCCTGAGGGGTCCTCAGAGGAGGCCCAGGCCCTGACTGACCCTGGACGGCAGCCTGTGAGTCCCTGCAGCAGAGACCCAGAGGAGCAGCACCCCACATCCCACCCCACCAACACGGAGGTCATAGGGGGTGTCACTGTGAGCCACTGACACAAGCATGGCTCCGTTCGGCATCTGCCTGAGGTCCGATGCTGACAGGTGGCTTAACTGGTTGGACCCTGAGAGTTTGTTTCTGGGATAATCATGGAATTCAAATCTCTGAGTTCCTTTCTAGTCTAACAGACAATATGTGGTCTTCTCCTGATGCTTTCCTGAAATGGGAAGGCCTCTGCCCTCGTCTGCTCACCCAGGACCTACGACACCACAGGACAGTGAGTCCCCCGCAGGGACATCGTGACTCAGAGCAGCACCCAGAAGGAGGCTCAGAATCCCAAACCCCCACTGTCCTCCTCCCCCACCTTCCTAAAGATCAGCCCATTGGCAATTTGCTTGACTTCCCTGAACCGCACCTCGCTCTTTGGTGATGGTCGATGCTGATGGCCTTTCTGTGCACTGGGAACGGAAGGAGAAGCCACAGGTCAAGCATGAAGCCCATTAGTGTCTGGTGTCACGTTGCTCATGACGAAAACACTCAGGGTCACTCCAGGGGAACTGGGCTGCACGAAATAATCACAAGAGAGACAGAGAGACCTTTTCCTTCCTGTCCTGTGACGGCTCCTCTGACCTTAAGGGTCTGCAGAAAGAGACAGCGAGAGAGCACGTGCTGACCCCTTTAATTGGGGAGAAGCCACTCAAATGAGGCCAGAGTCAGGTTGGGGGGGGGGGTTGAGTCTAGCTCCGTGATGTCGCTGTCAGCAGGTTGACTGACATCTAGGAAGGCCACACCCAAGGGCAGAGTAAGAGAAGGGGACACACAAAGGGAGCTTCCATGGAACATTCTATCCCAAACAGGGCAAGGGGTAATATCACAAAGGAACAGGGGCACGTAGCTCAACCCCAAGGGTGACATGCCTACATCTGAAGACACACCTAGGACAACGCCCAAGTCACCAGGAAATGTCGTGATCAGTCAGAGCCTCTCGCTTCAGGACTGGACGGCGTGGGTCATTCAGAGTGGCTCCCCACCGTCTGTGTAATAAGAATTGTAATGCATTCCACTGTCGTGTATTTAAAAAAATAAAATTAACTAAAAAAAAAAAAAACCACATAGTTACTATTAATGGCAAACGGGTTGAGGTGCAGAGCCTGCCCTTTAGTTAAAGAATACAAAGCCGTAAGACTTGGTGTGCTTTGACCGAGGATCAAAGAAACTCTTTAAGAAAGCAGTTAAATTCAGGTCATATGAAAAAAGGAAATTACCTTGGAAATTAAAAATAAAATACTGTAAAATTAACATAAATATATTTTAGAGGCACTTCAGAGTAGTAGGTTTTTAAGTAATAGGCTTTCACTATTTTAAGTGTGTTTTATTGGGACTTTAGAAGTAAGAAAGCTTACCAATAACCTTAGGTAGGCTTTAAAGTTAAAGGCTAATGAAATAATTGTAGGTATGCTTTAAAGTTAAAAGTGAATAATAGCTCAGGAGATATGTCGTCGAGTTGCGTAGTCTAGCACCTAGTGATTGAGGTAAAAATGTAAAAGCTTAATCATGATTGGCAAAGGTTACAGGAAAGTATTTTAAACAATGTACTCAATATCTTAGGTGATAAACATATGTCAGAAAAGACTGTAACTCCTGAGTTGCTGTCTTTAAAGGAGTCAGCTCAAGTTCCATCTCTTCGCGATCAGTTTGTTAAGTAAGGGCTGACCTCGTACCCTGGCCTGTCCTCTGGATTTCTGACCCAACTACTGCACTACAGTGAGGCCAGCGGCTTATTTCTTAGAACCTCAGTTCCAGCGATTGAGGTTCGCCTCCTCCACCCATCCTGCCGGAAACCGGGTCCTCCTCCAAGGCTCCCCTCCTGGGGGAGAAGCCACCCACACCTGGTCATTCAGTGAGAAACCTGGGATTTGACCTTTACCCCTCCCCTCATGCGCCCTGCCCCCACCAACCATCCAAAGTCCTCTTGCCTCTTCCTGCTCAGGCCTCTCCACCCTGCCATTTTGCTCTCTGCCTGCTACCATCAGCTCAGCTCTGTGCCTAGACTCTTGCAAGAGCTGCCTGTCGCCTAATATGAATAGTACTGTAAACATAGTAGACTTTTTTTTTTGGTAGTGGGATTTAACCCAGAGGCACTTAATCACCGAGCTACATCCCCAACCCTTTTATTTTTTATTTTGAGACAGGTTCTAAGTTGCTTAGGGTCTTGCTAGTTGATGAAGCTGGCCTCAAACTTGTGATCCTCCTATTTCAGCCTCCAAAACAACTGCTGGTATTACAAGTTTGTGCCACGGTGTCTAGCTGTAGTATATATATTTTGGGGGGTATGGTGGGGGGGGGGGGGTTGGACCCAGGGCTTCACTCCTGCCAGGTAAGCATTGTGACCCCAAACTACACCCTCACAGTCCACCACTATACTGTTTTGTTCAATGTAAATGTACTCATCTCTGTGCACGTGCATTTTAGTGAACACACATATGCATTTCAGATGGATATTACCTGCACAGGTCACTGTGGGAAGGTGTTCGACATAGGCAGACACTGCCAAACAGCTTTCCAAACCAGCTGCACCCATCTACAACAAGCCTACCAGGAGTGTGGGATTCTGTCGCTTGCCCTGTATTCTTCTCAGTACTAGATATCACCTGCCATTTCCAATTTCCCACTCTGCTGCAGGTACGTTGTATATCATCACAAGTCCCCTGATTCCTAATGAGGCTGAACATTTTAAATGGGTTGTTTGTTGGTTGGTTGGAACGTGTTGAAGAACAGAAGTTCTCAGTTTCAATTTCTTACAACCGTGTTTCACAATTTTCAGAACTTTGGTTGGATCTCTTCCCAACTATGCAGGTTTGGATGTTATTATAAATGTATTTTTTTATTAAAATTTTACTGTTTATTACTGCTAGTATATAAAATAGTTTTTTTGCATACTGTCCTATGTCCAGTAATCTTGCCAAGTTTATGTACGAGTTCTCATAATTTGTGTATAGATTCTTCTAGATTTTCTACATACCTGCTCATTTCCTCCTGCAATGGTAACAGGTCTTTTTTCCCCCGGTCATCATGATTTTTATTTTTCTCTCTTGCCTTATTGCATTGTCTAGAACTTCCAGGAAACCGTGATAAGGGAAATCCTTGTTTTAGTTCAGGTCTTGCAAGAAATTTTTCAATATTTCACTATGAGATATGATATTTGCTGCAGGCTTCTTGTAGGTCTTTATTGGAATCATGTTCTATTTTTCATTAACGTGTCCTTTTCCAACAGGAAATTTGATCTTGTCACTCCTTCGAGCTTTGTGCTGTGCCCACAGGTGTCTCCAGAGCCTGTTCTAGAATTTTTACGCTCTCATTGGTCTCCATCCTCCAACCTCAATCACTTTCAGTTTCCTGAGCACACCACCCTTCCGTCCATCAGAACCCCCCTGTACGTGCTCACCCCGCTACCGGTGACCCCAGAACACATGAGGCTACTGAGGACTAAGTTCTTGTAGAACCTCCTGCCTTTCCTTTCTAGCTTTAACTGCCACTAGACTCACTGTGACTGGAAGCTATTTTGCTCCTCACTGCGGTGCCAGGCTCCAGTGTGAGGCCCAGCTCCGGGCAGGTGGGGCTCAATACCTACGCGCCGAATGAATGAATGGAAGAATGAACCCGTGAAGTGAATCCACTTTGATCTCTCTGGATCTATTTTCCCACGGCCACAAAAATGAACTCTGCTTCTTTTATCTTTGACATTTCATGATTCTTGAATGGAGAATAGAACTGGTACGAAAGAGTCAACTTTGGACAAATATGAGTGATTCGTCTCAAGTTTTCTGGTTCCATTGATTTTGCTGAATTTCAAAACAGAAAGGCCAGCTAGGATTCTTTTATGACTCAGGCCATTGTTGTCTGAGCTAATAATGTTCATCTTAAGCTCCTTGGAAGCAGATGGCAGGCTCTATCCACAGAGGAGCCCTGCTACCAAGGCAATGCGGTGCCCTACCCGGAGCTTCACAGAGACCCACATCCGGGAACCCAGATAGCATTAACTGTCCTGTCATGGAGTTCTCTGGCTACCTCACAAACCGAATCCATTAAGAACTCATCCAGGAAGTGCTTTCTTCAACAATGAGTTCCTTTGATGGGTGAAAAATTCAGGTGAATTGGAAGATAAATGTTTGCATCACACACAAAAAGAGCATCATTAGTGAAATACAATTGTTCTCGATTTTAAACTCACCCAGTGTGCTTATTAAAGAGACTGACATAAAATTATGACTGCACTGGAAAACAGCCAGTTGTCCACATCGGCCCAATTTCTCCACGAAGCACCGTAAGTCAGAATGCTCTAGAGAGGCCAGCCCTCTCCGGCCCCGACACTCGCTTCTTTCTCTTCTTCTAACCTGGGCATCTTCTGGAATGACCCTGCTTGTCATTCAGTCATTTATTTTGTTTTTAATTGGCCCAACCCAGCAAAAGTGAAAGCTTCAGGAAGACTGAGCTGTCATCTGCTCTGTGGGCCACTACGTCCCAAGAAGCACACAGGGCTTGGGTGACAGTTGGCTCTTGGTGCGTATTTATTCCAATAACGACCAGGCCAACTACCATTCGATTTCCTGAGACACAGAAAGATAATAACTGCACAGAGTGGAAACTGTTATTATGGAAAAAAAAAGCTTCACTCATCTCTAAAATAAACATGGAATGACTCAACGCCAAATAGCACCCTTTTTAAAAGTTAAGATCTTTTCCTTCTTTACAAAATCTGGTCAACTCGTTTATTATTATTATTTGTGTGTGTGGTGCTGGGGATCGAACCCAGGGCCTTGTGCATGTGAGGCAGGCACTCTACCAACTGAGCTATGTCCCCAGTCCTGGTCAACTCCTTTAGCTGTGTATATAAATCAGCCTGGAACTGACACCCATTAACAGTCCTTCCTCATCTATGCCACATGAGCGACCTATATTCCCTAGAGCTCCTCTCTACCCCCATGTTGCCCTCTCTCTGAGACCCAGGCTAGTGGGGCAGCCTTTTCCTAGAACATTTCCCGACTGTGGAACAGGCCAAAGAGAACAGGCCACACATCGGCTTCGACATGATGAAAGTTCCTTCTACCCACACTGCCCTGACCAGAGCAAGTCACGTGATCAAGTCTGACCTCACCGGAGCAAAGGAGCCAGGCAGGAGAGGACCGAGAATACCTTGTGGACCAGCTGGGCACACGACCACACTCTGGTTTCAGCTGTGGGTGCTCATGATAAACAAGATGGAAAATCCCAGGTCCAAATTCAGAGAGAAAAATAAGTTAAGAACTGTTCTTGCTTCACCCTTGAAACCCACCGAGGGATCCCGCTCAGCAGGTTCTGAGTTTATGTAGAAGTAGAGAGAGAAGCTGATGTTCTTCCTCCAGAGCATCCAAAAGCAGCCCTGGGACACCCCACTGCGCACCCCCGTCAGGAGAGGACATCCGTGAGGATGTGCCCTCAGTGCCCTGGGCCCTGCCGGCCACCTTCCTCCGGCAGAGTCCTCCCTGGGGGTCTGCCTGTCACCCAGTTGACACTTTGGCTCTACTAGAGAGCAGAATTCTGGAAGCTGCGAGCCTTTTAGTTCCCTGTGACATCACCTTGAGGCAAGCGGACTCGGCCAACAGCCCCCAACTTTCGGGAGTAGCCTTGCAGCACACGCCACTCTCCTGAGCCACCACTTTAGGAAAACGTCCCTCCTCTCCTGTGACTTAAGGTGAGAGAATTTTTTCAGAGACTAAGAAGTGGTCACCGAAGAGGGAAATAAAGACAGGACATTTTTGAGACTCCCAGCTTCAGGCTGTGTAAGTGGGAACGGGAGAGATTCCTGGGGAAGCCATTGGCAGAATCACTTTGGTGAGGGAAAAAAAAAGCAAGATCCATCAATTCAGCAACTTTAATACAAATACAAATTCATCTGGAAAAATGAGAGACCCAGAATGGCCAAAGCAATCCTTAGCAAGAAAAATGAGATGGGAGGCATCACAATACCAGACCCTAAACTATACTACAGAGCCATAGTAACAGAATGGCATGGTATTGGCACCAAACAGACATGAAGACCAATGGTACAGAATAGAACACGCAGAGACAAACCCACATAAATATGATTATCTTACACTAGACAAAGGCACCAAAAACATACATCAGAGAAAAACTAGCCTCTTCAACAAATGGTGCTGGGAAAACTGGAAATCCATATGTAGCAAAATGAAATAAACCCCTCTCTCTCACCCTGCACAAAACTCAACTCAAAGTAAGTCAAAGACCCAGGGATTAGAACAGAAGAAAAAGTAGGCCCAAATCTTTACCATAACAAGACTCTTAAAGCACAAAAAATAAAATTAAGAATCAATAAATGAGATGGATTCAAACTAAAAAGCTTCTTCCCAACAAAGGAAGTAATCAATAATATGAAGAGAGACCCTACAGAATGGAAGAAAATCTTGACCACATGCACCTCAGATAGAGCATTAATCTCCAGGATATATAAACAACTCAAAAACCTTAACACCAAAAAAACAAGTAACCCAATCAATAAATGGGCTAAGGAACTGAACAGACAGTTCACAGAAGAAAAAAATGCAATCAACAAACATATAAAAAAATGTTCAACATCTCTAGTAAAGAGAAATGCAAATCAAAACTACTCTAAGATTTCATCTCAGTCCAGTCAGAATGGCAATTATCAAGAGTACAGGCACAATAAACATTGGCAGGATGTGGGGGATAAAGGTACCCTTATACATTGCTGGTGGGACTGCAAATTAGTGCAACCACTATGGAAAGCAGTATGGAGATGCTCCAAAAACCTGGAACCACCATTTGACCCAATCATCCCATTCCTCAGTTTATACCCAAAGGACTTAAAATCAGCATACTACAGTGATGCAGCCACATCAATGTTTATAGCAGCCCGACTCACAATAGCCAAGCTATTGAACCAAACTTGATGCTCTTCAGCAGATGAATGGATGAAGAAATTGTGATATATATATATACACACACACACACACACACACACACACAATGGAATATTACTCAGCCTTAAAGAAGAATGAAATTATGGCATTTGCCAGTAAATGGATAGAGTTAGAGAATATCGTGCTAAGTGAAATAAGCCAACTCCGAAGAACCAAAGGCCAAGTGTTTTCTCTAATATGCAGATGTTAATTTATAATAATGGGGATGGCTAGGGGGAAAATGGGGGTATTTTGAATTAGACAGAGGGGAGTGAAGGGAGAGGAGGGGCCATAACACGGGTAGAAAGGATAACAGAATGAATAGGTCATCATGACCCTAAGTGCACGTATGACTACATGACTGTTATAATTCTACACCATGTACAACCAGAAGATGAGAAGTACACTCCATGTATGTATGACGTGTCAAAATGCAGTCTACTGTCATGTGTAACTAATTAGAACAAATAAGAGGAGAAGTTGGCACCGTGGACACTGATCAATAGGACGCTTCAGGCCTTCCCCTTCCCCTCCCCCGTCTCTCCACTGACACCTCTTTATTTGTGCCCTTTTTCCACTGATAAATGCCACACCACACAAGTCAAACCCTTTGCTTCTGGGTTTCTGTGTTACGCAGCTTCTGGTCACTATAACAAATGCCTGAGATGATCCAGTTACAAAGAGGAAAGAGGTTTGGGATCACAGTTGTGGACCTTTCAGTCCATGATCAACTTTTAGGCCCTTGATGGGGCAGCACCACAAGGCAGAAATCTGTGGCAGAACAAAGCCACTCACCTCATGGTTGGGAAATGAAACAGACAAAGAGCCTGGGGTCCCAAAATACCCTGCAAGAGCACACCCACAATGACCTGAGGACCTCCCGTGAGGCCTCACCTCTTCAAGTTTCCACCGCCTCCCTGTGGCACCCCCCAGGGACATACCCATAACACATGGGACTTTGGGGGACACTGATGGAAACCACAGTAACTTCTCAAACTTTCTCATCTGTAAAATGGGAGGGTTAGATAAGAACATCTCAAGGATACCACAAAGAATTGCAAAATCTTAATTCTAATATATTACCTCCTAAACCAGTCCATGTAATCAAAAGTAGTTAAAAGATTCTTTTACGGAAAATAAAGCAGATGCCAATTTTGTCCTGACTGCCATTTCACTGTGTGTTTGCCCCGTAAACACGGGCAGGCCACCTGACCAGGCTCTTGTTTCCACACTAGTCAAGTCACCAAGGTCATCATCAAGGCCACTGTCCCCTGCGCGTCCACTTGGGGCACTTCTATTTTGAACCAACAGCATTACTTGTGGGAGAGGAGAATTAAAAAAATAAAAGGATCAGATTGTAACAAAAATAAGCATGAATTCCTAATTAAATCTGTAGTAATGACATCAGAAATGGTATTTACCTTAAACTATAACAAAAATCAACCATTGATCAATGAAAAGGTCCTTAAACAAATGAATAGGAATTGGGAACAACAATTTAGTCATATTTATTCTTTTTAAGACTCTTCTACCACAAAAGGATCCAGCTGATTGCCAGGGCCCTTGGTGCTCCTCCATGGGCCTCCAGTAGCAGCCTGGGCTTCCTCACACCATGGCGGCTGAGTTCAAAGAGGGAAGTTCAGGAGGAAGGAAGCAGTCAGCCACACTGACCACTGAGCAGACAATGTCTCCCCCTAACCTTCTCCTTAGAATCAGGGTCTGATTGTCTGATGTAGTAGCCAACCCCACAGGCAATCACCCTCCTCATTTTTCTAACCACAAATTAGCTTCTTCTGTTTGAAACTTCATAAATAGTAAATTGTACAGAATATCTTCTTTTGCATCTGGCTTTTTTCACCGAGTATAATGTCTATAATATTCAGAGATGTTTTTGCCTGCACGGAGGGGATGTTCCTTTTCAGAACTATGCAGGCTGCTTTTGCATAAACACACAACCTGCTTCTGCGGGCTCTCGTTGGTGAACACCTGGGCTGTTTCCAACTTCTGGCTTTGATGAATACAGCAGCTGTGAGCATTCTCCTGCGAGTCATTTTTGTGCACGTTTATTTCTCTCTCTTGGGTAGACACCTAAGCTGGAGTTGCTGGGTCAAGGAGCAGGTGGATGCTTAGGTTCACAAGGAACGTCCAGGTCTTTTTCTAAAGTAAAGTTTAACTTTTATTACCTCTAGTTCAGAAAAGTTCCTTTTGGCTTCCTGTTTCCTTAGTGGCTCTGCCACATTGGGAACAGGATCCTCTCTGCAGCTTTTACCTAATAGAAAAATGCCTCGATGATTCCAGCTCTTTGGTCCTGCTGGACATGCCCTGTGTGCCCATGGTGGTTGGCCTAGCTCTGCCAGGTCCCCTCAAGGAGGAGGGACAAGATGGCTATAAATTTGGGATCAACCAGGCTGGTCTCTGAGCAAATAATGTTTCCTTCTAAGCCTTCTCCTTAGAATCAGAAATGGATCTCATTATTTAATGTATCAGTCAATTCTATCACTATTAGAAAATACCAGAGATAATCAGCTTCTAAAGAAAAAAAGGTTTGTGTTGTCTCACAGTTTGGGAAGTAACAATCCAGAATCAGGTGGACCTACTGCTTTTAGGCCTTGGTGGGGAGGGTCAGCACATCATGGTGGGAGTGCCTGGTGGAGCAAAGCACCCACCTCAGGCCCAGGAAGCAGAAGACAATCAGGAGAGGACCTGAGTCCCACAATCCCCTTCAAGGGCATAGCTCTAATGACCTAAGGAACTGCTACTAGGTACCTCTTAGAGGTTCTGCTCCCTCCCATAGCACCACCCTGGGGACCAAGCTTGGAAGACAGGACCTTTTGGAGGACATCCAAGATCCAGCCAGAAGGTTTGATTGGGCCACGGGGAGGCCTTGGACACTGGCTGGCTTACCACTTTGTTTCTTTACTAGCCTCTCCCCACCCCCATCTCTGCCTCCCCGGGTAGAATGTGAGCTCCCCGTACCCGGGGTCTCCCACTCGCTGTCCCTCCCGCCCGCTTGGAACAGTGCCCAGACTGACCAGGAACTGAGCGAGCACATGGATGAAGAATCAAGGAACACAAACAGGCCTCTCATTACAACCTCCCAGCCCAGCCTCACTCGGGCCTCTACCTGGTCACCATTCTGTACCTCGAACATCAACTGACCATACCTCGGTCTCAGGGGACACTCGTTTCTCTGAGTCCCACCTGATGGGGGAGAACGAGGCCCTCTAGGGCAGTTGCTTGGTCTAGTTCAGCTGCCTGACCCATGATATCCAGAAATACACAGTGTATACAGTAGGTGATCAATAATGTCAATTTTATTTCTACTTCCACACACACCAAGGGACCTCCAGCGACGGCAGGAGCAGCCTGAGCTCCACAGACTGTCTGCAAAATGTTGTTTGTTTGTTTCTGTTTGAGAGTGAGGAGCTCAACACACTCTCTAGAGACCGCTGACCCAACACGGAGGGAGCGCCAAGGTCGATTTTGATGGAGCTGCATTTGCTTCCCTTTATTAATCTAGGCCTTTGGTGGGTGATGTGCTCACCAGCCGTTTCCACATCTTGCAGATCACACAGCTGGTCTGCCCTGCTCAGACTCCCAGCCCCGTGGCTGGGTCCTCGTGGGTGCAAAGTGGGAAGAAGCGATGTCCACCCCTTCCAGACCTGAGCCCGACGCCTCCTGGACGCTGGGTGTCCTTCCTCTTCCATCATTACCTTCAAGACCCAGGAGACCCCAGAAGGTCTCAGAAAGCTCACCTCTCCCTAGGGAGCCCAAAGACACCGGGAGCCTGAGCACCACTTGCAAAGCTGCCTGTTGGACACCCGGGTGGACTGGGAGAAGCAGGAAGGAAACCTTCCTGTGTGGAACCACCAAAGCTGCAGCTGTGTGTTACAGCAGCAGCACCTACTCTGATACATCTATGCTAATAAAGCTTTTTTTTTTTTTTTTTTTTGCTGACATTCATGACCAAAATGTGACTTGGTGGTCTGGTCTTGCTCTCGCATACAAGAAAGAGCAATTTCCTTTCTTCTCCAAATGCCCGTGACCGTGAGGACACATGTGGACCACAGTGACACAGAAGTCCCTTCTGGTAGACTCCTCCCTGCAGAGCACCAAGCACCCTTCTATGGAGAGAAATGACACAGAGAGGAGGCAGGGGCATGCACAGCCGGCGGAGAGTGACTTCTTCCATGGTCCCAGGGCAGCCACTGCTCTCGTGACATAAGGCATGTGACCTCAGCTTGGTCAACTGAGGGTCTCAAGGTTAAGGAAGGAGAAGGAGGGACGCTAACTGCAGGACTGTGACGGAGTCGCAGGTTCCAGGGCACAGCAGCATCAGTCCAGATGAGGACAGACTCAAGTCCTGGGTGTGAGGGTCCCAGGGGCGGGTCCCTTGCCTTCTGCTTGCTTTCCAAAGCCTGGATCTCCAGACTCCTGCAAACCAACCGATATCCCTCTGAGGTACTCCTTTTCTGCTTAAGTTAACTGGGTGTCTAACATTTGCAACCCAGAGTCCTAACTGATGTCCAGCCACAACCAATCTGTACCTTCAGCCCAAGTCAGGGAAAAAGAAAGTGACACAGGTCACTATGGCTAACTCGGACACCGCTGTCCACGAAAACCTCATTCCTGAGGCAATTTTACCTGCTGCCTGATCTGACCTGTTACCAACCATTACCATCTTGTAAAATATTTTTCTAATTTTAAAAGCTAGTTCACTTCAGCAAGTTAGGGAATGTGAAAATTATAATGAAATGTTTAATTACTCCTAATCTCATCAACCCAGAAATAACCTATTATATTTCCTATAAGATTTGTCCCTAATGCTAATTTTTAAAAGAAAAAAAATAGTATGCAATTAAAGCTTTGCAACAGTTCCATAAACTGTACAATTTTTGACATTATTCATTTATTTCGAACAAATTCCCCATTATTGAAATGTCAGATTGCTTCTAATTTTTCACTGTTATGAATGACACTGGGATGAACACTCTTACCAAGTTATCTTGATCTCTCTCATTCGTTTCTTGGAGAAGATTGCAAGGAGTAGCCAATTTTTATCCCAATACTTATTGTAGGCCAAGCCCTCCTGCAGAGCTGACAAGATTACAAGACTGTGAAGTCACTTGATGAAACAGCTTGGCAGTTGCTGCAGGTTCAAACAGAGTTACAATTTGACATTGGAACTTCACTCCCAAGTATGCATTCCAAGAGAAATCAAAACTTAGGAACACATAAAAACTTGTAAACAAAGATCTTCGGCAGCAATATTCTTAATAGCCCCAAAGTGAAAACAACCTAAATACCCATCAGTGGATGCATGGTTAAACCAGTTGTGGTATGTCCATTCGACAGAACTGAGCGACAGCTCAGGCGAATCTTGAAAGCACTGTGCTGAGTGAAAGAAGCCAGGCAGAAAGGGTCAGGTGCTGCAGGATTCAAAGTATATTAAACACCCACGAGAGGCAAATCCATGGAGATAGAAACTAGGAGGGAGTTGGCCTATGGCTGGGCAGTTGACAGGGCATGGGCAGGAACTGTTGGTGAGTACAGGAGGTTTCCTAGGGGGATGAGAATATTATAAAATTAATTGTCATGACTTTTGCACATATCTATAAATAGACAAAAACCTCTGAAATGTAAGCTTTAAACAGGTGGGCTCTGCAGTACGAGAATGGATCTCATGAAACTTACTCAAAAAATTATATTGTACACTTACCCATGCCAAGCTCCACCTATGACATAAATAAGAGATGCAGCCTCTGCCGTGTGTGTGTTTAATCATAATTATCAAACAAATTCCCCATTATTGAAATGTCAGGTTGCTTCTAATTTTTCACTGTTATGAATGACACTGGGATGAACACTCTTACCAAGTTATCTTGATCTCTCTCATTCGTTTCTTGGAGAAGATTGCAAGGAGTAGAATTAGTCGGTCAAATACATGGATGTATTAGTGCTCCAGCTGCTTTCCAGGGACTGGCTTGAATTGATGCTTCCGTGACAGGGAGAGGAACGCTGTGGTTTCTATCAGTGACCCCAGGTAAGAGCAGCTGAGCAGCACCCCTTTCTGCCACCCGACCAGTAACCCAAAGAAAGGCTGCCCAGAGACACCTCTCTCCTTCCTCCCGTCATTTCCAACATGCAGTGAGGATGGGCCACGCCAGAGGTGAGAAGCACAGGAATCCCCCTTCCTCCCACCTCCCCCATCTTCTGCTTTGGGTCCACACTCTTTTAGGTTTTTGAAAAGGGAAAATTGAAGTCCAAAAATAAAATGTGTAACCTTTGAAGTAAAAATGAAAGGGCACATTTGTTGTAAGGGCAGGAAGGAAAGGTCTATGAGCGTGTTCAGTGATCAAGAGAAGAAAGGTGAGGGCGGTCCGAGGAGCCCACCTGTGACCCAAGCCCACCATCCCCGAGAGGTGACGCAGGCGCAGGTGTCCCTGAGCAGTGCCCGAGGCTCGCTCCCCTGCCCACCGGGGCCTGGCCTGGTGGAGCGCCTCTGGGGCCCGGGTCTGTGCCCAGCTGCTGTCAGCCAGACCCTGATGACCCCACGAACTGTCCTTTGGGGCGTGGAAACAGCGACAGAGGAGGCCCGAGCGCAGGCGCACAGCCCTCCACCACGTGAAGACGAGCCAAGGCGCTTCCCCGGCTGGGTCGGTCTCTGGTTGGTCAGCCGAGGCCTGACCATCACGTACAACAGGGGACCCAGGTCGGCAGCAGTGACACGGTCACAACCGCCCCATGCCACATTTCCCAGCACCGTCACTGTGCACCTTCGTGTGGCCCCTTCTGGACTGTGGGACCAGCACAGACGAACTCTTGGCGGCTCTGACCCCTCCTTCCTCCTAGACTGGGGGTGACATTTCTCCCATCGGAGGTGAACAAGGCCCTCGCAAGTTCGCGCTGCCCGGAGGGCCCCCCTCTTCCAGCGCTGCAGGCTCTGGCTCTGCGTGGGACAGCTCTGCAGGGCCAGGACCCACATAATGTTGACTCCAGTGGGTTTAAACACGCAGCAGAGGCTTGGACGCCGCTCCCACTGAGAGGGGGCGTCTAGGACCCCCTCCTTGAGCCTGGACAGGGTTGTGTGGCTTCACCCCACACAGTATGTACAGCCAAAGTGACACTGCGGAACTTCTAAGGTCATTCTAAGACCAGGTCACTCCTCTCAAACTTTTTTTTTTTCTTATCACTTCCCTAAAGAGCCTTTTCAGGTATTTTCCTAGTCGCTTCCCCACTTTCATATTTTAATTCCATATACAGTACATATTTTTGTAGTACAGGTACAGCTGTATGGTTAGATATTAAAAAGCAAGTTTTTACACCTCCCCAAGCACCAGCTTTCACCCATTAGTAGCCAGTAGCTCCTCTGTCAACAATGCATGGCACCAACCCACACAGCTCCCCGGGTCCTCTCCACCATGCATTCTTGGATTCTTTGTCCCATGTGTGAGGTCTGACCGCTCGGAGGCCACTATGTTAGACTGGTCACCTGGAATGACAATGTAGATAGAAAGATGCCCAATGAGTCCAGCTGTGCCCTTGGTTATTTGAGTCTTCCCAGCACGGGACGCAGACACGGGAGTGTAGAAGCCTTCAAGGTGACCCCAGCTCCAGCTGCTGTCTGACCGCAACCACATGAGAGATCCCAAGCCAGGTTCAGCCAGCCTGGCCAACTCCCCAGACCACCAAGGATTCCTCATTTACTTACTCATAGCTTCACAAGCCCCTGTGAAGTCACACATGCACAGCACAGACGGCTCCATTCTGGCAGCTTACCCAAGAACTGGAGGGCTGAACACGGCTTAGGAACCACAGCTCCTCTTCTGGTCTGAACTGCCTTTGGTCTTCTGTCCCGGTTATACTCCTTGTGTATCCTCTTATTCAACAAGAATTTATTTATCATTCTATGCCAGATGCTTTGTTAAGCACTGGAGATACTAAGGTGAGTTAAAACTCACAGTCCCTGTGCTCAGAAGGTTGCAACCTGTTGGAATTTTATTGATTTATGTCAATCATACTGATATCAATTCATTATGGTAGGTATCATAAGTGGGAAAGCAAATGATCAATGTGAACACAGAACATCACACATCATGTAAGTCATGCTAAGGTCATGTGGACTTTATCGCCAGGACCCTGGGGGACCATGAAGAATCCTTGGCAGAACGAGTAATCTGATTACTTAATAGAACCCCAGGTGGTACCAGGGCTGAAACCTGACAACCACCCCAGGTGATCTGGGCAAATAGTCTCTTCAGTTCCCTGTCAATGTCCTTGGAAGTCTGCAGACATAGAACTAGATACCTACAAGCATTTCTGGTTGACACAGGACCCAGAACCCTGTGGGAAAAGCCATGAATCAAATCCACAACTTTCTCTCTCTGACGTACTGCCATATCTCCAGGCTTTGAAGAAATTAAAAGAAGACCACCCAACAATGTCCCCATCTCAGCTACTAACCGATGACTAGGCTCACCTTTATGGAAAAACTGCTCTGATAACTGTTTATTCCCGAAGTCTCCAAATGCTCACCTCTCATTCTCTGTTGAACTTGTGGAAATCAGTCTTTTACCCTGACATTGGCCTGTTACACTGAAAATGTTCATCCTAAGTTCACTGTCAAGTTCCACATTGTCAAATCCAATGGTTGATTCTCTGCCCATTCCATCCAGTTCTCAGTAGCACTTAGCAAAGTTGAGGACTCCTTCCTTTTTAAATTCTCTCTGTAAAGTTTTATAGTTTTTATGCTGATAGTAACCCATCTTTTGTCAAATTTATTCCTAAATATTTATTTTGCTATTTTAAAACTTATAATTGTTAGTTTCTGGTATGTAAAAATATGATTAAATCTTACAAACTTTATTGTGTCTAGCAACCTGGCTCAATCCATTTATTTGCATAGTAAAATATCTATGGATCCTCTAGGATGTCCGTTTATGCAATTATATCTTCAAATCATGACTGTTCTCTGCATTGGTGAAGGCTCTCAGAACAATACTGAATAAAAATGGTAACATCGGTTACATTTGTTTTATGCCTACCCTCAAAGGTAACACTTTGCTATATCACAAGTAAGTAGGTTTTTGCTATGGGTTTGTGAAGATCCTCCTTTTCAGATTAGGAACTTCCCTCCTACTTCAGGTTTGCTGGAAGTTTTATTATGATCAAACATTGAATTTTACAAAAAGGCAGTTTCCCCATCTATTAAAATAATCTTACAGTGAGTTTTTTCTTCATTCTAAGAATGTAGAAAATCCATTAATTGGCTTTAAATTATTAAACCAACTACATTCCTGAGATAAACCCAATGTAGTCATAATGTATCATCCTTTTTGTATTAGTAATAATTTGCTACTACTGTATTTTATTCAGAAATTTTTCTTTCCCCTCTGTTTTTCTCAGTGACTTTTAATGGGGGCCTACTGATCACATTATTTTTTTCAAAAAATCAATTTTGGGATATATAGACATTTACATTGAATATGTTTTTTCTATTTTACTGATTTAAATTTTTGTTGTTGTTGTTGTTGTTGTTGTTGTTGCTGCTGCTGCTGGGGATTGCACCCAGGGCCTTGTGCATGCAAGGCAAACACTCTACCAACTGAGCTATATATATCCTTTCTTCTTCTTCTAATATGTGTGTTTCTTGTTATAAATTTCCTTCAATCATCATTTTAGTTGCACTTTAACAACTTGGATATCATATTTACATTATTGTTCAGTTCAAAATCTTTTCTATTTTCCATTATGGTGTTTTCTTTGACCTCCAGGTTATTTTGAAGTACATTAATTAACTCCTAAGCATTTGGGAATTTCTAGTTACCTTCTCATTACCAATTTCTTACTTCATTCCACTTTGGAGAAAATCTATTTTGTATGGTTCAATTCAGCAAAAGTCATTGAGATGTGTGAACTTTGGAAAAAGTTCTGTGTGTTCTTGAAAACACAAATGTGTTGTTAGGTATAACATTCTATATATGCAAATTAGGTCAAGTTGTTCATTGTATTTTTCAAAGATTTTAAATCTTTCCTGACTTTTGCCAGTTTATTCTATCAATTAGAAAAAAAATATCAAAATTTCCAACCATTACTGTATATTTATCTATTTCTTCTTTTAGTAATGTATATTCTTGCTTTATATATTTGGGAGGTGTGTTAGCAGGTACATATGAATTTAAGTGTGTAATGTATTGCTGTTGAAAAGATCTTTTAACATCATAAATTTTTCTTTTTATGTCTAGTAATATTTTTTTTTGCCTTGAATCCTACTCTAATATGTTATTAGTATACCTACAGTAGCTTTCTTTTGGCTAGTGTTCTTAAGATATTTCTTTTTCTAAACTTTTAACTTTCCAATGTCTTTATATTTAAAACACATTTATTGTGAACATTACATAGTTGTCATTTCTTTAAAAAGCCAGTCTGGCATTATTTTCTTTTAATTTGAATATTCAGTCCATTTACATGCCATGTAATTCTTGATATGTTTGAGTTAAAACTACCTTATCACTATTTATATTTATCTCTTGACTAATGTTCAATTTTCATCTACACTTTTCCCTTTTTAAATTACTCAATTATTGTTATTTCATTTTCCTCCCTCCATTAGATCCTCATTATATATTAATGTTTTAGTAATTATCCTTGATATTACAATATATATGCTTGACATATTAAAATCTACCAAAATGAGGACATCATTACTTTCTTAGACACTGCCAGGACCTTCTAACATTTTAAAATGGCTTTAAAATTTTAAAGCCATTTCCCCCTCCTGGTTTTCGCAATTATTTTCATCAGGTCGTTGAATTCTATGGGTATTTTCGACCTCCCAAGGCTTGGTGGTGTCGCTGACAGATCTCAGTCCATTTCCGATACATACACTCTTTCTAACCCTTCCTGGGCAACATCTGGATGCCCTTCCTTTTGTTTTAAGTATTTCTTTCAGTGCAGTTTAGTTTTTGATCTATGAAGTGTCTTTACCTTAATTTTCTTGAGGATGTTTTTGCTGGATGTAGGATTTTAAGTTGGCATTTATTTTTTTCCGACCTGTCTTACATGACCCTTAAACACTTTTCAGCACACAGTCACTTTTCTTTTCCCCCAAAGTTTCAAACTTTCAAAAATCTGTCCTTTTCTTCCCCCTCTCTGCACTTCAATCTGGATATTTTCTACTTACCTGTCTACTGGTCTAATAATCCTCATTTTTACTGTGTCTGCTCTATTCTTAACCCTCTCTATTAAATCTTAACTTCTATGATCTTATTTTTTAAGGTATAGCATTTCTATGTGTTTTTTTTTGTTGTTGTTGTTGTTGTTGTTGTTAACATAAATTCTGATTCTTTAGTGAAATTCTTTATGGTTTCTGGAAGAGATGAACCATAGATATTTCAAAATCTGTCTGAAAGATTCCAACATTGATCTCACCTGTAGATGTGTCTTTGCTGTGACTTTCAGTCATTTGGTCCCACGTCCTGGTAGGTGTGGTAACTTGTTAAATGCCAGACATTATGAACATGAAAACCATACAGACTCTAGCTAGCGCTGGAACTTTTGATTAGCTCTTCGTTTCTCTAGCAACCGCTCTGTGTCACTGGACAAAGGTCCAAGGATATCCCTTCCAGGGAGCAATGGGTCCTCAATTTGGTCACACTTAAAGTCACTGAAAAGAATTCCAGGTTGTATCAAAAGCAAGGCACAAACAAAGATTTATATAAAGACAGAAAAGTGATACATATCCCAAAAGGCAGAACGTGCCCTCACCTCTCAAAGAAGACACATACACACCCAGGGTCAACCTGATTTTATATATATGATTGATATTTTTATATTTAACTGTATATTTATGTATTTATATGGATAATGATGTGTGTGTATATGTATATAATTTTCCTGAAATAGAGAGAAATGTGCAGGTTCTCAGGCAAGCTTCTTGAAAAATTAATTCCCACGTCAATCATCTGGTACTTGGGATTCGCCATGTTTCTTCCTGGTCCATCAGTTCAGCCACGGATCAGTTGGGGGCACGTTGTGTAGGTCTTTGACTCGGGTGACATTGAAATTGACCCTGCTTTTGTTCTTGTTGATCTGGCTCAAGCAAGTGCTAGAGGTTTTGTCCGTCTAACTAAAGGGGGAATCCTGGCCTGTCGTGCTGGGAGACGCGGGTCTCCATCTACCAGGGGGTCTCTTTTCCTCTCTTCCCGAGTGCCCACCTATCTCACTTTGCACTTATTTTCAGAGTCACGTGCAACTTAAAAAGTCTGAGGCCTCAGTGAGAGATTTGCATAGATCTTTAGCTCATTTTTTGGTGGTTTCCTCCTTTTGAAGATATTGGCCCTTCAAGGCCCTCACTGTCTGCATCTGCAAATCGTAAGTGCCGTCTCGCGTGCCAGCAGGACAGCCATATGATCAAATCCCCTTCTTCTCCTCGGCCTCTAGCCCCACTTGCTGCAAAACAGCAAATGCCCAAAGAAGGATCGTGGAGGTGAACTTGGGGCTCAGCTGAACGAGATTTCTTCTCTCCCAGATTTGTTCTCTCAGATCCTGGTTACCTCAGTTGCTCTGTAACGTCTTCAGAGTTATCCCCCCCCTCTCCTTTTAGTATATTTTATCTTATTTTATGATTTTTTAAAGAGGGAATGAAAGGTCCTGCAGAACCAGAAATTCTCTATTACTTCCTTCACATGCTCAGCAATAGTCACAACGACGCCCACTTTATGATGAGAAACTGAGGCATAAGAGACTTAGATCATCTCACGTGAAAGGGCCACTGAACGAACAGAGCTGAGTTTTATTTCAAGTTCCGTGTTCTTCCTTCCACCCATCCCTCCACCAGAGCTCTCCGAGCATGACATCCAGAACAAAGGAACCCGGCCTTTGTTCAGGGGTGGCTTCTCCGTACCCTGAGCTCTCCTCCTGCACAGGTAGGGATCCTTCTTCCTCCTCTCTGATCCTTGCCAACAACCCTGCGGCAGCCTGCATCTCTGAAGTCGAAAAACTGCTGAATAATTCATAAGTCAGGAGGGCTTGTGGCTCAGCTCAACCTTGGATGAATTGCCTCCCTGGCCCCACCAAGATGAAGAAAAATATTTCCCTTACGCAGTAAATGGGGTTCAGAGAGAGGATTCATTAAGCAAGATGCAATTTAAACACCTACGTTTCTCTGACTCGCACCGCACTCTCCACGAAAGGTGATACTTAATAGAGTAGAGATGCTCTAATCTCTCCTCATACTGACTTTCTAAATTTAAAAAACACACAACATTGCCACTAACGTCTCCGGGAAGATAGGTGGGTGCGTCTGCACACACTTCTTAAGTGCCTGTCCTTTAAAAGGCATCTGTTACCGACTGTAATAGGGTGAGTCATAACAAATGCATTTATATTCATGTAGATATAATCTCCACTTCCACAGGTGTCTCGGTGTCGTGTACAATTGCCTAATGAACCCTTAAAATAAAATGCTGCCAATGAGAGCTAAGTTTGCATCCCCTATAAAGAAAATGAACTCCATCAGGCTAGCACACAGGAAGCGCGGCATCCTAGGTATTTTTAATAGGACAGCTATCACACCACTCCTCCTGCGGGGAATAATATATAGGAAAATGATGTTTCTCCTTTGTGATTACATTACCATATGGAGTAATTTTCCCTGACAGGGAGGTCATTTCATCTTGAACGTTGAAATGGAAGCTTGGTTCTGTGACGGCAAAGGACAGGTTGACTTATTAAAACTGTTACATTACGGATTTTTTTATGAGTCTCTTTCACATTTGCTCTCTTACAGGATCAAAAGCCGGAATGCATTTGGAGAGTCCATCAGGAAATACTGAGGATAGAAATTAGACAGAATGGTCATGATTGCAAATGGGAAAAGCATCCAGAAGCTCGGGTTCCGGAGGCCAACCCTGAGACGTCTCGCAGAGAAGCTGCCGAGCAGATGGGGTGAGTAGGGATGGGGGCACCAGCCTCACAAGATAAACAGCCCAAGGTATAGGAAGAGCTCCCAGGCACCCCGATTCACAGCAAGCTTCAACGTCCTGAACAAAATCAACTGTCCAAGTCACCCAAACACCAGGGGAAGAGTGCTGAAATCTAGAAGAGGCTTCCCAAGCACTCTGAGAACTGCTGCCGGGTTTTCTCATCAAAACACCTTGCAAAAGCCGGGTTATATGGGTGCAGTCATTCATTCAGCCAGCCCTGATGGGCTCCAAGGAAGTGCTCTGACTAAAAAAGAAAAAAAAAAATCACACGATTTGAGCTCCCAGGTTGCCCCTGGTCTGGGAGGGGAGACAGAGTGTGAGGTGAGCTCTGAACAAGGGAAGCTGTCAGTCATTCACTCACTCATCTGTCAGTACTAAGTGAGCACCTACCACCTTCCAAGCTCTGCACTCAGCCCCGGGGACAAGAGAGTCTTTGAGCAGCTATGATTTTCGTGGGAGAGACACATGACAAACAAATCAATGATAAACTCAAAGTTATGGTTCAGGTGGCCAAGGAGCACGGTGAGCAGCCATGTGCCGCTCTGTTCTGCTCCACACTGTTCCAAGCCCGGAGGAAAGGAGACTGTACTCTCTGCAGCCTCATCCCTAAGTGCCAGGGTATCTCAAGATCTGTTCTGACTCAAAGATGCTCTGAGAACAGAGACACTTCATATGCTGGGTCTGGGCTGTGAGGAAATAACTATGTGTCCTGAACAGGGACCGTGATGTGACATACAGTCAGAAGGCCATGGTGCCCTTGCTGCCTGCAGATGGCTGGCAGGAGGTGACAAACTTGGTGGAGACACACTCGGAGGCAGGAGCGGGCAGCTGACTCAGTCACACCCTGAAGCGAGCCTATCTCAGCTTCCCATGTAAAGTCCCACCTGGTTTTCTCATTACTGTGTACCCCAAACCCAGCACAGCGCCCAGGACATAGAGGGCAGCCAGTCAAAGTGTGTGGACTGTTGGTGGGAATGCGGATTCATGCAGCCATTATGTGAGATAGCACGGAGACTTCTCAAAATAAATGCAAAATAGAATTGCCATTTCTGGTCATATATTCAAAGAAAATTAAATGTGTATATGGGAGACATCTGGACAACCCTATTCACGACAGCACTATTCACAGTAGCCAAGATACAGAAGCAACCTAAGCGTTCATCAGTGGGTGAGTGGAGGAAAACAAATGTGGTCTACGTACACACTGAAATACTATTCAGCCTTTAAAAAGAAGGAGACCCTGCCGTCTGCCACAAAATGGATGAACCCAGGGGACATCATACGGGAAATGAGCCAGGCACAGGAAGACACATGCGGCACGATCTCATTCACATGTGGAATCTTAAAAAGTCAAACCCAAAGAAGCAGAGAACAGTGGTTATGGCGCATGGGGGCTAGAGGAGAAGACAAGGAGGATGGGAGACCAGAGAGAGGAGGAGCGAGTCTGAGATGCACTGGACGCTAAGACGACCGAATGCTTTGGATATCAAGTGTCCCCCAGAAGTGCCTGTGTGTGCAGGAATGTTCAGAGGGGACATGGTTGGATTGTGAGAGCTGGGACCTCCTCAGTGCGTCCTAGTTGGAAAGGGCTGATGGGTGGTAACTGTGGGCAGGTGGGGGGTGGCTGGAGGAGGTGGCTCATTGGGTGTTCCCAAGAGGGTGCATCTTCCCTAAAGTCCCTTCCTCTCTCTCTCTCCCTCCCCCTCCCTTTCTCTCCTCCCCCACTTCCCGGCCACCATGAATGGAGTGGCTAGCGTCCCCACCCATGTCCCTCCGCCATGATGTTCTCCCTCACCTTGGGGACTACTGCCATGGACTTGGCCCACCAGGAACTAAACCGTGAAAGCCAAAATAAACTTTTCCTCCTCTAATCTTTTCTTGTCAGGTATTTGGGTCACAGCGATGCAAAGCCATCACAAGAGGTAATGATCTATGTTTCGAAATTACGAAGAAGGCAGATTTTAAATACTCTCACCACAAGGAAATAATTACGTGAGGTGATGGATGGGTTAATGAGCTTACGTAGTCACTCTTTAATCTGTCCAAACATCACATTGCACCCCCTAAATAGATACAATTATTAGTTGCCAATTAAAAATAAAAATAAGTCAGTCTGAGTTAAACGAATAACCAGGCAACACCATTAGAATAAGAAAAGTGCTAGAAGATAGTGACCAACCTGTAGTCTGAATGGCCCTGGGAGGAGGGATAGCAGAGAGTCCTCAGGGAAGCCTGGTCTGTCACCCTGCGAGCCGTGTCCTGCAGGCTGGCCCTGGGCTAGGGGCCTATTCACTCCTGGGGCTGCCACAGCAAACCACCAGACACCGGGAAGCTTGAAACAACAGAAGTCTCCTCTCCTGTGGTTCTGGGGCCAGAAGTCCTCAATCCAGCACGACCTTGCTCCCGCTGGGAAAGCGCTGGGCAGTGGGCATCCTGCCCTGGCGCTCCCAGCTCCACTGGTCAAGACGTTCCTTGAATGGCGGCTCCCTTGTTCCAGCCTCTGCTTCCCTGCTCACACCACTTTCTCCTGCCACATCTCCTCCAGGTGTCCCTCATAAGGACACTTGTCACTGGCCTTCAGACCCACCCAGATCACTCCGGATGGTGTCTTCATCTCAAGCCCTTACCAGAATCTGCAAAGACACTTTTTCCAAATAAGGTCACAGTCACGGGTTCTTCAGAGGGAGTAGATCTTTAAGGGGGATCAATATGCCAACCGACAGGTCGCATCGGTGACCTTGAAGGACAAATAGTTCCTGACGCGGAGTTAAAACCTCCTAAGGGGTGAGAGCAGCTGTCTGCAGCTCGACTGTACAAACAACGCTGTTCATGCCAAACATCTGCTTTTCTCGTGGGTCTGGAACTTGAGGGCAGGTGAGCAGAGAGCACCTACGTCACCCACCCCAGTCAAAGCCCTGGTGCTGGTCTCCAGAGGGGCCTGCCTGCCAGACGGCACCTCACACATGTCACAATTCCATGCCGGAGGAACTAGGCACACCCCATGGGACTCTGCAGGGGGGACTCTGCCCCAGCCTCTATCCCACATCCCATTTCATTTTTCTGATTTTCATATTCTTACTGGTGAAGATGACGGACCCCCCTGGTGATGGAATGGGGTTTGAAGTCCAGTTTCCTCCCCTGCACAGAGGGAGTGTACCAGAGTCCGGGCAGGAAACACAAAGCACAGCCACTCGGGGCTTTGGAGGAAAGATTAATGAAGAGATTAGGCGCAAGGAAGGGTCATGAATTAATAAAGCCAACGAGGCACATGCCAAACCCCTGAGCTAGCACACTGCAGAGCTGGTGCCCCCTGGGCTTCAAGAGCATGCAGAGGGAGTAGCTGTCTGGATCCAAAGCCGCCAAAGGAAGGTACTGCACAACTAGAGCCCCGGCTGGTGAGGAGAGGGAGAGTAAGAAACGTTCTGAGCTCACTCCCTTCTGATCACCTGGGGATCATCTGCCAGCAGCTGCATCCCCCAGCCTCAGGGTTACCTGAGGGGAAGGAGGCCGGCTGACGAGGCTCTCAGGGCTCAGCCTCCTCGGAGGGCACAACCAGGCAGAGATGCGCATCCTGTGATCTGCAGGGGCAAGGAAAAGACCTCTCCCTCCATGAGGACGCTGTAAAAATTAAATGAGATGATACGTGTAAAAGAAGAACTTGGTACCACCTCTGGCCTGCTGTGAACACCAGATCACTGCCTTACGGATCTAGTAATGAGGAGGAAGGTGGCCGGCCAGGAGGAGAAAAAGGAAAGTCCTAGACAGCATGAGTTACTTACTGCTGTCCCATCTGCAGCACTGAAACAACTTCCGGCATGTGGCGAACCCTTACCATCTCTGTTAAATTTACATAAAGGTTCTTAGACCTGGATTTTAAACTCTGGCTCAGCCCAGAGAAGTGGCCTCAGAGACACAGAGCATCAGGCGGCAGCACTTAGTCAACACCTTAGTTTTGATTGATTCCCAAGTTCTGTTTTGTTCTGTTTGTTTGTGTTGAGGTTACTGTGAATGAGTCAGTTTTCCTAATTTCTTTTTCAGCAGATTCATCATCGGAGTACAGGAGGAACACAATTGATTTATGGGTGTTGATTTTGCATTCTGCTACTTTGCTGAATTTATTCATGAGCTCTACAAGTCTTCTGGTGGCGTTTTTTGTGATCTTCTAAGTGTAGGGTTGTATTGTCTGAGCTCTTCTTTTCCTATTCACGTCCCTTTAATTTCCTTCTCTCGCCTAATTTCTTTGGCCAGTTTCAAATACTGTGTTGAATAGGAGTGAAAGTGGGCACCCTTGCCTTGTTCTTGTGCTTAGAGGAAATGCTCTCACTCTTCTCCATTCAGAATAGCGTTGGCCTTGGGCTTACCATGCATAGCCTTCACAATGTTGAGGTCAGTTCTTTCTATCCCTAGTTTTGGGATCTCTATAATGAAAACCATAGAACATGAAAGAAAGAAATTACAGAAGGCCTCAGAAGATGGAAAGACCAGCCCCCCACCCATGTTCTTGGGTGGGGAGAATTAATATTGTCAAGATGGCCACGCCACCAAAAGTGTTATTCAACTCAATTCCCATCAAAATTCCAAAGATGTTCTTCACAGAAATTGAAAAAGGAGTCACGAAATTCATCTGGGGAAATAAGAGGGTCAGAATAGCCAAAGCAATCCTTGGTAAGTAAAGCAAAGCAGGAAGCTTCACCTACTGAGCTTCAAATTATACTGCAGAGTTATAGGAACAAAACCAGCCAGAAGACCAACGAAACAGAGTAGAGGACACAGAGGCAAACCCGAATAGATACAGTCATCTCACACTAGACAAAGGAGCCAAAGCCATGTCGGAGAAAAGAGAGCCTCTTTAACAAATAATGCTGGGAAAACTGGAAATCCATGAGTAGTAGGATGAAATGTAACCCCCCTCTCTCTCACCCTGCACAAAACTTAACTCAAAGTGCATCAAAGACCTGGGGATTAGACCAGAAACCCTGCACCCCACTAGAGGAAAATGCAGGCCAACACTTTAACATGTCAGCTCAGGAACTGACTTCCTTAACAAGACTCCCAAAGGGCAAAAAGCAAAACCAAAATCAATCAAAGGGACAGCATTAAATTAAGAAGCCTCCTGAATGGGAGAAAAAACTTTGCCACCAGCTCCTAGATATGACATTAATATCCAGAGTATATAAAGAACTCAAAACACTTGACACCAAATAAATAAATAAATAAAATAACCCGATCAATAAATGGGCAAAGGAACTAACAGACACTTCTCCAAAGAAGAAATATGAATGGTGAACAAATATATGAAAACATGTTCAGTGCTTTTAGCAATTAGAGAAATGCAAATTAAAACTACACTGAGATTTCATCTCACTCCAGTCAGAATGGCAACGATCAAGAATACAAGCAACAATAAATATTGACAAGAATCTAGGGATTCTCAGATGTTAGTGGGACTGCAAATCAGTACGACCACTCTGGAAAGAAGTACGGGTATTCCTCAAAAAACTAGGAATGGAACCACCATACAACCCAGCTGTCCCACTCCCTTGTATATACCCAAAGGACTTAAAATTAGCATACGACAGTGACACAGCCACATCAATGTTTACAGCAGTTCAACTCACAATAGCTAAGCTATGGAGCCGGCCTCGGTGCCCCTCAACAGATGATGTGACAGAGAAAATGTGGCCTATGTACACAATGGAGTATTACTTAGCTCTAAAGAAGTGCATGCCATTTCCTGGTAAAAGGGTGGAACTGGAGACTGTCATGCTGAGTGAAATGAGCCAGTCCCCAAAGTCAAAAGTTGAATGTGGACTAACACAAAAGACTAAGTCAAGATATATGGACGCTAATACAAAATAAGAGGGAGAGGCATGTGAAATAAAGGACAGAAATAAGATCAGAGGAGTGACAAAGGGGAATGGAAAGAAGGCAGAAGGGATGGATAGGGAAAGTCAGCGGGATTGAGCCGACCGAACTTTCCCGCGTACACATACGAATACACCACAGTGAACCTCACCATCATGGATCGCCACAAAACACTGATTAAAAAAGACTATAAGTAAATAGCAGAAAGAACAGCGAAGGGAAGGGAACAGAGGGTGGAGGGAAGGGAAGGGGAAGTACTGGGAGCTGAATTAGAACAAATCATATTCCATGCTTCTATAATTATGTCCTAGTATATTCTATTGTCATGTATAACCAAAAAGAACAATAAAAATATTTTCACCTAATTAAAAAAAAAGGATGTAGCTCAGTGGCAGAGTGCTTGCCTAGGATGCACAAAGCCTTGGATTTGATCCCCAGCACTACTATACACACACACACACACACACACACACATCATCCCTGCAGTGATGCCATCAAGTATCCAACTTCTAGACTGAGAGGTGGGTGGGCCCCCTCCTATCTCCAAATCAGTCCATCAGAGTAAAGTCTTGGGGCCTGCCTCCATGGCTCATTACCTGGTCAGTCTTGGTGTCAAGGAAAGAGCACAGGTCCAGAAGAGGCTCAAAGAGCCTCTGGACATGTGTGCACATGCACCTGCCGGCCCTGGAGGAGTGCAGGACCCTGACTGTCAGGCTAACAGCAGCTGACAGACAGGTGGAGCCTTTGCATCTCACAAGAAGCCTGGGAGCATCCTCACGTCTCCGTTATTTTGAAAGTAGCGTGCTATTTAATGCACAGATATAAATTAGTCATTTGTCAGAGGCGTCTCTGGTGCTGGCTGGCTGCCTTTTTCTTCTGAAAACTGAATTCTCTACTGAAATGTTCTATTCCCCCTTTGCACGTGCCTTGTCCACTCTGATCTAACACAAGACATTTCTTTATGCTGCTATGTCTTTGAAAGCCATGTGGAACTCTTCCCAGATAATCCAAAATAAAAACCCACACTGTACCCACAGGGCCTGCATCTCTTAAGTGGGAGAAACACAGCATGTGTTGGGGTAGCAGCTGAACACATTGAGAGTGCTCACATAGGGAGCCATGAAGAGAGACTGTGTCCATGGCACCTTGCTGATCCCCAGATACCTGCCCTTTGAGGTGTGGTTGTATTTCCTGTGCACACGGTCTGATTCTGATTCCACTTGCAGCCCCATTGTAGCTGTGCCTTAAGTGATGTTAGCAAAGGAGAAGCAAATAGAAATCTCAAGAGGACATGTACAGATGGATGCTCTCTTTTACCATGAGTGGTTTGCTGGCTGTTGTAGCTCTGTAGGGCCACAAGAGCATGCCAACGCTAGCCTGCTGGAGGGAACAGGAGAAAACATGCAAGAGAGCCAACCTGTTTCCCAGCCAAGGGCGTCTGTCCTACATCAGACACCAGCCAGCCAACCCCCCGACACCTGAGGGGTGCAGCACAGAGCAGAAGAGCCTCCCTGCTGAGCCCAGCCAGAATCACCTACCAAAATGAGCTGAGCAAACACGTACTGTTTTAAGGCCCAGTGTGGGTGGTTTTTTATTATTATCAGCCTTCACGTCTAAGGAAATGCAAAATGAGGTTTGAATCAGCTGCTACAATTTTCAGTTCTCCTTACAATCCCTTGGAATGAGAACTTCCTTACCCCTGAAAGCCTTCTTCCATGATTGAGTTTTTTATTGGATTAGACAGAATCTATAACCCCATAAGAAGGCTGGGATGACTTTATTGTAGATACAGATAAGGAGTAGATGTGCATGTGGTGCCTTAAATTCAAGTACAATTATGAACCAGAGAAAGTCCCATGACGTTCTCCCTTGAGCACAGTCATTATTAAGAATGGGCATTGGTTCTGGGGGGGGGGGGATAAAAGAGGTTTTGGTCAAATAAAATGGAGTTCCCTTGAGGGAGAATCATCTTAAGCGGTCACATCATTCATCCCCCTGTCCTTGGACAGAATCACACTAAATCCATCACAAGTACTTCCATGGTGCCCAGAGTCTACCTGCTTTGTTATTAATGAGTCAAACACTGTGGAGTCAGATCTGGAATGTCTACTAGAGTCCCACATATACAGAGATGTGGCTTTTAAGCAATGATTGGATCTCGAGGGTTCTGAGAGCATCGGTGGATTAATCCATCAAGTGGGATTAATCCACTTGATGGATTAATCCACTGATAACTGGATGAACTACTGGGAGGCAGGAACTAGTGGGAGGAAGTAGTAGAGACAATGGAGACATGACCTTAGAAGGGTTTATCTTCTCCCCAGTCCTCACCCCTTCTCTTTCTCTCTGCCTCCTGGCTACCACCAGCTGAGCAGGTTCCCTCTGTCACGCCCTTCCACCATGGTGGTCCGCCTCACCTCAGGCCAGAGCAGTGGACACAGCCAGCCATGGGCGGAATCCTCTGAAACCATGGGCCAAAACAAATCTCTCCTCCTCCAAGCTGCTTTTGTAAGGAATTTTGGTCCCAGCAGCAAAGCTAACACAGATCCTCAGGGTTCCAACTCCAGCTCTTCCATGCACAGGCTGTGACCACAGGTAGGTGACGTCCCTTCTACATCTGAACCTCTTGACCTGTAAACCAAGAACAGCAGCAGCACATGCCTGCAGAGCTGTCCTGAGATCAGGTGAAGTTTGGACGGGCTCAGCACGGCACCTGGCACCCGGTACACCCTTCCTGAACCGGCTCTTACTATCGCTTCTTGCTAATATTTAATGTATTAGTCATTTTCTGACAGATATCACTTCCTGCCATCAAGAGAGAGACCAGGAGCAGATGGTATTCAGAAGATTCCTTCTGCTTAAAACCAAAAATACAACTATTTGGCCTTTCAGTCTCTCTTTTTCTAGATAAAATATTCAAGGAGTCTTAGGCAACTATGATGAACATACTGGAGCATTAACTCACTCAGTGGAGTGGAAAGAACTGAGCTTCAGGGCTGGGGCTCAGGGGCAGAGCACTTGCCTAGCACATGTGAGGCACTGGGTTCGGTCCTCAGCACCACATAAAAATAAAGGCATTAAATAAAGGCATCGTGTCCATCTACAACTAAAAACATTGTTCAAAATGAGCTTCGGCATCAACTAAAGCAAGGCTGGTGTTCATGATAGGTACTTCCCAGCTGAATGCCTTTAGGAACGGGACATGACCCCCTGCACCTTGGTTTCTACTTCTATAAAATGGGGGCTGCCTTCCTCATGGGGTCCTCTTAAGAACCAATAGTGATTAGCTACTATTGGTCTCCATCTTTGAATCCCCAAAACAACATGGAACAAAAACTTCAAGTCACACACGGAGCCCATCCGAAAGGAATGGCCTGGGGGTGCCGCAGCCTAGGGCGTGTACCTTAGTCCCCCGTCTATCACCCATGAGAAGGCTGACGCTCTGTGAGAACTCAGCCTGAGAGTGACCCCGGTGGCCTCTGAGCCAAGGTTTGGATGACACTGGGATTAAGCTCTGTGACATGCTGGTAAAGGGCACTCCAAGGAGAGGGGACAGCAGTGCAAGGTGCCTGAGGCAGGAGTCAGCGGGGCCCTCTCACCTCCCGGCCCCTGGGCCAGCGTGGCTGGAGCCGTGAGCAGCAGGGGAGGTGGTGGCGCACCTGGAGGTGGGACAGTGGAGTCTGCCTGGGCTGCGGGGGAGGCTTCGGGGCTGGCGAGTCGAGGGAGAAAACATGGCCTGATGTGCTTGGGGCAACCCCGGGTGTTGTGCAGGGGACAGACTTGTGGCTAGAGCGTGAGCAAACAGAAGGAGGAGACACGTAATGAGGTTTCTGAGAGGTTCCTAAATGACCCAAGCAGAAGAGGGTGGCCTCCCGCAGGTGACACCAGAGGAGGTTAAGAAGTGGCTGGGGACTGGACGTGCTGAGAGGTCAGCTTGCTGGGGAGGGACGTGGTGCGTGAGGGAAGGAGGGGACCCGGATGCCACCCTGGACTTGGGCATGAGTGCCCGTGCCTGCTCCCACCTGAGGGTCCCTGTCATGCACTTCATTTAATTGGAATGCCCCCCCCCCCGACTGTCCACACCGCCCTGTTCCTCTCCACCTCTCACTCGGTGCCACTCTGCCCATGAGACCTTCCCTGACCGCCACCTGCAAAATGGTGCTTCCTGGCACTTCCTGAACCCTTGAGCTGCTGGTTTCTCTCAGTCCTGCACGCCCCTTTTTGGCATGACCGACATTCAGCTGCTTATTCACCCTCTGCCCACCCCCACGCGTGTCCTAGAACCCCACTCGGGGGGCTTTGAACAACAGCAGTGCTGTGCCTCGTAGCTCTGATCCAGGGGCAGGAGGGTTGTGCCTCCTGGGGGCTGTGAGGGAGAACCTGCCCCACGCCTTCTGAGGTCCCCTGGACCTTGGCAATCCTCCCCTGTCCGTGGCTCCCGGCAGCATCACCAGACCTCACTTCCTGTGCCTGTGTGTGCACCTGTGTGCAAGCCCTTCCTTCTTACAAGGACAACAGGTACACTGGATTGACAGCCCACCCTGCACCGCCAGGACCTCATTTTAACGTAACTACGTCCGTGTGACCCTAGCTCCAGATGAGCTCCTACTCGGAGCTCTTGGGGATCAGGACTTTCACACAGGAGCGTTTCAGGGACACAGGTCAACCCTCCCCCTCTCCAGCTGGAATGTAAGCTCCATGGGGCGGGAACTCAGTCCTCGTTCATTGTCACGTTCCCTTTACCTGCAGACTCCTCAGCACACAGCATCTGCTGGATAAATATATCTGTTCAACAGGTGAACAGAGAAAATCAGTGTGAGGGAGACACAGGGCACAGGTCCATCGGCGCCTCCCGCAGACCGTGAGGGTGAGAAGCTCATCGGGACGGCAAGGAGAGCCATCCATCAGGCCGTCTCAGCCGCAGGTCGGGCTGCAACTGAGGACCCGGGAGTCATCTGCAAGCTCAGGGCCTCTCAGGCCTGGAGACCAGAAGGGCTCACCTGGGGACAGAGGAGCCACCAAGTACCTCAAGGAAAAGGAGAGGACCCAGCAAAGGAGACAGGGAAGTGGTGGTCATGCTCAGGAAAAACAACCAAGCAGAGAAACGGTGACCTAGAGCCCCGAGCTGGACAAGAAGGCATTTTAAGGAGGAGATGGTCACCTGGGTCCGCGGCTGCTGGGGTCCCACAAGAGGACTGGCCACGGAATTTGGCAAAACTGGTGACAAAACCCAAAGTGGAAGGGGATAGAGAGAATAGGCGATGAGGAAGCGGGGTAAGGGGTACAGACCCATCCCCTGAGGGGGTGGCAGGGAGGGGACCAGATTGAAGCAGCGTTGGGGAAAGAGGCTGTTGGTGGCTGGGATCAAAGAAGGGAGGGGGAGCCCCCCAGGCTTCCAGCCCCTTTTCCAGGGCTCCGCAGTGCAAGCTCCGCGGACCTGGTCCTGCAGACCTCAGGAACCGGCGGGTCTGTCCCCACACAGGTCTGTCCCCGATGGGAACGTCAAGGGCCATTTTCCTGAAACTCCCTGTGTCCAGCCGCCCTTTCCCTGACCTCCACTCCCTCCTCATGGCCTCGCAGACACTGGAGGACGGGGTCCCAGGCCCAGGGAGCCCTGAAGGATGACAGGCGGTGGCACCGAGGGCTGCAGGGCGACAGGCTCCCCGGGGGCAGGAACCACCACTTAACAGTTCAGACCCAGCTCTCCCATGAGTGGCTTTCTCCACGAGAAATCACAGCTGGAATAATGGAGCCGGGGGCGGGGAGGGGGCCCAAGAGACCTGCCAGTGTGAGGGCTGGCGGCCTGGGAGAGGCGCCCGTGGGGCGGAGCCTCCTGTCCCCCCACCCCCGTTTCCATGGTTTCCGATCTGCCGCCTGGGGGACACTGACGAGCAGCCCTGAGGAGGGGGCCCTGCTCCTTCTCACCCCTCGGAAGCCCCTGGAGGCACATGCTTGGACACCCAGGTCGCCTGCCCATCTGCGCCTGAGCCGTGGGGGTGAACGCAGCCCAGCCTTGGCAGGTGTGAGTACCCAGGGCACCTGCGCCTGGCAGCTGGGCACAGTCCAACCTGCAGAGCCATGCCCCTCAGGAAAACAGGAGCTGGGGGCGGAGCTGGGGCCTCAGGGCCTGGCCAGCCAGGTAGCCAAGTGCCACTCGCTGGACGAGGATGAGGCCACGGTGGTCGTGCAGCCCCAGGGAACCACAGCCTGACTCCCAGGCCTCTGCAGCTCCTGTCCCCAGGTCTGTGCCCCGGGAGTGATTCCCAGAGGGTCATCTCGTGTTATTGGGTGGACAGGGCAAAGCTTCCAGTCTAGCTGGGACAGGAGTGATCCACAGCATTTCCAGCTTAGGAAGACTGGCATTCCCCACGGGGCCGGCGAGAGTGGGCGCCCACGGATTCACATTAAGTCATTCCACACCTGTCTGCCAAAACCCCACTTGGTCAACTGCAGTAAGTAAGATGTCCCCACGGGGGAAGCTGGAGAGTGGGGACCTGGGACCCACCATTACTTTGGCAACTTCCCAGGAGTTTAATGACTTCTACATAAAAAGTTTTAAAAACAGAGTTAATCTTGGCTATATCCCAACTAACATGCTGTGGACAAGGTGATAAGCCCTGTCCCCTGTGTTCAACTTCAAGTCCAGCTGGGGCAGGAAGCTACCCGCATACACAGTAGAACATAGGAATTTAGAACAGATTGCAGGAGCCAGGCATGGCTGTGGGTACCTATAGTCCCGATTACTCAGGAGGCTAAGGCAGGAGGATCAGGTGAGTCTACAAGGTCAGGGAAAAACAGGCAGACCCTGTCAAGGAAGGAAGGAAGGAAGGAAGGAAGGAAGGAAGGAAGGAAGGAAGGAAA
>NW_026000082.1:44327429-44359427 GCF_001458135.2 Marmota marmota marmota
GGGAGGGAGGGGAGGAAGGAGGAGTCAAGAATGAGGCCAAGTAAGACAATAAAGATGGCGTGACTTGCAGACCAGGGCAATCCAACAGAACTGTGGTGCACACCACATCTGTAATTCTCCACGTTCTAGCAGGGTGTTTTTTAAAAAGGAGAAGGTGCGATTAGCTTTAATTGCCTAACTTCATGTAATACATCCAGAAACGATCATGTTAACAAGTAACCCATACGAGGCAGCGTCACGTGCTCCTTGGCATTCATCATCATCATCATTTAAACTCTTAAACCCCAGCGTGCGTTTCCCTCCCGCGGCTCGTCTCCGCTGGACTGGCTGAGACACATCGCAAGTGCCCAGCGGCCATCTGCGGAAGGGGCTGCTGAGGTGGACGCTCAGGTCCACGCTGGGCCCTGCTGGCTTCAGACCTTGGTGGCACCCCTCAGCACCTCGTGACCCTGGAGAGGCAACACCAGTTCTGGGAGCCTGGGCTCCCTGCCAGTGACCCTGTCCACCCAACAGAGTCCCGGTGAGGACCGCGATCGGCCTCCCACGGCTGATCCTACGGTTACTGTCCTCTAAGGGAGACCCTGGCAAGGGCTCCGAGGAGGCCCAGGCAGAGAGCAGCCAACAGCTCCACGGATCCCGGCCCCTGGCCCCAACACTGTCCCTGGGAAAATGAGCGTCCCTGTCCCTTTATCCACTCCCGTTCCTCCTGTCCCCCCTGGTCCACAAACATCCTCAGAGAGCGACTTGGGTGCACTGAGGAAGGAGGGAGGCCAGAGGAGAGAAAGGCAGGGGAAAAGAGGAGAGAAGGGGAGAGGAAGAGGAAGAGACGGAAGGGAAATGGACAGGGAGAGGGAGGGGGAGGCTGAGGAGGCCGGCCCTGCCCGGGAGCCCAGGGCGGCTCCCCAAAAGCATCTGGTTGAAAACAGCAAACACAGGACAGATGGGCAGCTCGGCTCGGGTGCCACCTCCCTGTTCACTGTCCTCTGCCTCCCCCTCCTGGGCTCCAGGTCCAATCGCCCACCGCGGCCATCAGGCAGGACAGAGCCCGGGTACAGGAGGACCCTGGCCTGCCGGGAAACCATCTGGAATCCGGAATCCTGGGTGGCTCCTGAGGTCTTCCTACTCAAAGGACAACACGCCACACTTAGGCCATGGCAGCAATGTCATCCCCTGCCATGATGAGACCCTGGCTTCCCCGGTGACGGAGGCTTGGCTCCTGCTGCCCCCGCACAGCCCAAGCTCAGGAGACTGCTCGGGTGGGCACCAGGCTGAGCCTGCAATGCCCAGGCCAGGAGCACTGTGACCTCAGGGAGCCCAGCCTGCTGCGAACGGCCGCACGTGGATGGATGTGCTGCTGCAGGTGACACCTACCACCTAGCCAGCAGCTCCAACGTGCCAGCAGCCACCCCGGAAAGCACCCGCCTTAGTGACCGCCACCGCCCACTTCACCTGCTCAGCACCTGCCGCCTCCTGAGCACAGAGGGGCACACGTGGCACCCTGTTGGCATGCACCCCTCAAACAGCCCTGGAGACTCCACATCCCTGTGTCCAGGGGCAGGTGCTGCGGTTTCCCTGGCCAGAGCCACCATCCCTTCTCCAGGAGCCCTCGGCAGCTGTCCTTGGTTGGACCTTTGTTCCCTGCAGTGCACAGGCGCTCCTCGACTTTCAGTGGGGCTCTGGCCCGAGGGACCTTCAGTAAGTTGAAATATTATTAATATAAAACATATTTAATATGCCCGAGCCGTGGAGCTGTGCGGCAGAGCCCAGCTGCCTCCACACCCTCGGAACATGGACCCAGCCCTACAGATGGACGAGATGGTCAGACGCACAGAGTTTTTTATTGTCCAGTGTGGAACATCCTCGTGTAACATATTGAACATGGGAGAGCAGGGCAGGGAGGCTGGAGGGCAGGGAGGGCAGTGGAGGAGGACAGAGAGGCTGCCTTAGACTTACAGGTCATTGCAGGGACTCTGAGTGACACTGGAGGGTGGGCACTAGCGGATCTGCAGGAGGCCGAATCGGCCGGCATTCTGAAAGCACGGTTCCAAGTGCCTCGTCTAATACGGTTCAACTTGGCTCTTCTGCCTTTCGATATTGTGAACGTGCTCAGGGGACCGTCCTGGGACTCCCTTTCAGCGTGTTCAATACGTTACACGAGGAAGTTCCACACTGGACAATAAAAAACTCTGTGTGTGCGTCTGACCATCTCCCACCCCTATGCTGTGGCTGCATCTTCTGCAAAGCAACTTTGCAGCTGCCTCCTCTCGGGCGCGGCCTGCCTGCACCTGCAGTGGCCAACAGCCTGTGCCAGGAGTACCAACTCGCCTCCAGGGGAGACTTCAAGAGGCCCTGGGTGCTTCTCCCCTCGCAGAACCTGCTTCCACCATGAGACCCAGCCTGGGCAGGCCTGCGGGCAAGGAGAGACCACGTGGATCAGAACCGAGAGGTGCCGAGGCCATCCTCCACCAACCCGCCTCCACAGGCACAGAGGAAGGAGCACAGCCAAGACGGTCCGAGACCAGAGCTGCCCGCTGGGCCAGTCTACACGGCAGACTCAGAACCGCGGGCCCCCTAAGCACCATCAGGTTTGTGGCTGTTTGTTATGCAGCAGTCGCTGACTGATCTACCTACCCTGAGCGCTGGCCCCCACCACCCGCCCTGGTCTCTTAGCACTTCTTACCTCCTGATATGCTATAAAATGCATGTATCTGTGGTGTTGATTTAATACTGTCTCCCCTCTGTTTAGACTGCCCACAGCAGCACCTCCTCTAGGAAACACCTGTTTTGCTTACAGATAGATCCCCAAGTGCCTAGGAAAGTGCAAGGCACATAGTAGATGTTCAATTAAAAAAATTTTTTTGAGATGGCATTTCACTGTGTTGCCCAGGTTGGTCTCCAACTCCTGGGCACAAGTGATCCTCCCGCCTCAGCCTCCTACGTGTCTGGGATTATACCACGTGCCTGGCTAAACTAAAGTGGCTTATAATAATTATAATCACCAATAATTTACATATGAAAGGGTATTTCTGTGTGGTTCTCTTCTGTTTGAGTGCAGGGAATGGAACCCAGGGCCAGGCACGTGCTTGGCAAGCGCTCTACCACCGAGCTACAGTCCCAGCCCCTCAAAACAAAAGATTTAAAATTAATTCTGGAAGCGGATGGAGATAACAGCCTCCACTGGCCCTAGGTGAGCCCTGGCCTAATGACGGACAGGAAGCGACCCTGCAGCCAGTCAGCCTAACCCATGGTGTCTCATCGCCCCCTCTATGGGACACACAGGAAACAAGTTGAGCATAAATGTATCACTTCCGGTAACTTTGCAACAAAAACTTACGTCATTAGAGTTTTATTCTTTTGAGAAAAGTAATCAGTGAATGATTAGTGGGGATTCATGGTATATGATGACAAATTCTACCAAAAGCTCCAGATTATTATCTCCTACCTGCTTTAATGCACCCGGGACAATTTCACTGAAATAGCTGCAAAATTGAGATCTTGGGACCTTCTGTCGATCTGAGGACGCCCACATCCTTGTCCCATTTGCTGAGAAAGCTGACACAGAGTGGGACTAACCCAAGACCAACAGCTGGCCAGCGGCCGAGCTGGGATCAGAACTCAGGTGTCCGGCTCCAAGGCTCGTGATGACATCGCTGTACTGTCCTGCCCGCCGCCCACCCTGTATAGAAAGCCCAGGGCGGAAACGTTGCGCCCCTTAAAGGAGGGGAGAGAGAGAGAGAGAAGAGAAGACAGATATTCTCGTGGAGGGGAAGCATGAACAGAATTTTGAACACGAGTAGAATTTTAAGCGCGGTAAGAGGGGAGAGAAGCAGCTGTCATTTGTTTAGGACGCTGTGGAATTGCCTAAATGACAGACTCATTCCTAGGGAGCCGGAGCAGCAGCCATAGAGCAGCATCTCTGAACCAAATGCCTGGTAGCCAGGCGCCGCCCACGGGGGCTGGAGGGGGGTGGCCCGCGTGGAGACGCCACTCAAGTAAACACAGGGAGGCTCTAGACATCAGAAAGGTACAGGCTCCGTCCTCTTCCTAATCTCCCTTCTAGGTCCAGCCGCTTCTCTCTTAAAAACACCCCGGACCCCGAACACCTCTCGCTCACGGCAGCAGCTTTTCCCCAGATTCAGGCCCAAATCTCCCGTCTCCCTGACCCTCTGGTCCCCATCCCCACTGCCCACCTCTCTCTATTTCATCTCCAAAATCATTAGAGTGATGTTTTCGACGTCACCAGGCCCCTTCCTTTCTTGTCACCAAGGTGCTGGTCTTGCAGAACCTCTTGGCATCAGAATGGACCCCTCCTCCGTGTGGGTCAAGTGTCTCAGCATCCTGAGGAGCTGTCACCTCACCCGCAAGGACAACATGGTCTTGCTAGAGTCAGATGATGCACCTCTAAGTCCCCACGTGATGGCTGCCTCCCCGACCCTGGGGCCTCATCTCTGTCCCCTGCCTCCCCCTCCTGTTCCTCAAGCACAGTCTTCCCAGGTATTCACACAGCTCCCTTCCTCATGTCCCTCGGGTCCCTCTCCAAGTGGGTGGCACAGCAGGACGGGGGACATAGGCAGCTTTGCAGCCATCACCCCAGCAGATCAATTGCTATCTCAGTGTTGCCCACACTACTGTCCTGGGGTCGCTGACTCTCGAGCAGGTGGAAACAGGTGTCCACATCACTGTGTGTGCCAAGTTCTGAGTGGCTCCGGTAGACGAGGACAAAGGGACAGCAAGAGGGACCAAGCAAATCACACTCCCTCCAGCCTTTGTCAGTGTCACCTCATGAGCTATGTCCCTGCCCACCCACATGAGAGGACCCCCACCCCCCAGGTCCCACAGGGCTTTACTTCCTCTGTGACATGGTCACCCTGTTTGTTATCTGTCCTTCCCCCCAGGATGCAAACCTCATGAAGACAGGAGTGAGTGTGTGTGTGTGTGTGTGTGTGTGTGTGAGAATGAGTGTGAGAGTGTGTATGTGAGAGCAATTGTGTATGTGTGCGTGAGTGTGTGGGTGTGTGTATGAGAGTTGTGTGTGTGCCAGTGAGCGTATGTATGTGTGTGTGAGAGTGCATGTATGGGTGTGTGAATGTGTATGCATGCATGTGCATATGTGTGCATGTGGGTATGGGTGTGTGTGTGAGTGTGGATGTGAGTGTGCTTAGGGATGGGTGAGAGTGTGCTTAGGTGTGAGTGTGTAAATGTGGGTGTAGGCATGGGTAAGTGTGTGTGTGTGTGTATGTGTGTGAGTGGGGGGGAGGACATGGGTGTACGTGTGCGGGTGTGTAAGCGTGAGTGGGTGGGTGGGTGTAGTGTCATTGGGTGTCAATGTGAGTGTGTGAGTGTGTAAATGTGTGGGGAGTGTGCGCGCGTGCGCGCTGGCTGCCGACTCACTCCTCTCTGTCTGGGGTGACCTAAGCCGGGCGCCCTCCTCTGGCAGACACCTGAGCTCCCGGGAGTCACAGGGGACCCGGCGGCCTGGGTGGCGGGGAAGGGCCGAGCGGGCTCTGTGGCCCCTGCCTCCTCCCGGTTTCTTGCACACGGCCGCTGTCCCGTGTGCAGCGGGGACGGCCTGTGCCGCCGTGGGCCAGCCCTGGTGCTGGCGGCCCCTGCGGCCCTGCGCACGGGGGAGGGACGGAGCCGGGAGCAGGACCCCAGCAGCCCCGGGAGGCCCCGCCTCTGGCCCGCCGAGAGCCCGCTCCTTCCCGGGGGCCGTGCCGTGCCATCCTCACCGCGGCCACCAGAGGTCGCTGGGGCTGCGTGCAGCGCGGAAGGCGACCCGCGGAGGCTCCGAGCTCTTGGAGGCCGCGCAGTGGGAAGAGGCTGCGCTCCCCGCGCACACACGGGGGCGAGATGCCATCGGACAAAGGCCGCCCGGTGGCACCTGGAGCAGAACCCTGCCCACCGGGCTGTGGGGCCAGTGGCCTCGGTGTCCCCTCAACCAGGACAATTGTAGCCCTTTCGTTGTAGAGAACTTGCAAGAACCGAGTGGAGACGCCCAAGAGCCTCCCGCGGACGCGTTAGGAACCCGCAAGGCTGAGCAATCACTGCTCCTTCCCTCGCCCTCTAGCAGGACCCGGAGGATGGGCCGGCTGTGTTCTCGTTATGGCTCTCTCCTCCACTCCACCAGACCCGCGCGAGGCCAGAACAGGGCTGCCTATTTTTAAGCTTCTTCTTATGAACATTTCAAATGGACCTGAGTGGGAGGGACAGGGACAGCTCCATCTCCACAGGGCAGCCACCGCTCCCCGCTCCCAGCACCCGGCCTGGCACACAGTGACTTTCACCAGGTGACTTTCTAATGGCGACCTCCTAGGCGCTCTTGTAAGTCACCAGGATGTCAAGGAAGCAGGGTGACAACACATTAGACCCCGGCCCTGTGTCCAGGGGCTCAGTCTACTAGCAGGGCTCCTTCATTTTGCAGTCTCCCCAGGAAAGGTGAAAAAGTTGAGGGTGTGGTGGAGTAGGGGCATCTTACCTAGCAGCCAAGCTTCCTGGAAGAAACCTCAGCTTTGCGCTGAAGGAGGCACGGGTGCTAATGAGGTCAAAAGGGTCGGGGGCACTAAGCCTGATCCCAGGCAGCTGGAACGGCAAGTGCAAAGGCCCTGAGGCTGCAGGAGGCCCAGCCATGCTCAGCACAGTCAGTGAGACTGGCAGCACACTGATCCTGACAGTCAGGTTCAGAGGGACCCACTCCATTCAGGCATTTCTGAGGCTGGGCAGGGGCCTGAGATGAAGAGACTCGAACACATCCTGGCTGTCGATCCCTCCCTGCCGACTCGCAGTCCTTCCCAGAGCATCTCCTTGTGAGGTCCTCTGTAGCCGAGGTCTTAGCCCATGGAGGCTGCTATAACAAAAACGCCCCACACCGGGCAGCTCATAAAGAGCACAAGTTTGCCTCGCCCCTCCTGGAGGCTGGGGGCAGATTTGGTGTGGGCAAGACCCCTCCAATTCCCAGGTGTCTCTCTGCTGAGGATCCTCACTTTGGTGGTGGAAATGAAACGAAGGCAGTTGGTGGGGCTGGACATCAGCGAGATCAGCAGGGCAGACGGTAACTGGAGGGGAGGATGGAGGTCAGGCCTCGCTTTTCCCATCTCCTGGCAGAGCCTCAGATTCTCCCTGGAGCCCGAGAAACCTGGCCTCTCCTCCACGCTCCTGTCTGCCTCCACTTTCCTCCAGCTCCACCGAGCCCCACTGGCCTGGCCGCCTCTCCTCTTTCTCTGCCCAGGGCCTGCCTCCCTCTCTCCCTCTCCCTCTCTCTCTCTCTCTCCCTCTCTCTCTCTCTCTCTCTCTCTCTCTCTCACAGCGAGGGTCCCAGAGGGTCCTGCCAACCCCACCACCTCTAGGCTGGACAAGCCCCAGACCCCACTTAAATAGGCCTCCAGAGAGGCCTTCTCTGAGCCTCCCTACCTTCTCCCTACAGTCATCTCTTAATTTAACTTTTACCAAAATTAGCAACTGAGTAGCTCCACGGGCTCCACAGACCTCTGAACACCCCCCCCCCAAGAGCTCGGGGTGCACATGCCAAGCTTCTGGGGTTCCCCCAGGTGCCCAGCGCCTGAGCCCTGCGCACTCATGGCCAATGCTTAGGACACACGTGAGTGAGGAGCATTAAGGTTCAAGCCCCCGTGTGCCAGACCCTGTCCTGGAGGGCAAAGCCTTGTCCCGGACACCCTCGCCATCAGCATATCCTCAGTGCTGCCCTGTCCTGTTGGAAACGTGGGTCTCCACTCAGCTTCCCCTCATTTCTCCTTGGCTCCTGTGGTCTGAGCAGCACCGTCTCTGGGTGGTCACCTGCCTGGGTGTGCATGCCCTCCGGTCCCTGGAGGGTAGGTCCTGGGCTACCCTGGGCACTGCCTGTATCTCCAGGATCCAGAGCAGCCCCTGGCTCCCAGAGGCCACTGACTTCTGCTGGGTGCCCAAGTGTCGATGACTGGGACTCTGACACCCCCACCCCGTTGGGCGCTTCCTCCGGGTCCAGGCAGCTCCCGAGTCTCCGGCACCCTACAGGGTTCTTCCTGCGCGGCCTTCCCCAGCCCCCAGGTCCCACCCAGCCACCAACATGAAGAGCAAGGTCAAGGCAATTGTCCCCTCTAGGATTCAGGATCCAGGGGGCCGTGGCTTTTCCTGGTGGCCGACATCTCCTGAGTCCTCGGGAACATTCTGCCCAGTCTTCACGGACTCCCCTGAGAACCAGCCCCTCTGCCTCGTCCTGCACCGTCTCCTGCACCCTCCAGTCCTGGGTTTTTGGCTTTTTTTTTTTTCCCTCACCTGGAAACAATAAATCTTTCCCCAACAACAAAATAGTGGGTGGAAAACACGCTGTAAGTAGACGCAGTCACCAGAGGAACAGACCCTCCTGCGAGAACCGAGACGCACACACCTCGGGTGCCAGCTCGGAGCACACGCGCCCAGCCACGAGACCCTTGGAGGGACGCCCAGAACCGCAGAATGACAGCGTGTACCCGGGAATACTTCCTAGGAAATACTTCTGGAAGGTCCAAGGCCAACATGAGCCGGCCAGGACCCGGAGGGCGGATCTGCCATGTGTCCAGTACACGAGGGGATGAGAGGCTGGAGACAAGAAACGCCTTTGTGGGTGGAAGACGGGAAACGGCTAAACCAACTCAGAGCCTCGGAGCTGGCGCAGGGCCCACAGGACATTTTTAGAAATGATCAAAACCAGAAATAAGAGAGTCGCATTTACAGACATCCTGAAGGATCCTTGCAGGTTGGCATAGCAAGCAAAGGGCGGCCAATTTACAGATTGTATACATTGGTGTCAATGAAGAGAATGGCAACGAGGGTGAGCGATGGGCCATCGGGGGGGATTCATTCATAAAGATGGGAACGTATTTCCCAGCTCCAGTTGGGACCCATTAATGCATTCATCACTCATTCACGAATTTTCAGCTAACTCCACAGGGACCGAAAGCTTTCATGAGAAGCAAGATGGCTGGCAGTCCTCACACCTCCATAGTGGCTGCCATCTTCCCGCCATCCCCACTCCTATGGCTCCTGGACATGAGCTCAGGGACAGCCCCCCACCACCTCTCAGGATGAGGGAGAAGGGACAAGGATCTAGGTGCCTGCTGCCACCCCCAAGGTCCTCCCAGGAGTGCTGCCCTGCTGGGTTGGCAGGAGCTGGAATCCATCAGAGGAGACAGGAAGTTAGGATCATTTCACCACTGGCCGTGAGATGACAGATTAAGAACCCACGTTTACTGCTCACCACTCTCTGTGTCCATGTCCCTGAATTCCACGAAATAAACAGGAAATACTTTCTTAAGGAAAGAATTCATAAAACTCTGAAAGATCAAAATGAGTCTCATCGGCCAAATTTTGGGGAAGTTTTTTAAAAGAGAGAAAATAGGGTGAGAGGAAGGAGCAGAGAGGAAACCTCAGTCCAGAACATGTTCAGGTGACAGGAGAGGACAGCAGAGTGGGGGCAGTTCTGTGATGCTCTGAGCCCCCAAATCCATGGAAAACTGCAATAGGAAGGTGCTGTGGGGCGGTCCCAAGGCAGATGAGTGGCATCCGTATTAAGAGCACCAGGGCATTAGACCTGGTCGCAAGATCCCTTGCTTGTGCCACACAGCAGGAGGCAGCATTTCTAATCTGAAGCTGTAAGTGTGGACTTTACAGCTGGGGAGACACAAACAGATCCCCAAAGGCATGAAGTCACATACCCAGCAGATAAACCATCAGCCCAGTGTGTTAGTCAGTTTTCCGTTACTGCAACAAATGCCTGAGATAAATAAGCTTAAAAAGAAGAAAGGTTTATTTTAAAAACTTCAGTCCATGACTAGTTGGCTCTATTGCTTTGGGCTGTGGTGGTACAGGATGTCATAGCAGGAGCATGTGGTGGATAAGCCCATTCACTTCACAGTTAGGTGTTAAGGAAAGAAAGAGGATGAGACTGGGGTCCCACAATCCCCCTGAAGGGCACACCCCAGTGAGCTAAAGCCTTCTAAAGGTTCCACCACCTTTGAATTGCTCTCTCCTGAAGTTGTGCCAAGGACTGGAGAGCAAGCCTTTAGCTCAGGGGCCTTCAGGGGACTTCCCAATCAAAACCACAGCACTCAGCCAATCAAAAGGGCTGAATATTCAAAGAGACACAGTCAAGATGAACCGCAGCAAAACCTGAGCTCGGGAAATCCCTCAAAATGCATTTCAACGTCTCAGAGATATAAATAGTAGAGATGAAGAGGTCGAAGACAGAGAAAGCGTAAGAATTAAAAGACATGTGAGAGAAAGCTCCCAAGGTCCCACTGGCTCTCCGACACGGCCCTTCTGTAAGCATAATGCATACCACAACACAAGCCACGTGTGTGACTTGAGGCTCTCTGCAGCTGCTTCAGAAGCAAAACCAGGAGCTGGGGATGAGGCTCTGCGGAAGAGCATTGGACTAGCATGTGCGAGGCCCTGGGTTTGACCCCCAGCACCCTGAAAATTTAAAAATAGAGCCAAGAGGAAGTAATCTTAATAACAGTTTAACGTGTCTTATACTAGACATCGCCATTGCAATATATTATCAATAGTGTCACTTCCACACCTAATCACATAAATGCAGATGCCGACCTATTTTCGACTTCTTCAAGGATTTAGAAATACGTCTCAACGCAAGCCAAACGCATCTCAGTGCTCACGGGCCTCAGGGGCTGGTGGCTCCCAGGTCAGATGCCACAGAGCCACCGACGCAGCCAGGCAGACCCAGATCCCAAGACGACCCTGAGCTCCGGGCAGAGCAGAGAAGCTTCCAGAGAGGAGCATAAAAGCCAAAGTTTCCTAAAAAGAAATGAGTCAGTGGAGAGCAGACTCGGCAACGCGGAGGCCAGGGGACACGGTGGAGAGCCAGTCCCGGAGGAAGAGTGGCTCGGATCGGGAATTCCCCAGAGGGGCGCTCTGCTCGGAGGGGACACATAACAGCGGGCTTGGTTCATGCCGAGACCTGCCGGGATCCCTGCGAGGGTTCAGCCCGTGGCCAGCCTGGCCTCTAGCCATGCTTGTCCTCTGGGGCAGTCCGTGCTCCACTGGCCACAGGACAGGCCATAGGCCTGAGAGGCGAGGCCCAGCTCAGACCCTCCCGGGGCCCAAGAGCATCATGGCACCCACTGAGTCAGTGCGCCAGAGCCGAGAAGAGATGAGGCTTCCCACAGTCACCACGGGGCCCTGAGCCTCGCAGGCCAGTCCCCCTAGGAGTCCAGAAGCTTCCCCATGCTTCCCCTCCTCCTGCAGCATGGGCTCTGAATCCCTCCATCCTGGGGGCTGGGGGGGCCATACTAGAATTCCTCCAATCACTACTCCGAAGACAGCCCATTTTGACCTGGCTACTGGAAAATCCTTTCTGTTGAGCTAAAATGTATTCCTGGAACTTGGGAATCAAAGAATATAATTAAAAGGAAAATCATAGATAACTTTGATTCGATCCCCTCATTCTAAAGATGAAAGCAGAGGAGGCTCAGAGAGGGAAAGCACCTCTCCCGATGTCACGCAGCACAGTTAGGATAGAGCTAGATTTGATCTCTAAGGAACTTTCTGAGGATCTGCGGAAGGGACTTACTTGTCAAGGTCAAAAGAGGGACGCTGACTCTACACTGCAGTCCAGAGCCCAGCTTTATAAAATAAAGTGTCCTGAGCTGACAGTGCTGCCCCAGAAAGGGATCCTGGGGCCTGGATCTGTCCCCAGAAGACACTGCCCCAGCGTGCTGCTATTTATTCTCCCTCTTTTTATGGCCGGGCTCAGCACTGGGTGTTTGTAGGACAAGACGGAAGCATAGGTTTAAAAAAAAATAACAAGGCAGCTCTCGGGAGCCCTAAAACCCTTCCAGGGAGAAGATTATGCATCAAACGGGCCCCAACCCTCGGGGCTCCCACGGGCCTCGGGAATCTGGGCTAACGCCCTGCTCACACACGGGTCTGACCCAACTCCAGGGTTCCCTGGGAAACCTTTGCCAAAACCACCCTGGGGCTGACCATGCAGCCGCTCCAGGAGCGGCCTCTGCAGGGCCCCAGCACAGGAGGCCACCAGGAGCCCCGGCCCGGCCATCACGTCCCCTGCCATCGTGTCCCCTGCCATGCATTCCCTTCAGAGACTCTCACGGATGCAGACACCGGGCAGCGAGCGTGCTGGGGACCCGTCCTTGTCCACACGGCTCAGCTGGAGCCACAGCCCAAGATCCCCAGAGGCATCACCCGACGGGGCCCCCGCCGTCCACTCCTAGGGTCGTGCCTCCTGCGTCCACCCAGCCGAGGAGGTGTCCCCGTGACCCTGGTGCAGGGCCGAAGCTCCGGGTCAGTTCAAGGCTGTAATGACGCCTGGCCGTGTGCGAGACCGTGGGTGCCAGCGCGGGGCCAGAGCCCCTATGGGGTGAAGGGACATGAGCGTGACTGTGCCTGGACAGCAGGCGTGCTCGGGGCTTTCCAGGCTCCCGGGGTCCCCAGGGCTCAGTCGGTGTCAGCCCAACTCCTCCAGGATTCCCGCCACCGGCCCCTTCACCCGCGGGAAAGTCCAGGCAGGAAACCGAGGAGCCCAGACCCCGGGTTCCAACCCGCGCTGCCCGGCTCTGGGTGCCTCTGTGGGAGGCCGGTGCACGCCCAGATGAGGCTGACCCCAAGGCCACCAAGCTGTGTCCCCTCCTCTCTGGGGCCCTCGCTCAGAGTCTCCACCAGAGGGCTGCCAACCACCTGCCAACTCACAACACAAAGGTGACAGGGCCATCAGCCACCACAGGCCCAGAGGCAGACCCTGCAGACAGCAGGGGACCCCCTGCTCCGCTGGCTGCTCAGGGGGCTCCCTACAGGGAGGTCGTCAGGAGGTCAGAGGTCAAGAGGCCGTGAGGTCCCTGTTCACTCCTCGGCTCTCCCCACCCCAGCTCCTGCCAACAGCACCTCCCTCCCTGGCCTGTTCAGATTCTGGTGGCCCCTGGGGTCCCGTCCTGTCCCATGGGGGGGCTCGCCCTCCTGCCCCCTCTCTGTGAACCGTATCTTACTAGAACCCAGGGTCTAATTAAGCACACCGTCCTCTTCCTGCCGGGACTGGACCGTCTATTGAGGACATCAACAAACTTGGTCAAAAAAACAATTCAGACACAGACATTTGACGGACAGCGAGCTGGGGACTGGGGACGCCCCGTGCTCCTGGAGCCCATGGGCTGATGAGGGAGATGACCAGAGATAGGAGCCAAACGGTGGCTCTCAGGGCTCCTGGGAAACAAGGCGGGGTGGCTGAGGGGGGCCTGCAGGGGACCCACCCAGCCAGGGAGGTCAGGAAGGCATACAGGACACTGTGGTGACACCGCAGAGCCATCAGGAGGGAGAGAGAAGAGCAGGAATCGAGAGGGAGGAAGGCAGAGCCCACCCAGTGACCGCCCAGGAGGAGGCCTGGGGAAGAGGAGGCCTGGGGAGGAAGAGGAGGCCTAGGGAGGAGGAGGAGGCCTGGGGAGGAGGAGGCCTGGGGAGGAGGAGGCCTGGGGAGGAAGAGGAGGCCTGGGGAGGAGGCCTGGGGAGAGCGGCTGGAGCGTGCTGGGGAGGCTGAGGCTGCACAGCCAGGGGGCGAGACCCGGGAGGCCCTGCAGGCCACTCCAAGGCCTTGGGACCCTGCTGGGTCCTGGTGTCCCAAAACTCCTTCCCAGGAAGTTCTTCCTGATGTCAGCCCCAGTCCCCCAGTGAACGGCTGGCCGCAGTGGGAACACCCAGGTCTGCCGAGGACTCTGTCTTGGCTGATTTTGCCTCTGGTGCTAAAGGATGTCAGCTGAGGACGGGGACCTCGGGGTCAGCCTGTCTGGGGTTAGAGTCTGTCCCCCACTGGGCGGGATGCCACAGCATTCCTGGTAGGTAGCGAGTCGTGGAGAAAGGCCCGGTGGTGTGAGCCCCGTGACCAGCATGATGGACCCCCCCACCTCAAGATGCTCCTCCCCCAGAGATGGCTGCGTGAAGCCCAGCGGGGGAGGCTGTGGCCCTGCTGAGCACTGCCCCTCGCCTTCAGCAGTCTGCCTGCCTCGGGCCCCGAGCCACCTCACTAGTGACCGTTCCCAAAGCCAGCAGACCCCAAAGCCCCTGCCACAGCTGACCCAGGAGGTGCTGCGCCGGCCCCGCCCCTGCAGAAGTGGCATCTCCCAGCCCGAGGGCTCCTGGGCGTCCTTGGAAAGGACTCACAACAGAACGGCCCCTGCCCCAGCAGATGCCGGCGATAATGAAGTGCAGTCCCCGGACTGAAAATCCAGGCGGCTGGAAATAAAAATCCTAAGAGAAGCCGCAGTTTCTGGAACAGCTATTCCCTCTGGGCTGGGAGGAGGGGAGCCCGTCCTCACCCACACGCCGAGGCCAGCTCCCGGGGAGAAGTGGACTGGATCCAGCGGGCCTGGGCGGGTGGTGTCTCACGTGGAGATTCCCAGACTGTGTATCAAGCCTGTGGCGGTGCCGGGGCCCAGCTCTCCAGAGGCACTGTGTCCTGTGTCCTCCGAGTCACATCTGCCTCCAGTCACCAGGTGCCTCTGCTTCCTGCCCAACCTTGGGCCAGTCCCTCGGCTCTCTGCCTCCACTGTCCCATCTGGGCAATGGGAAGGGCCTCGGGCAGGACCTGTAGCCCCTCCACACCTAAAGCCTCCGCCCAACAGGAGCCAAGAGTTCAGAGAAGCCCCCAGAGACGTAGAAGGGGACCAGGGCGTCACTGACACAGGAAAGACTCTCCCAGAAGAAAGGACAGTCACGATGACCATGGCCACCCAGAGGTCTGGGGCCTCGGGAAGCCAGCCCGGGATTTTGGCACAGAAGGGTCCGTCTTGCCAGCAGGGTCCCACCTGCACTCTGCCCACGCGGGTGGCACTCAACAGCCTGGGTGCCCTTCACCTTTGACCTTCCTGTCCTCCACCTGAAGAAGGACATCAGCCCAAAGGGAAGTTCCCGATCACTGGCAGCTGTGAATGTCACCTGGAATGGAAAAGCGCTGGGCAGCTGTGACCCCACCAGGGACCTTGAGGTGGAGGCGGCCATCCTGGATTCTCTGGGTCGGGTCCCTGTGATGGCCTGAACTATGGCCCTACGTTCACATGAAGTCCCCCAGGCAGAGGCAGCATGCGTCCGTCCCGGGAGCTGGGGTCTTTAAAGAGGTGGGGACATGAAAAAGAGGTCATCGGATGGGGTCTTTACACAAGAGAAAGGTGGACACGGACGAGCACAGGGGCCCACGTGGAGGCAGGAGGAGAAAACGCCACCCACAGGCCAAGGACAGAGGCCTCCGGAGGCGCTGACCCTGTGACTCCCAGGTCCCTGTGTGGCTGCTGTAAGCTGGGAGGAGCAAGGGACAGGTTCTCCCCTCGAGCCACCAGAGGGAGCACAGCCCCCGACATCCGTTTATTATTATTGTAGGTGGACACAACACCTTTATCTTATTTATTTTTAACTGGTGCTGAGGATGGAACCCAGGGCCTTGCACATGCGAGTCGAGTGCTCTACCTCTGAGCCCCAGCCCCAGGCCCAGGCCCAGCCCCGCCCTCTGACGGCTTGACACCAGGTTTCCAACTCCAGAAGCAGCACAAGGGAACACATTTCTGCTGTTTGCAGCCACCGCCACATTTGTGACCATTTGTGACAGTGAGCCACAGGAGATCTGCCTGATTTTAAAACACGAGCTATCTCAGGTGGGGACCAGGTACCGCCTTAGAAAACAAGGTTTGGATTCAGACAGCCGAAGACAGTGCTCTGTGACCTTCAGGAGAGCAAGCCTGGTCACGTAGGGTCTTTGACAGGTGTCATGAAGACAAAGAGGCACCCGTGGCCCTTATGGGACACTGATTGAAGAAACGTGTCAGAAACCTACGAGACGCCAAGGATTGTCCCAGGGACTGGGGGGAGAGCTCGGAGACAGTATCAAGAGGGGGTTTTTAACTGAGAATGACTCTCCAGAATTTTCCAACTTCCCACAGCGAGTGAACGAGTACCGGTTATCACTGGTCCCTGTGTCGGCAGAATCTGGTGCCCGTGGTCCCTGAACCCTCAGAAAGGCCCATTTGATTCCCATTTTGTGCAGAAGGGAAGGAAGTCATCTGTCCAAGGTCACCCGGCCAATGAGGAGAGCCGTCTCCATTTTAGAGCCCAGGACAATGGGCTTCTGCATCTGGACTCTCCGGCGCTCCACAGGCACTTAGGGCTCAGCTGGTTTTAGAAGCCGGCTGCCGAGGTCTCTCCTCTTCTATGAAGAAGCCCGTGGTAAGCACATTCGAACGAAAGCCACTTAAATCATGACGTGAGGGAATCAGGTTGGCCGAAGCGTGCACTTCTTGATAGAAAAGCACCAGAAATTGCTGACCAGGGGAAGAACGCAGAAAAGCTAACTCTGGCTTTATTTTTAAAAAGGAGAATAGTCCCATCTGTCAGAGCGACACTCCTGAGGGCTCGGGAGCCCAGATTGTCCCACCACCATCTGGCCCCTCTTGCTGCTGGACAGAGGCCTGTCTTGGAGCACCAGGACCCATCACTGTGACTCTTCAGGAGTCAGGCAACGTGGTCCTCAGCAGAGAGACAGGCAAGCCATCCGGGAAGTCATGCCAGATGGTGTCCGTGGTCACAGACCACCACCTGCCTCCACTCGGTGGCCCCAGTAGAACCAGCTTTCTGGCTGCTAGCCCATTTCACCCACCCAGACACCAGATCCATAAACAGCCCACCAAGACCTAGGGTTCAGTGTAGCCCTCCCACTCACTGTCAGACCGCGCCAAGGAGGGGAGGGGTTGCAAATATCATTCTGAGGTCCAGCTACACCAACTCCCCTGATGCTGGATTCCTTCTTGGTCCTATCACTTATTGCCGTATGTATTGTGTAACAATGTTAGTAGGTGCATGTGATTTTGTTTATATATTTTACATATTAGATCTTCTGGGTAGATTGGACCTTTTGTCTTAAAGTCGACTTTATCTTACATTGACAAAATGATGCTGGCTTTTCTTTGGTTAGTATTTGCATTGAATAACTTTTTCTGTTCTTTGACTATACATTTTTGCACATCTCCTATTCCAGGTATGTCCCTTCTAAGAACACGGTGTTGGATTTTTTTTTTTCTTGTTAATTGAAACATCTCATCCATTTGCAGTGTTGATGTAATTATTGATATTTCTGAATCTAAGGCATCACCTTACTATTTGATTTCTGTTTGTTGAGCTGTTTTTCTCACTCTCTCTTCTTGCTTTAGTGTCATTTTAAAAAAAATATTTATCCCTCTTGTCACTTTTCAGTTACATATTTTTTGCTCTGTTAGTGTTACCATAAAGATATTGACATACATCCTGGAACGTGAGACTCTACTATAAATTACTACTCACACTGTGGCCACTTCAAGGGATTTCTAACATAAACTCTTTTGAATTTCCCCTGCCTATGTGCTGCTGTGATTATGTATTTTAATTCTATATACATTTTAAACAACTTTACTGAGGTATATTGGAGGGGGGGGTACTGGGAATTGAACTCAGGGGCACTCGACCACTGAGCCACATCCCCAGCCCTATTCTTTGTATTTTGTTTAGACATAGGACCTCACTGAGTTGCTTAGCACCTCACTTTTACTGAGGCTGGCTTTAAACTCATAATCCTCCTATCTCAGCCTCCCAAGTTGCTGGGCTGAGGTATATTTTACCTATCATAAAATTCACCCATCTCAAGCATATGAGTCAATGATTTTCAGTCAATCTTGAGAAGTGGTGTGATTATCACCATAAATTAGTTCTGAAGCACTGTATCCCCAATAAAACACCCTTTGGCACCTCATTTACAGCTAATCCCCATAGGCTTTCCTAGCTCCAGGTAGCCACTATTCTACTGTGTCTCCCTAAATTTGCCTTTCCTGGACATTTCATATAATTGAAGTCACAATGTGTGGTCCCTTTCATCTGGCTTAATATTTTTGAAATGTATCCATCCTGTAACATGGGTCAGTAGTTCATTATATGACACCACATTTGTCCACTCACCCTCCAACTGACAAACATGGACTGTTATGAAGAACACTGCTATAAACATCTACGTGAAAATCATTGTGCGGACGTTTGTTTTCTAGTATCTGGAAGTAGAATTTCTGGGTTATGATTTTTATCTCTAGCTTTTTGAGAAACTATCAAATTATTTTTTTAAATACTTATATTTTCCATAACAGCCTTTAGTATTATTGCTCTTCTACTTTTCCCGTATGTCTATCCTGCCTTTTGGGATCATGTTTCTTCTACCTGAAAATTACCTTTAGTGTTATTTCTTGTAGTATGGTCGTCCAGGGGCAAATTTTCTAGATTTTGTGTTGTTGTTGTTGTTCATCTGAAGACACCTTTGTTTAACCCCTGTGTGTTAAGGTTGTCCAGATATGGAATTCCCAGGGCTGTTAGTTTCTCTCTGTTCCTAAAGGGGTTGTTCCATCGTCTCCCAGCTTTCACCCGGTCACTAGAGAAGTCAGCTGTCACTCTTGATGCTTTTTCTAAGGACATTTTCCTCCCTTTGATTTTGTCTTTGATTCTGAGTTTCATAATGAGGCACCTCTTGTTCTTACTCTTCTTGGGGTTTTCAGAATTTCTTCAGTCTGTAGCTTGAGGACATTCATCAGTTTTGGAGAATCCTTGGCCAGTATGTCTAGCTGAGATTAGATATTCCTTCTTCTCTGTGACTCTTCTGGAAAGAGACATTCACACGTGTGAGATCTTCTTCCATGTTCCAGATGCCTCTAAACTCTTTTCTGTGTTTTCCATCAAGCTTTTCAGTGTATATATTACCTCCCAGTCTTCTAGTTTGCTATTTCTCCTTTTTGGCCCAATTTGTTGTTAAATACATACTGCGTTCACTTCAGCTGAACTATTTTTTTCAGTTCTGGAGTGGTCACATAATTTTATGGATTCTAGTTCTTTGATAAAAGTATCCATCTTAATCACAAGTATTTTTAAGAACATGTCTAAGTCCACATCTTCTTCTTGGTTTTTGGTTACTTGATCCTGCTCCCGAGCGTGCCTGGGACATTTTGTTGAATGCCAGATATTCTGTATGAACAGGTATAGCAACAATTTGAGGCTCTGGTGAATTATATCTTCCTCCAAAAAGGGCTTGTTCTGTTTCAGAGTAGAGGCAAATCACCCAGATCTAGCTGAGGACTGAGGAATTTGAATCAGAGTTTCCATATTTTTTGAGGACTTCTTTATTTCCAATTTACTTTGATTCTTAAAATATAGCCATTCCAGGATACTAACTGAAACTACCAGGGGCGGTCTTCCTTGGCATATCCTGATTTCAATATTGGTTGCCTAGACCCATAAGACTTCCTAAATTCCAATTTTTGTTCCCCTAACTTTTGACTATTGCTTTTTGCTCAGTTTCTTAACCTCTCAGCTCAGTGCAGCTTGCAATTTCCAAATGCCTTAAGGGGGAAGACACAGCAGAATATCATCACGGAGTTTCTCCTCTCTCCGGGACCCTCCAGGTTCCCTAAGATCTGACTCCTTTGATAGCAGTTCTTTGATGTTCTCAAACACATGGATTTGGTTGTTATTGCTGTTGATGGTGGTTGGCTGGCTGGTTGGTTAGTTTTGTTTTTATCTGGGACCAGTTTTTGCAGTTGTTCTCAGTGGGTTCATTTGTCTGCAACAAGTTTCTCCTCTAATCCCCAAAAAAGAAAATCTGCAACACAGCTATGCTAGCCCTGGAATTCCATTTGCTGCCAAAATTCCAGAATACAGAGACCCAAGAGAATATTCTTCCTGGGAAGCCCGTTCTGGAACCTTCTTTGGGGAGTGCTGTCAAGATGGCAGCTCCTCACACCTCCTCAGTGGAGGCTCAGGGAACATCCCGGGGGGCACACTTCGTCCTGGAGACAGCACATTCGAGGCTCTGTCACAATTTATTGGCAGGAAGGCCACAGTGGCTTTTGTTCCCGTGGTCCTAGGGAGGGTCCACTGCTGTGCCGTGTCTGTTCTCATCCACTCTGTGCTGCTTACCAGGGAGACAAACACGTGTGTCATCAGAAAGCCCCGGTCCGGGCTGCTTCCACTTATCACCAGCTGGGGAGCTGCTCTGAGCAATTTTCTTTTCCTTTGACTCAGACTCCCCTGGCCATGGGCACACCGTGGGCCTCCCGTGGTCTCCTGCAAGAACTCATTCCTTCAGTCTGCCACTAACCAGGTATGTGGCTTTAGGAAAGTCACTCCACCTCTCCGAGCTTCAGGGACCTCCCTGGTCATAATATCAATCAAACCGGCTCAGTACCTGTCACGGAGGAAGCCCTCGATGACTAGTTAGTTAGTGTCTCATCCTTAAAATGATCCCACAGAGAATGTGACTGTGCCGGGCCCAGGAGTGAAGGACTGGGGTTTGTTCTGTGAAACGTTTGCATCCTGAATTTCGGTTCTAAAATAGCTCAGTTGAAGCCACATGTAAGAATTAACATCGATATACAAATACGCAAACACCAATGGCGATCCCTGGGGAGTGACCGTGACTTTGATCGCCCACGCCCGGGCTCTTCTCTCATTATTCTGGAAAACAGGCAAGTCAGGACACTGGTATGGGACATGATGGCTTCCGAGGGAAGCGTCCCTGCCTCTGTCACACAAAGCCTCAACCCAGCACCTTTCTAGAAAGACCCGTGCCTGCACATTCTCTCCCCGTGGCTGACAAACACCAGCAGTTCCCCAAGAAGCAATCTGCTCTGGTGGCACGTGGCCAAGCCTTCCCGCACCACAGAGCACAGCAGTCAGAACGCAGCAGAGACTCCCACTGCCACGGGGAGGGAGAATCACTAATTTATGTTCACAGTTTACAAATCCAATCATAGCCGTGTTCTTGGACCATTAGAGTTGTATAATAAAAATAGGGAAACTGCTTTTATTTTGCAGAAACTATCATTCCCTTAGATTTTGCAACTCACTAACGTTAATTGGTAACATTGAATCCTTCCAGCATGAATGGAGACGAATGGCCATTATTAATCAGCAGAAAACCAAGGCCGCTGCACACAGATGTTCTGACCACGACCACGGGATTTTATGGGGAATCTGTGCGAGCTGCTTCTTGCTTCATTCAAGCCCAGATTAGACCAACCTCCCAGGGGGGAGGCACTGAAGGTACCCAGGACCTACAAGGTCTTGCAGCAGATCTGTGAGAGTTATCCTCGCAGGACAAAAGGGACCATCAGGGCCCCCTAAGGGCTGACAGTTTTCTCTAACTCATGCCTGGGGGCTCTCCTGGATGCAGTGACTATTAAGTCCACCACTTCCTTGGCCTCCAAATGTCAGCTTTGGAGAAATCCCATGAATCCTGCAAAACCCAGGTCAGATGTGAGCACTTTGATAAAGCTGTCTCCAAACTCTGAGGCTGAGTCAATGACTCTGGAGCTTTGTGCCTCAAGTGTAGAACCTTATCATTCATCTGCCTATCAACAAATTCCTCCACAAGACTGAGATCTATGGAGACAGGACTGTACCTATTTTCCCCAACCCTAGTACATGTCACATAGTAGGTCTTCGATAAAAGAAGGATGAAAAGGGAAGAAGGGAGCAAAAAAAAAAAAATGGTTAGCAGATCCCTTTGTATCAGGCAGCTCTTGTGCCAATAATGCTGTGTAACAAAAGAAACTCAATGGCCAAAAAGAAGCATTACTTCTCACTGTGGGTCTACAGTGAGGCTGACCTCTCCCGCAGGGACTTGGATTGGCTACAAAATGGGTTTAGGTCCACTGCATGGAGAACCAGCTTCCTGCATGCTCTCTTCACAGCCGGTAGCAGAAAAGTGAGAGTCCAGGAGAAATCACGCCAACACATTTAAGGCTCCCACCTGAACCACATCCACCAACATTCCATTGGCCAAATCAAGCCACAGAATCAAGTCAGTGTCACATGGTGCGGGGAGGGACAGGATTTCTCCTCTGCTGCGTTGAGACATGTGGCAAAACATGCTGCTATACCATCCACAGGGAGGGGAGCAGGTGAAGAGGAGGAGACAGCAGAGGAAGACCTAAGAGACTCTACAGTCAGCCTGAGCGCAAGCCCTGGATCCACTTCACAAAGACCATGACCTTGGGAAGGTGACTCAGATCCTCAATGCCTCGGCCTCCCCACCTGTCAAAGGGACCTAGCAATAATACCTTCTTCAGGGGGCGGGGGGGGGCGGTGCTGTGAGGATTTCATGAGAACTCTCCGTGCAAAGCCCTTAGCAGGCTTCATACAGTTCTTTCATTGACCCTGAACATATCTTCCGGAGCTACTCAAAGACATCAGGCCTACGGCAGGCTGCAGCCCGGGGCTGACATTGGTGCGAGCATTCCCAAAGTCATTGTGCCCATGAAGAATGTCCTGTGATGGATGGCTGCAGGCTCCCAGCCACAGGGTCCGCCTGCACAATCCATCTCCGCCCGGGAAGCCAGCACATGGCATGGAGATAAAGGGCACACCGCGGGAGTGACTTCACTCTCAATGAGGGCCCTGGCCACGTCTGCAGCCTGAGGGGCACTGGATTGGTCAGGACAAAGGCGTTCAAGACAGACACGGGCAGGTGCAGCTCCTGGATACAGGGGCCCCATTCCACCCTGGAGTCAGAGGAGTCCACAGCTGGCCCGGCTCCGGCTCCTCCCATCTGTTCCCAGCCAGAATTCGCAGGAGGTGGGCTGTGTAGCTAGTTTGGGGACAGTAACAGGATTATGCTCTTTCCTCAAACAGTTTTGGGGGTTCTGTTTATAATTTTGGTTTTTAACCTCAAAGCATCAACTCATTCAAGAATTAAAGATCACAGTATTTTATTAGAGAGTGACGCTTGGCTGACATTAAAGAATTCTCCACCTGGACCATCACCCCTTCCCCCAGCTATGCCCACATATGCCCCTGGCCATCATCCGCCAGAGCCTTGTTTGAGAAATAATTCATTCAGGACAGGAATAGCGTTTCCATGTTCGTCGTGCACAGTAGAAGACAGTGTCCTGGATGCGGGGAGTTTCTAAACTCATTTCTTCCTGATTTGCACTTTGGCAAACTAAAAGCAGCGTGGTTCTAGAAGCAGGGCTGTCACTGTGTGACACTGGGCACGTCCCTCACTCTTTCTGAGTCTCAGTGACACCAGAACAAGAACTGGAGAGAAGAGCTCCCAACTGTAGGGATTGGAAGAGATGCTGCCCAGTGTGCCCGCTGCAGATGACGCCTCCCAGAGGAAGTTGTCACCATAGCAGATGTCCTCGCTGTCATCATCTGTGACCCAGCACAAGGACCACAGTGGGATCTCCACACGGTTGGTGGGCAGTATGGAGATGGCCTTTTGGGAGGAGCCCCAGAGGCTTCGTGGTTCTCGAGCCACAGCTGCTAGTTTGTGGGAAACTGATCCCCTGCAGCCTGAGCAAGGAGACGGCTCACCCTCCATGAACTTGCCCCCTGTCCCTCCTGCGTGGGCAGCTCGGCCCTGCAGTTAGGAGATTGGCCTCCAAAACCAGATGGAACCCCATGGAATCCTACCTCTGCCATAGACGGACCCTCCTCCTCGTCCCCTGAGCAGCCACCAGGTGTGCCCCAGCACGGTGTCTTTCCACGCGCCCTGTCCCTGCCTGGGTCGCCCACCCCCATCCTCCTGCAATTGCCTCCCTCCCATCACTCAGCTCTCAGCCCAAGTGTGGCCGCGTGTACCCCACCCAGCCTCTGAGCACCCGAACACAGGAGTCCTCTGCACACTCAGGCCCAGCTTCCTCTGTTTTAATTGCTGTGCAGTCTCCTCAGCACCCAAATGTGGGTTTACTTTTGGCTTCCCCACCGAGATGCAAGCCCCATGAAGGCAGGGACCATCTCTGTCCTGTGCCCACGGTGGCCCCATGTCCAGAAGAGAGCCTTGCTCAAGGCAGACCCTCAGCCAAGAGCCACTGAATGAGGCGGTGGCAGGGAAGTTGGGATTTGGACACAGGTGTGACCAGAGCAGAGTCCAGGCGCTAGCTCCCCTCCCCCGCACAGCTGCCCCTGAGCCAGCCTTCCCAGGAGGAGCCCAGGAGCTGGGAACAAATGGCTCCAACGTTGCAGGTGCCCGAAAACAGCCCCCAGGTCCCCTCTGCATCTCCTCACGGTGTGTCCTCAGGGAAAGGCTTCCAGGCCTGCCCAGAGCTCTCTGCCACCCCATGCTCCCGGGGTTCCTCAACAGATGCCCAGTGCCGGATCCATCTGGGGAGTGGCCTGGCCTTCCCCTGGTTGATGGGCTCGGGCGATACACTTACAACCTGACGTTAGCTTCTGTTAACAAAACCCAGCGCCACCTTACACTTGCTCTCACGCGGCTTCTGAAAGCCCTGGAACCAGGTCACATGGAAATAAGAATCGGCTTGAAGACACTAGAAATCCAGCTCCTCTGTACCGGCAGCGTGGCCCCGCTTCAACAGCAGATCCTGCCCCGGCTCTTCATGGAGAGGAACAGGTTGTCACATGCAATTGACTTTTAGCCATGTTAAGACAGATGCATATTTAAAACATTCATTTTTGCAGAGTTTTTTTTTTTTTCCATTTAAGCACAACAGCGATATTAACCTTCGACGAGGATGATGAATGTTCCTTGTCTTCCTAGCTATTCCCTCCAAAGCCCTAACTTGGAAAAACAGAAAATGAGGAGGATGCTATTTTAACTGTCACCTCAATATTAAATATACTCTGTCACTCTAGCCAGCATTTCGTCACCGTAAGATACTTATTTGTGCTCCAGAAAATTGATGACCGTTTATCATAGCCCTGCACTGAAGTCCCCAAGAGAATTCGAACCCTTAAAACAAAGATAAATCTTCTCTCATTTTCAGTGCCTGGTTATTTTGGGTCATTAATAACAGGGGCCTGTCAGTTACACTTTAATGAGTCCCCAATGTCACCTCCCTTGTGTGCACAGGCTTTCGCCAGAGGAGGCTTGGGAGTAGGAAAGGCTGGAGAGCAGGAGAGGAAAGTCATCAGGAGCCAGAGACCCCGTGGGGAGCCTGCCTCGCTTATCCTTGTCCCCAACGTTGAGCTGGAAAATTTCAGAGTGAGGAAGGAGAGCACCTCCAGGTCATGGAGGGAGGGTGTCACCAGACTCACGGTGACACCGCACTCAGGCAGCAGTGGGGATGCACAGCGCCCATCTGCAGGCTCCGCCAGCCAGGCCAGAGCCAGGTTGGTGTGTGGCCCCTGCTCGGCCCACTTGGCAGGGACAGGAGGCTCAGGACACAGGGAGGCACGAGGAGCCCTAGAGGGGGCAGGACCCGAGCCGGGTGTGGGGAGACTCGGTGGCCAGAGGCTTCCTGGAGGGAAATGGCTACCCTCGGACACTCAAGCCTACTAATTTTAAGAGCCAATTGGGGCTGAGTGGGACCTAGACCTCTGGAAATGAATAAGATGAAGGAAGAGAGAGGACGTTGTCAAAATCAGATCGCTGACCTTCCCCACACTCCCCGCCTGTCCTTCCAAGCCTCCGCCTTCTCAGCCAATGGCCACCACATCCCTGGCCACTCAGGGAAGCCCCTGCAGGACAGCACCGGCTCCTCCCCCTCCCGCCCCAACAGACAAGTGGCTCTCTCCCCCGAGCATGACACCCGCCAGCAAGTTCTGTGTGCGCCACTCACAAGATACATCCCGAGTCCGGGCACTCCTCCATGCACCAAGTACAAGTCATGGTCACGCCCATCCTTCCCAACTGGACACCCCACCTCTGTCCTCTAGTGCTCAGGCCCTTTGTCAACACAGCAGCCAGAGGGGACCTTGAACCTGCACATCAGCAAAGGCCTCTCCATTCAAAGCCTTCTCACGACTTCCCAGTGTCCCTGTAAGAACAGCCCCCTGCCTTACCAAGTCCCCTGTGATCTCTAGAGCCCCCTCCCTGCCCCTCTCCGCCTGCCTCCTCCTGCCTCCTGCTGCCTCCTCTTGCCCACGGGCCACCTCCACACTCCACGCCTGCCACACCACCTGCCCCGAGCACCTTCTTCCACAAACTCCGCTCTTGCAGATCTTTGCCCAACGTCACATCTGCGCAGAGGCTCCCTCCACCCACCGCCCCCATTTAAAATTGGACCAACACCCCCCCCCCNAAGAAGGAATCCAGCATCAGGGGAGTTGGTGTAGCTGGACCTCAGAATGATATTTGCAACCCCTCCTCCTTGGCTGCTCTCTCAGATGAGAATATTCCTTCAACATAAGCACAGTAGATTATCTCACCAGGTGGGAAGATTTCCTAACCTCAGGAAAGTATAGAGAAATCTTCCAGCCATGACAGGAATGAGCCCTGAGACTCAAATGGACCTGGAAAACATTATGCAAATAAGAGAAGAGACGTGGGACACAGAAGGACCACAGGATGCAGGGTTCCGTTTACATCAAAGTCCAGAATAGGCACATCTACAGCAGATCCCATCCGTGGGGCAGGCATGGGCTGGAGGGGCGGGAGGATGGTCCCTGGAGTGTACAGGGCGTGTGAGCCACGAAGATGACCTTGACCTTGCTGATGTTTGCCCATGCCCGTGAATACACTTATGAGCACTGTGTGGTATCTTTTAACACGTGGATTGTATCATCTGTGAATTAAATCTCAATAAAGCTGTTTTTAAAGAGAGAAATACCACCCTGAATTAAAATGTGCACCGTATTTGTTTCAGTTTATTTTATGAAAGAGAATATCACTGACATGGAAGTCCCTTTCATACCCTCCTCCTGACTTAAATCTTGTTCCATTAAAAAATGACGTATTTAAAGATGTTAACTGCAGTCCTAACACTGAGCCCAGCCCCACTGGCCCTTGGTGACTTCAGTCCTCATGTACATGGACTCACCATGAGGGCTGTCTACTGGCTCAAGCCACTCTGCGATGGCAAGGATCTGAAGACAGTCTGCAGAGGGCTCGGCGCGGGCCAGGGAAGCAGGGGACACACAGGACACGGACCACGGCCACTCTGCTGCTCTGTTCACATCCCCGAGCCCAACATCTCCCATCCACCTGGCTGCCTGCCAACCTCACCAGCTGGACTCTGAGACTCCTACTATGTGCCAATGTTCTGAGCACTAAACCACAGAAATAAACCACAGCAGCTTGACCACACTCCAGCGAGAGTGCGTACGAGCACCCCAGGGAGCCAGCCTTGGCGTGAGCTGGGAGGTCCTGGGGGGAGGCTCTGGGCTGATCCCGGAGATGGAAGCAGTGCAGGCGGATGGAGTCCTCACACCAGCTGCCCCCGACAGCCCCGTCTGCTTTCAGATGCGCCTTGTTGAGTCACATCTTCTCAAGGTGACAGAGACTCTGTGTGAAGCTGTGACTCCAGGAGAGAAGGCAACCCCAGGCCAGCCTCCGCCGTGTTCTTGTCCACCCCTCCCAGCCTGGCTCTGAGGTGGCCCAAGGCCTAATGTAGACATGTTCATACCCAAAGGATCCAGAACTTTCCGAGGAGGATACAAAAGAGGGGAAAGGAGAGATCCATAAAGAGGCGGAGCAGAGTGCAGGCCAGGGGCTTTCCCAAAACCCGGCAGAGAAAGCCAGGCCCAGGCCCCTCTAGGGAAGCTTCAAAAGCCCCTCTTTCTCAGTTCTTTTTAACATCAGATTTGGACACAAGTAAAGTCTTGCACCTTTCTGTGTGTTAGACCCTAAATAAGCCACCCAGGGATGAGAGTGATAAGGACCCAGTCCCCGACCATGAATGGCTCACAGCAACGTGCCAAGAACAGCCACGGCAAGCTGACCTTGAGGGGCCTTTCTGGCATCCACCAAGGACCGGATAACAAGGACCTCAAGGAGACTCTATAGAAAGATAATAAACTACAAAACAAGGCAGGACGGAGCCCGAGGAGGGGACATGATGCCATCCCCAGACTTCTGGACTTTGCAGAATAAGAAAACATGGAAGACCTCAGAGGGGCTGCCCAAGAGGAGAACAGGTCAGCAAATGGCAGAGATGGACAAGCCTGCCCCAAGGCCTCTTTTGGTAAATAAATCTCTACTGGAACACAGCCACCCTTATTCACGACATGGCCTTGGGCTGCTTCCCACACTGCCATGGTAGACGCCGTCCAGCCTGCAAAGTCTAAAATACTACTGTCAGGACCTGTGTTAGTCAGGTTTCTGGTACTATGACAAAACACCTGAGATAACTTATAAGGAGAAAAGATGTCTTGGGGCTCACAGTGTTAAAGCTTCCAGTCCATGAGCAATTGGATCACTGCTTTGGACCTGTGGGCAGGCAGCACCTCATGGAGGGAATAGTGTGGCATCAGCAGGAAGCAAAAGAGAGGAAGAGGAAGGAACCCTGGTCCCACAGTCCCCTGCAAGGGCATGTCCCCAGTGACCTAAGGGCCTCCCATGGGCCCTACCTCCTAAGTCCCCACCAACTCCCAGGAGTTCCACACTGGGGACCACGTCTCTAGCACCTGGGCCTTTGGGAGACACTCACAATGCAAAGTACATAGTGAGACATTTACGGAAAACATTTGCTGACTCTTACGTGACAGGATTCAATCCTGAAAACATAACTATTGTCCTCAAATTGACAGTGAATCAGTAAAGTCCCAATCAAGTTATGGGAGGATTTTCATTGATAAATTGATTATTAAATGCACTCTGGAAATGCCAAGTGCCAAGTACAGGGAAATTTAACTCTGAGGGTCCTCTTCTGATGTCAGCCGTCCCTGGCCAACAAAGACCTCAGAATAACTGAGAAAGTGCATAAGGGAGCTTGGCAGGGGTCTGGGACACAGGGACCACACAGGAAGGTCAGTGGTTACGATTCCAGAGGCTATGTTGACGTCCTCCGAGCTGGCCACCAGACCCTACACCTGCCTGGCTCGCCAACCTCTAGTTAGACTCCAAGCAGATCTGCAGGACTCCCACTCCCTGATATCAAGGCTCTCAAAAAACACAATTAAAACATGGTGGTGGGGCTGGGGCTAGGGCTCAATGGTGGAGCACTTGCCTAGCATGTGTGAGGCACTGGGTTCGATTCTCAGCACTGCATGTAAATAAATTAAATAAAGGTCCATTGACAACTAAAAAATTTAAAAAAAAACACTGTGGTGTGAGTACAGATGAATGGTCAACAGAAGAGTCCACAACAGACCACACGTGGATGGATGGATACACACCTGATTCGTGAAAGGGGACCCTTCAGGTCCTAGAGGAAAGGATGATCTTTCTAATAAGTGGCTCTGGGTCAATACGATGTTCATATGGGAAAGGAAGAATCATGATCCCGAAGTCACACCACACACAAAAGTCAATTTCAGGCAGCTTTTAGATCCAAAGAAAAAGGTAAGATAACAAAGCCTCTAAAAGATGAAATGGAAAGAATAGCTTTTGGACCTTAGGGCAGGCAAAGACCTTAAACAGGACACGAAAATCCCACCCATAAAGGAAAAAATTAATATTGTGAATTACAATACAATTAGAAATTCCTGCTCGTCAAAATTTCAGAGGGGAACTGGGCACAGTGGCGCACACCTGTCATCCCAGCAACTCAGGAAGCTGAAGCAGGAGATTACAAGTTCAAAGCCAGCTTCAGCAACTTAGCAAGGTCTTAAGCAACTTAGGAAGACCCTGTCTCAAAATAAGAAAATAAAACAGAGCTGGGATGTGGCGCAGTGGTTAAGCACCTCTGAGTTCAATTCCTGGTATCAAAAATAATAATAATAACAACAACAACAAAATACAAACTTCAGAGGGTGAAAGAACAGGCTGTGGAGTGGAGGACACATTACCATGTCTGTGGCCCAGAGCTTGGCATCCACACGACATATAAACTCCAACAACTCAGCAAGGAAAAAACAAATAACTCAAAAAGAAAAGGACAAAATTTGAGCAAACACTTCACAAAAGAAAACACCTAAAGAACCACTTTAAAAAGATACTCACCATCATTACTCACTAAGGAAACACAAATGGAATTTGTTTCCAGTGGATATCTACCACTCCCTACCCACCAGAATGGCTAAACAGAAAAGGCAGACAATACAAAGTGTTGGCAATTGTGTGGAGCAAATGGAACTCTCTGAGATTTTTCACGCAGGTCTGAATTGGTACACCCACTCTGCAAGACAGAATCTAAAGCTGAATGCAGGCACCCCCTGCGATCTAGTTTGGTTCCTAGAGACATGTGGGCACCTGTGCACCAGAAAACTGTACAAGAATGCATTATTTCTTTTCACAATGACCAAAAAAACTGGAAAATGTACAAAAATATCAACAGTAGAAAGGAGATATTAAATGGGTGCTACATTCAACAGCAGAATACCAAATACCAATGAAAAAGAACCAGCTTTCGCTACACACAACGTGGATGAATCCCACAATCATTTAAGCAAAAGGAAAAGCATATTCTTTTCTTCTATTCATCTGATGTCAAAAATAGGTAAGGTTATACCATACTATAAGGCAAAGAAACTTTTTTATTTTTATTTTTATTTTTTTTTTGCGGTACAGGGAATTGAACCTAGGACTTCATGCACATGAGGCAAGACTCTGCCACTGAAAAACTATATCACATTGTAAGAAGTCAGGATAGAGATCCTTTTGGGGGACAGCTGGAGGAAATGACCAAAAGAAGGTATGGGGAGAGTTTCCAGTAGATAGCGCCATGTTTGGTGAGCGGTATCAAGCCACACGGGGGTCTCTTTGTGAGACGGCACTGAACTGATACTTCAATCAGTGGACATTGATGTGTGTGTGTGACACTTCTGATTTTAAAGTCCCCTTGTCCCTGTGTGGACAAAGGTAAGTTTGCCCACTCAGACCATTAGGAAGGCCCATTATCTAATCCCAACCTTATTCCAAAAAAGAAAGAACATACGGATATCAAAAAGCCCAAGAAGAAAAATGTCAGAATAAAGGAGTTTGTTAAATGGAGCACTTTTTAAAAAAATCTTTATGAAAGAACTTTAAAGGAGGTTTCAAGTCCCATCTCTGTGCCTCCCCCTTGCCAATTCTCATCTGCAGCGCATCCTGGGAACACCTGGGCTTGGGTTCCAAGCGCCTTCTCACCTCCTGCACTGGAGGGCCTCAGGCCTCTTAGCCCAACACATTTCCAAGTGACCCCACTTTCTGCCCAGACTTCCTCTCTCCATAGCTTTCACCAGCTCCTTTGAGGGTAACACCACCCTGCCAATTTGTGCCCGCCAAAACCTTACAGTCCCGCCAGAGCCCTCTCCCGGAGCCTCTCCAACCTTCTGTTAAAGCCACCTTCCAACCACGTCCAGAGTCCTGACCTTCATCAGTTCCTGCTCCCAGAGTGGTTGAAGGTAGGAATCAAAGTGTCACATACATTAGGTGTATACTGAGTGCACGTATGTGTATGTGTGTGCGCACGCGCGCCATCATTTTCCACCTGAAGTACTGGCAGCTAGTCTTCCTGCCCATACGGTCGGTTCCCCACACAGAAGCCAGAGTGGTTCTTTAAAACCCAGAAGTCAGAACTTGCCATCCCTTTGCTCAAGAGCCCAGGTCCACATGGTGGTCTATAAGCCTTTCTTTATCTCTCTGTCCTTATCTTCCACTGTCCTACCCCTTGCTGGTGCCTGAAGCCAGCAGGAACTGTCTCTAGTGGTTCCAGCTGCCTGGGGAGCACCCCCCCAGACACCTGCAGAGCTCCCCCCACACCCCCCCACGCCCTCACCCCCATCTCCGTCACACTTGGCTCACACAGGACCTTCCCAGCCTGGCCTCCTCTGACCAGTTCATTAATAATGGCATTAGAGCAGATTATGCTAAGTGAAGCTAGCCAATCCCTAAAAAACAAATGCCAAATGTCTTCTTTGATATAAGGAGAGTAACTATGATCAGAGTAGGGACAAAGAGCAGGAGAAGAAGATTAACATTTAACAGGGATGAGAGGTGGGAGGGAAAGGGAGAGAGAAGGGAAATTGCATGGTAATGGAAGGAGACCCTCAGGGTTATACAGTGGAGGGGGTAGAGAGAGAGGAGGGGAGGGGAGGGGAGAGGTGGGGAGGGGGGATGGTGGAGGATGCGAAAGGCAGCAGAGCACAACAGACACTAGTATGGCAATATGTAAATCAATGGATGTGTAA
>NW_026000082.1:44360476-44379908 GCF_001458135.2 Marmota marmota marmota
GAGAGAGAGAGGAGGGAGAGAAAAGAGAGGAGGGGAGGGGGGAGGGGGGAGGATGGGAAAGGCAGCGGAGCACAACAGACACTAGGATGGCAATATGTAAATCAATGGATGTGTAACTGATGTGATTCTGCAATCTGTGTATGGGGTGAAGGTGGGAGTTCATAACCCACTTGAATCAAAGTGTGGAATATGATATGTCAAGAAATTTGTAATGTTTTGAACAACCCACAATAAAAAATTAAAAAAAAAAAAATAAGGCACCTGCCCACCACGTCTCGCTCCAACCCCTTCATTGTCCCAACCTCCCTGAACTTTGCTACTTTTCCTTTCCCCCAGAGTTTTCTAACGTGCTGCATCGTTTGCTTATTTTCCTTTTGGTATTGGGGGGTGGTTCTGGGGATTGAACCCGGGCGTGTTTTACCACGGAGCTGCATGTCCAGTCCTGTTTTACTTCAAGACAGTGCCTTGCTAAGGACTTTGTTTATTTTTATTATCTGTTTCCCTGTGAGGCTCCAGACTTCAGGAGGACAGCTCATCTCCTACCCCATCTCCTAGTTCCAAGAAGACCTGGCACACGGCGGTAGCGCCACCAACACAAGTGAAGTGGCCCTAATGGTGATGTATTTGGGTTACTCTTTTGGTAGCAGATGGAAATTGGGGACCACTGGGATTCTTGGAGACAGCTCCCAGCAACCCAGGACATTAGCATCAGCCACTGGATATTTACAGGGCTCCTTTCCTGGACTGGACTGTTTAGGCACACAGGTACAGCAATGGACAAGATTGCTCTCCAAGAGGCCTGCATGCTGGTGGGAGAGAGAAGAGTGACACACCCAGGTCACTTCAGAGGGAGGGAAATTGATAAGTCAGCAGGCTGGAGGGTGACAGCGAGGTACAGAGGTGGCCAACTTGACCCAGGACAAACAGCCATGGCCACTCTGAGATGGAGTGAAAGAAGACACACAGTGACAGAGACCTTTCCTAAAACGACAGATGCCAGGAGGGCTCTCAGTCCACCTGGTGAGTGGAGAACAGACAATCAGGGGAAAGAGTCGCAGAGACAAGTTCTGCTCCTGGGGTGGGGGTGGCGGGAACGCCCCTGCAGAGGGGCTGTCCTACTTCACTTTATTTCCTTTTATGGAAGAATGGTATTTCCTCCCCCCACCCCTCCTTATTAAGACAAAATTGACAAGCAAAATTTGTCCACATTTACAGCATACGACCTGATGTCCTTGTACACAGACACTACAGTGTGAAACGATTAAATCCAGCTACCTGACATCCAGCCACTCACGGACTTTTATTTCTGTGTGTGTTAAGAACATGCAGGATCTGCTCCGCCAGCACACAGCTTGTTAACCATGAGGGAACTACCCTACCTTACACGCGTGCATGAGGGCACACACTCACTTGCAGGAGCCTGGCAGCCTGGCTGAGGGAGCATTCGGAGACTCTCACAATGAATCCATAGAAACCGAAAACCAGCTCCTCCCTGTTCCTATCCCAGGGTGCCCACCCAGAGCCAGCCCGCCTCCTCCCTGTAGCCCCCTCCGCCTCCACCTCAGGGGTCCCCTCCTGCTCCTCCAGGGGCCATGCTCCCTCCAGCCCTAGGACCCTTCCTCTGCCGGGCCAGTGTGGAGGCGCACACCTGCTGTCCCGGCCACTCAGGAGGCAGAGGCTGGAGACCACAAGCTTGAGGCCAACCTCTGCAACGTGGTGAGCCCCGACTCAAATAAAAATAAAAAAGGCTAGGGACGTAGCTCAGTGGTGGAGCACTCCTGGGTTGGAAAGATAGATAGATGGAGAGATAGATAGACAGACAGACAGAAAGGAAGGGAAGAGAAAGAAAAGGAAGACCAGCCTCCACAGCCTCCCCAGGCAGAGCCTGGCCACCTTCAGAGCCCTCATCTGCCATTCTTTCCCCAAGGAAGGGTCCCTTGACCTCTGCTGCCACTTAGCACCCTGGTTACACGCTCTGCCACCTCCTTTCACGGCAAGCTCTGTGGTTGTGATTTCTCATACGATGCAGAGCCGTGTGGTTTGACTGATGTCCGATTCCTCTGCTATTTCTGAACAACAACTCGGGACACTGTTCTGGTCACCTCAGTATGTGCAGCGCCTGGCCCGTAGCAGTGCAGACTGGGGCAGGGTGGGGGTGAATGATACAGCAGTCGTTGAGCAACTACTATCTACACTAAGCAGTTTGGGGGTTACTGGCCAGGTCAAGGCTCAGCCCCTCTCTGGACAGACTTCCTGCAGGGTCTTTGATAGATTCAGGAGAAGATCAGAAAATACCCAACAGAACTGTATCAAAGCCAGAGCCAGCTTCTGGGCATCGCTTCCTCTTTCAGGCAAACACACCCTCGCCTCCATCTGGGGGATGCCCTCCCACCATGTCAGCTCCTGAAGCGTCTTTTCCCGTCAGACGGGGTGAGCATGGCCGAGACCCCCGTTCATGGAGAACCACACCTGGGCTGCAGGGTTCAAGCACCCACACTGACCAGGGCTGATGGTCCTGCTGGAGAGGCCTCAGAGACCCTGCCAGCTAGGTCCTGCCCCGAGGCCAGTGTCCCTGAGCCCTGCAATTCTGCCCCAGGGCTGGTCTTTCCTGAAACCTTTTCTTTAGTCCTCCCAGGATTCTCCGAAGTCCCTCAATGCCTGCTGACATTCTTCCCTCTGGCACAGGTGGCTTTCAAACAAAGAATCATAAGAAAGCAAGAAATGGGGCCCGTAGGCAGCACAGAAGATGTGGGAAAGGTGACTGGAGATAAGGGAGGGGTGAGGAGGAGGCAGCCAGGACCAGGCCTCTGTTCCCTGCCAGCTGAAGTGTGCAAGACGTGACCGTGCGGCCGGTCCTCACCCTGGCTTCTGCCTTCACCTAGAACGGCCACCAGACACGGGACCTTCCAGCCGGATCTGGAAGCAGAGAGCAGAGGGGCAAGAGGCCGGGGGGCCAGCTCACTGCGCAGCCCCCAGGCTGGGTGTAGGTGCAGGACGAGGAGGAGGCCAAATGCCCCTGAGAGGACAGGATGCCCCTGACCGGCCTGGCCACGGGACCACTCACAGGCCTTGGTCACTTCTGCCTTTGTGGAGACCTTCCGCCAAATATATTAAAAGGCATAGCTGGTCACTATGTTCACTAGATGAATATTTTAACCTTCTAGACTAAAACATTTTTCCCAACCTAAAAAATGCATTTTATTCTTCTGATTTTAAAAGAAATTAAAACAATTTTTTGTGTCTCTAAAATTATTATGGTCCCTGGGCTCTGTCACCCACCCAAGGATGGGAAAGAAGCTTTTCTGCTTCCACCACGAGAAAACTCTCCTGGCTGGGGAAACGTACACGTAGGTAAATGTGTATTTACATGAAAGTGTGTGTGTGTGTGTGTGTGTGTCTGTGTACACACATGTGCGCGAACACACGTCACGTATATACATATGTACATCCACATGTGTGCAGACATTATGTGCCTCCGTGTATACATATTACTGTGCGTACATGTGTGTTTGTGCATATATGCATCTCCATGTGTACATATTTACGGGTGCGATTGTGTGTTTTTAGTCAGATTTTACACCACTGTGGCCAGAAGACCTGACAAGAACAATTGTAGAGGAGGAAAAGTTTGTTTGGTGCTCATGGATCCAGAGGTCTCAGTCCACAGTTGGCGGACTCCACCTCTTGGGGCCCAAGGTGAGGTAGGACATCATGGCAAAAGGACGGAGAGGAGGAAAGCAGCACCTGGATTACCCAGTTAATCCGTATCAGTGGATTAATCCACTGATTAGGTCACGATTCTCATAATCTGATTATCTCACCTCTGAAAATTCTCTCATTGTCTCACACGTGAGCTCTTGGGGGACACCTCGTATCTAAACCATAGCGTGTGAGTGCACATCCGTGTGTTTGTATTTACACACGGGTGCTTGTGTTTTCTGTTACTAGGTCACAAATCCCAAAGTCGGCAGCTGGCAGGCAGCACCTTCTGTTATCTCCACCTCAGGTCAGAGGTCCACACACACACTGGCCCTCTGCTCCAGGCCTCGAGGGCTGCAGTGGGGGTCACTCAGGTCACAATCTCATCGACATCCTGAGGAAGGATCTGCCTTCAGGCTCATTGGGTTGGTGGCAGGATCTATTTCCTTGTGGGTGTGTGACAGAGATCCCCATTTCCCTGCCTCTTGGGGACCATTCTCAGCTTCTTGGACTACCTGCAGGCCCTTGCCATGTGACCTTCTCACCGCGTGGCTGTTCTCTCTGCCCAGGTCAGCAGGAGGCCCTCCCCTAGTCCGCCAGACAGGAGTCACACAAAGTCATGTGATCGTGGAGGAACATGCCATCACCTTAGCCACACAACACAACCTCATCCAAGAAGCAACATCCCACGATGCTCACAGATCCCGCTCCCAGGGGCTGGCAGCCCCGCAGCCATCGGAAACTTCTGCCGACCACAGGACCCTTAGTGACCAACACCAGGAGCTCAGCTTGCTCTGTGCTAGGTCCTGTTCTGAGCCATTCACACACATCTTAACAACAAAATTAGCCCAGGTCCCAGTTGAGGAAAGGGATGTTCAGGAGGGTGATGTGCTCAGAGCCTGCCCAACAGGGAGACCAGGGCAGGAAGGCAACAGTGAGATTTCTCAGCACAAATGGGTCCTGTGCCATCTTTAGCTAGTCTGGCTCCCCCAGATGAGCACCCAACCGTCCTGATGCCTGCTCATACTGGGATGCGGTTCCCTGTCCCCATGAGCACGTGACACATGAGTAGAGTCTGGAATTCCTGTAGCAGCCATCTGGGTGCTGCAAACCCCAGGGCTCTGGTTCTCAGGCCCTTCCAGAACCACCTGGAAGCCTGTAGAAACTGAACACTGGGCCTCAACTCTCGAGCCTCTGGGCCAGCAGGTCTCAGGTGGGGCCCCGCGTGATGCCCACTTGGGATTCCACATGAAGACTCTGCACTGGCTTAATGATTCTCCAACCACAGAAACAGGAGCTTCTCGGGGCTCTTGCTGGGCAAACAGGCCCTCAGACGTCAGGAAACCACTCCAAAAAGGATCATCCGCTCTGAGGTCTCTTCTCCCACCAAAGCAGGTTTGGAGCTGAAAAGCTAAACAAGTCCCAGCTAAGAGGACAGCAGGCAGCTGGACCCAGCCATCTTCTTCCCTGGGGCCGGAAGAAAACCAGACCTTCCCACCTGTAAAAACCACCTGCTGGAGATGGGAAGCCTTAGGGGCGGTCAGAAGCACCAGCCATCCCTGCGCTCACAGGGCCACAAGCCACCTGGCCCCGGCCTTCTGAGCCGGCAGGGGTAGCTCCAGCTCTCCTGCAGACCTGGGGAGCTTGAGATCCCTACATAAAGAGGCAGATCCACCTGAAGATCCTCCACCCCCCACAGGTCTTCCTCTTCCCCAGAGACCTCCCTGAACTCTCCCGGCACTCATGCCAGCGTCCCCCTCTCCCTCCAACTAGCTGGGCTCTTCTTGTCCCAGATGCTTGTCCGTCCGAGCAGACGGGCACCAGGCTCTGTCTCCTCCGCACGCCCTAGAATACCTTGGCTTGGGGAACTGTAGGTGCTTAGCAAGGACCTCTCACGGTTCTCATGCGATCTTGGGGACATTCCACTGTCCGGCCCCATGGTCAGCAGGATGGGAAGGAAACACTCTGGTTCCAGTGAAGCGCTTTCCAGGGCCCAAGGAGAGCACCACAGGACAGGCCCGCGCTCTTCCTCAGCTTCTCCATGATGCTCGCTAGGGGTGAATCGTGGGGGAATCGTGCACTTTGCATTAGACAGGCGTCATTTTACAGACAAGGGAATTCCGCCAGCACATCATCCGCTGATGTTGTTTAAATGTAAGTCTCCCTCCCCCACTTCCCACCCTGCAGCTGCTGGCACCAGCCCTTCCCAGTTCTCAGTCTCTTCCTGCCAATGTGGGCGGGAGAGGAGCTCAGCCCAGGGGAAGCCACTTGACAGCTGTATGCTAACCAGCGCCCGTTCATCTGCCAAGTGGCCCCGGCTACTGTGGCCGTTTATCTGAATCCGAGTTCACAGACGAACTGACAAAGCACCTGCTCAGGGTGGCCAGAGAGCACCAGGGCTTCAGGGAGGAGCCACAGCGGGCTCCTTAGATGCAGAGGAAACAGCAGGATTCTCTTCCAACCTGAAAGAATCCAGTGCCAAGGCTCACCGACAGCGAGACCTGGCCCAGGTGCGGGGTGGAGTGGTCTGGGACAGGCCATGAGCTCCACCAGGACGCCATGTGGCTGGTGCCTGGAGCTGGGCTTCGGCTACTCTGAGCACACAGGTCTCAAACAGGGTCGGTGCATTTTTATGTGATTGACATAGTTCCTACCCTCGTGACGCTGCCATCGCCTTTGACATACAAAGCTGTGGGTCAGACAGTCAAAACAATGAGGAAAAAGAGCATGACCAAAGTCACACGATCCACAGATAGCAGAGCTCAGTTTGAATTCAAATCTGATGACAAACCCAAGCCCTTAACTTCTCCTATGCCCCTGTGGCCTCCCCTGGAGGGGACTCCTGGGGGTCCCAGCCCAAGCTGGACTTCTGGCACCTGACTGTCTTCACCAGCCCCTCCTTCCCTTCTTGCAGAGCTACATCATGTCTTATAATATTTTTAATTCAAGGACATACGATATAATATACTAAGTTGTGTTATATGGCAAAGGTGACGAAAAATAGACATACACACTCAAAATGCTTCTGCCTGGCCTTCTGGGTGGTGTACATTGCACGGTGGGTTACAGAGTGAGGTTTTTTTTAAAAGGACAAAGCATTATAACCCTTGCAATCAGCAATGTCCCCCTCTGGCCCCAGAAAGCAGGAGAACGCATCCTTTGGAGGGAGCCCGATGGCCTAGAATCTGCTCCACAAACCTCTCTCTGGTGGAAAAGCCCCTGGATTGGGCGTTGGGCCCACCTAAAGGAGTCAGTCAAATGTCCGCTTTGGGGGGTAGCGCCAGGCCCTTCCTGGTGAGGCTTCCGAAGCACAGATGGGCCCGAGGGCTGCCGCCAGACAGAATGAGGGCTCCGAGCGCCTCGATATCTGTAGCATTTTCAAGAAGCCAGCCCAGAAAATGGGGCTGGAGCTGCCTCTGGTCTCCTTCTGCGTTTCCATCCCTGCAACTTATTGTCACAGATTTCAACTCGGAACAAATCTTCCGATAAGGCTGCCAGCCGTATCCTCCCCTCATAAATGCTTAATTAATCTCACTGCATCTTCAAACCAGGCTCCCTTCACAAGAAGCCAAGAAAGACATTTTATCCTAAATCAGCCCGAGCACTGAATATTGATTTGTGACTCTGTGAAAATGTCAGTAGGAACCAGCTGAGCAAGGGGCCTGACCGCGAGGACAGATGCGGGCAGCGTCCCCCTGACTCTTGCTCCCTCTGCTCTCCCAGGCTGGGCTGGAGCCTCCCCCCATCACCTAGGGAACAGCGAGATCTCCCCCCAACCCCGTCTCCCTGCCCCCAGAGCAGCACAGCCTCTCGCAGGTGCACAGACCTTTCTGCCTGGCTCTATCTCTAGGCACCCCCGGCAGGACAGAGGTGAACACAGAGTCATTAACCCCTAAGTGAAATCGTCCCTGACGTTGCCAGGACAGGCTTGTAGACACACACTGCGTCAACTGCCTAAGAACCAGTGGGATTGAAGAGCTCGTCACCAACCCCACAATTCCAGCCTGGATGCTGGGATTATCAGGACACATGCATTATGACCTGGCATGTCCCTAGGAAGCTGAATGCCCAAACTCCACCCAGAGGCCCATCTCTTCTTCTATAGGCACATCCCTCAGGAACTGGCGAGCACCTGCCCACCTGCCCTGGGCCACAGGCTTCATCCACCTGCTGGTCACAAGAACCAGGAGGAGATCCAAACGCACGGCTCTGTGCTCTCTGCAAAAGAAAGCAGCCGGGAGGTCCCTTGCTCTCTCTCACTCTCCTTGATCTTCAAAACCGTGCGTTTATTTGTGCTCTCGTCCTGCTCACGGAGGGCCTCAGCAGCTCTGCCAGGCCTCTGCACACACAAGTTGAGCAACCCAGCTCAGGCCTATGACACCACGTGAGCAGGTCGTGACCCTTAACTGCCAAGCACAGGCCCCATGATTCCCGAGTCTCCCAAGGGACGAGATGATGGCCACCCAGGGCCCATTTATCAGGGATGAACACTTTACCAAGGAGAGCTATTAAGGCCCCTGGCCGCCTTCTGGTCTCCCCATGGCTCCACGGCTCCATTCCCAAGTGCCATGGCCACAAAGGAACTCTTGTTTAAATCGGGGACAACCAGGGTGCTACCACCTGACACACTGGATTGTGAATGAACACTTAATCCTCAGGGGAATACATCTCTTCCAGGTGGGGCTTCTTTAGCCAGAGCGTCATCAAGGCCACGGAGCAAAGCCTCAGCCACGGACGGCAGTGAACTTTGTGCAAGACAGAGTGGACTACTTCAAACCCCCTCACTTTGTCCTGACCTTCCCCACCACCCTGCAAGGAAAATGGCTGGTCCTTCTGCTAGAGCAGGCAAGAGAGGCTCTCTAGGCCACAGGATGGCACACTGATGTTCTCCGTCTTTCCCGGGCAGGCCAGCTTCCTGAACTACCCCGGTCATGGGTTTTTTGATGGGCCCCAAAATAAACTGCCTTTAGTTTAAAGCAAAGTTCAGGAATTCTATTGCAGCAGAAAAATTGGCCAGCTGCTAAAAGGTGGCTGGAGCTTTAAATTATTAAGCTTCTGCAGGCCAGCTGGGAGCTAGAGCCTTCTGCGTTGTCTGCCGTGTCTCCTATGACTGTGGACCCCAGTGACCAGTCGGTGAACTGGTATCACTCCCTCCAGACCCCAGGGTTCTCACAGGGGACATCAACTCCAGTTTAGGATGAGCACATTCTCCTTTTTCCTGTGAACTGCAGGCTCACAACCTCACCCAGAATAAGCAATAGGGTCACCATCCAAGTCATAAAGTGTCCCAGTTAGAGAGGCTTTTCCCTGACCCATGCAGAAACTTCTCCCAGGGAAACCAAGCTCTTACCAGCACCCAGCCTGGAGGCTGCCAGGCTGATTCAGGGTGGGACTTCCCAGAAGACATTTGGAGACTGCATAAGGTCAGCAGAAGTCTGGTTTGCTGGCGAGAGGCCTGCCGGACAGGAAACAGCCTCCGTGGCTCCCATGAGGGGTAACTGGAGAGTCTCCTGGGTAAGGAGCTTGGTGATGGCAGCCGGGTCACTGCAGACACCTCTTCACACACCAGTACGCACCCCTCAGCAGGCCTTGTCCTAAGTCCTGCCCCTCAGTCCACCATTTCTGGGCCTGCAGCCCTAGACAAGGTCCCAGCTGGTTTAACAACCCTAGGACCCGAGGTCCTCCAGCCCACCCTGCCAGGCTCCTGGCTGAGCTGCTGGGTCGTCCCCTAAGGTCTCTCAACCCACTATGGAGACACAGCAGCCAAATGATTTCCAAGCCTAGTAGAAGACAAGGTTTCTGGCATTCAGTGGGACTCCGGGCCTAGAAGGGTCCCCTGGGATCCTAGAAATTTCCACGTCATAGGGGAGGTGACCTCTCAGGGACCCCCAGCTATGAAAACACCTGCCATTAAGGTTCCAGCCACTAACTGAGGGCAGGATACCCCATCCAGAGAGGCAGGAACAAAAACTGCCCCCATGGGGTCCTTCCTCCCTCTGCCAGTCAAGGGAGCAGAGAAACCAGCCATAACCGCGCACGCCCCACCTGAGGACGGACACCAGGCGCTGCTGCCGCCGTCTTCATCCACTCTGTTCGGTCTTAGTTTCCAAAGAACCACATAAACGCACCAGGCTCGGGGTCAGTTTGCCTGACCGGCCCTCAGAGTGCAGATTTGTATGGGGACAGGATTTCCAGGAAAGCTTGTGGCTCTTTCCTGGACACCTGTGGCTGTACAGGTGTGCTCTGCAACAGTGGTCAGCCCTGGCTCTGCTCAGGTTTTAGTGATGCCCAGTTGGTACAGGCCAAGTTCCCAAGAGTGTCTGTCCAGTATCTGGAGCAAAGGGAATGATAGGCAGCAGGCTCAAGACAGCTCCCAGCTGTCCAAATGGAAGAGGTCATGGGTCAAGGAGGAGCAGAAACCAGGATCGATCACACACACACACACACACACACACACACACACACACAGGCCAGGAGACAGAGCTGGGAATGGGCAGAGGCAAATGGAAGAACAGGGGAGGTGGGCCAGAGGAGCTGAGCCCAGCCAACCTTCCCCACAGCAGTGTCCACATAGCATGAGTGAGGCCCAGCCTTTGTGTCCCACAGCAATTTAGAAGTGTCATTCCCTGGCACAAGCTAGCACCCAGGTCTCAACACCCTCAGCCTCCAACCCTCTGAGAAGCAGCCCACCCCAATGGGTTGTGATTTCTTTCTCCAGCCTTGAGAGTCTTTGCATCTCTTTTCCAGGGAATGTGGTTGACTCAGAGGAACAAAGACAGTCAGCCCTTTAGAAATATCATGGGTGTCCTTACAATCACCAACCCGAGCTCTCCATCTACGGGAACTCCACCATGGTGGGCTGAGAAACGGGCCTTCAAAAGATATGTGCATCCTGATCCCTACTTGGAAGGGTTGCATTATTTGGAAAAGGTCTCCACAGATGTGATCAAGGATCTAGTGATGAGATTTTCCAGATGGTCTAGGTGGCACCTAGTGCTATGTTTAATGTCTTTAAAAGACCAAAGAGGGATAAGAGAAGCCACACACCCAGAAGAGAAGGAGTCAAGTGACCCCGGGGCTGAGATGATCTGACCACAAGCCGAGGCATGCCAGCAGCACTGGAGGCTGGGAGGGATGAGGAACAGACTCTCCCCCAGCAAGGGGCCGGGGCCGGGGTGACATCTTGGCTTCAGACTTCTGGCCTCCAGAGCAGTGAGAGAAGAAGCATCTGTTGTTCCAAGCCACCAAAGTTGTAAAAACTTGTTAGAGCAGCCACAGAAACGAACACACACACACAAAACAAGAAGAAATGTGAAATGGAAAGCCAGGGTGACAGTGCACCTCACACACTGGGGCTTTGCTCAGAGGCGTTTGCTGATCTGGTAAAACGGATGCTAGCGTTTCAGTGGCCACAGAGAGAGGAAACGAGGCCTTAGGTGTGCTGGGATGGAGTTGTCGGGACTGTAACACACACACACACACACACACACACACACACAGCAAGAAGAAATAAGAAAGCTCGTGTGTCTCAGTCTAAGTGCTGCACTGAGGAGGAGGAGGAGGGAGGAGGAACCTCCTTGAATAACTCATCACCCCTCCTCCGCCCTCAACCTCGGGTTTGGGTTCAAGTTTTTACCACCTGGGAGTTTGAGGAAATTCCCACCCCTGAAATCAACATTGCCTACACTGATGGTATTTCAAGGTAAAACCCAAAACCGTGAACTCCAAATGTAAACTCGAAATGCACACAAAGCAATAGTTATCCTGGACACAAGCCAGAGACAAAGAGCACTATGCCCACAGAAATGGACTGTAAAACTCTTGTATCCGATAAATATGGCTTTAAATGGCTAAAGATAAAATGAAGAGCCATAGAGACAAGAGATTACTTAAAATTTAAAAAAAAAGACATAAAAGAGTGCCTGCAAGATTTAAAAACAACTCACACAGAACATTTAAAGGTTACAATAAGACATTAAGTGAAAAAATGGATTGCCCAAGTTTGGATGAAAACTAGACACAGCCAGAAAGAAAATTAATGAACCAGAAGATAGTGTTTTAAGTCATTATGCACAACCCAGCTGAAGGGCAAAGATGGGAAATATGAAAGAGTTCAGACAGGGAAGTCCAATGTGGGTCACAAAGGAGTGTCTGTAAGGGAGGGGTAGAAAGGATGGGAGAGAAGCAGCGTTCAAAAGAGGAAGCAGCTGAAATGGATCATATTCTGTTATGTGCATGTTTAAGCATGCCACAGTGAAACCTGCTATTCTGGATGATTAATATGCACCAATTAAAAAAAAAAAGGAATAAGTAGCTGAATGTTCTGCAGAATGGAGACACGAATCCTCAGATCTGAGATGTTCAAACCCCAGATGGTATAAATAAAACTAGATCCACCCCGGACACATTCTAATGACACTACAGAACTTACAGGATTGTAAAAGCAAATTCATAGACCAAGCAGATGGCCTCTGGAGCCATGACCCCAAGACCAGTAGAGGCCACCAACAACAACAGAAGCCAGAAGTCAGGAATATCAGACCCGAAATGTTGAGAAAGGAGATCAACTTTGGAATCAACTTATCCAGCTGGTCTCATCCGGTAATAGTGGACGGTACGAAACTAAAATAGTCAGAGATCCCACTGGGCAGTCTATGTGGAGGCTCATCTGGCCTCCATGGTAGCTCATACCAGCTAACTATGATGGGCTCAGCTAAACTGGCCTGGTCCTAGTATCCAGCTCTAAATCTGGGAACTCCCCCTCTAATATTCCCCTATTTCTTCCTGAAATTCTGCTCCTTTACCCGTCTGCACGAGCCCTGGGTGTTAACAAGGGCTGTGCTGGCCTCCAGCACCCCAGGCACCCCCAGCTCTGCATCCCACCTCCCCACCTTCTGATCCTCGGCCTCGGCCCACATGCCCTCCGTCTCCTCAGTCCTTTGACAACTGCGTCATTGAAAACATGGATCTAGCTGTCGACCCTGCCTCTGTCTCCAAACAGACTGAATCTGTAGCCACCTGGAGACTCAGAGGGACCCACCACGAAAATCTTTTCAGATTCACCTCTCACAGACTCAAGGCCAAGACGTCTGGTCTTCCCAAGTACCCAGGAGCACTTCCCTCCCAGAGCTGCTCAAAATCCCTTCAGATTTCTCCCAACAAGTAGCTGCGACCGCCTCCCACGTCCCCTGTGCTGTCCCCTAGATCAGCAGAGATGGAAACATCCTCCACCCTGCTCTCTCTCTGAATATTCCTCACTGATCTTTGCTGTCTCCTGGTCGCCTTTCACTGCTGTGACAAAGATCTGACTGGACAACCTAGAGGAGGACAGTTTTGGGGGGCTCATGGTTTCAGAGGTTCAGCTTGTGGTTGGCTGACTCCATTGCTCTGGGCCCGAGGTAAGACAGCTTCATGGCATGTTGAGGGCCACAGCCGAGTCGGGATGACGCATGGCATTTTTGCCAGAAGTAGTGGTTGAGAGGTGACGCCAGCGAGCCATTGAGATGATGACTTTTGAGTTCTCGCGGAGTTCCCGTTGAGTTCCGGTTCAGCTCTGGCAGGGATTCCTGGAGAGTTGGCATTGGCTGGGGAGGTGCTGGAGGAGGGATTTCCGGTTGGTGGTTCCTGGAGGAGCCGCGTGGCGTTCGGGAGAGTTCCCGGGGAGGGTGTGTGGAGTGTGCTGGTGGAGTTCAGAAATAAAGTTTGTTCCTGCTTCAGTGGCTCGTGATTTGTGCCCAGCCAGACTGCGGCACTGGCAGAAGGACATGGTGGAGAAGAGCTGCTCAGTTCTTGTAGCCAGCAGCAGAGAGCTTGAGTGCAAGGAGCCAGGAATGATATCACCCCCAGGGCAACCCCCAGTGACCTACTACTTCCTCCAGCCATGCCCTGCCTGCCCTAACGCACGCATCCATCCAAATTATTAATCCATCAAATGGATTAATCCATCCATTAGATTATAGCTCTCATGATCTAATCATTTCACCTCTGGACATTCCTGCAGAGTCTCACCCAGGAAGGGGCTTTTGGGAGGCACCTCGTGCCCAAACCATAACACTATCCACAACTGATAATGACTTCAAGGAGTTCAAAGAAAAAAGTTCAAGTTTCAGGAGGTCTCACGGCTGAAACTTGAGACCTTGGGGTCTGAGGCTGAGTCGCCCTTCCAGCCATGCTGGCCCTCGACCCTGGGGTCAGCGCAAAAGGCCCACACAGGCACCAGGCAGGATGCCTGACATAAAGGCCCAAAGAAATGCACCTGCTTTGCAGATCAAAGCCTCCGTGTTGGTTCCATCTGGCTTATTCCCTACGAGCTCAGAAAGATGGATGAGCTGTGAACTGGTCCAAAGGAAAGACGTGGTAATAAAACTACAAGAGACTGAGACTATAATAAAGCCAGGAGTGGGTGATTCCCTGAGGTCTGAATGTCCCCCCATGGGAGGTGGGGGTCCCAGGACACCTCCACAGGATTTCACAGAGATGCTTTTATAGTCTGCCCTAGTCCAGCATCACACGGGCAGTGCCAAGCTCGGACAGTCCCTGTTGCCCTGGAGCGCCCTCCACGAGTCCTTGAGCCTCACACGCCAGCCCCCCTCAGGATCCCCGGGGCTGTGTTCCCTCCAGCTTGTGCTGAGCCTGCAGCCCCTGCTCTCCATCTGGGAAGTGGTATGGGAGCTTGTCTGGCTGAAGGCTTTGCCCCGAGTTCCATCGGTGGAGGGGGAATCGAGTCCTGCTGCTCGGAACCAGCCTCAGGCAAATACGTTGAGCTGAATGAGAACATCCCATGCGGCTGAGCTGAGCGACCCACCACGTCCAAGAGCAGACCACCTGGAAGGCTCAGCCCGTCCCTCCCACGTGCTGGAGAAAAGGCACCTTGGAGGTCCTCCTGGGGGTTTGGAATTATGGAGGCCAACTTCAACTGGAGAACCCACTGGTCATGTGATCCCAGAACTTTCAAAGAGAGAATCCTGGTAACTTGGGATTCCCCACCCTCCCACCAGGGGCCATTTCCCTTCCTTCTTGGCTATGATGTGACCAAGTCCAGACACTCTCCCTTTGCCCTTGAGTGGTGCCATTGAGGGCAGAGAGCTGGCTCTGCGGCTGGCCTCCCGGGGGCTACTTGAGGGTGGCCCATCAAAAGTTCCCTTCACGATGGTGCCCACCTGCCATGCTGGACTGGTGCAACCTCAAGTTGAAGATCGGGACATCTTGGGGCCTCTGGACCACTGTTTGTTTCTGTCCCCCATCCCTGCCACAACATGGGACAAAACACCAGCGGCTCATGGGACGGCCACTTACCACAACCCACACATGGCAGAGAAGCCGAGGCATCAGGAAGAACCCCGACGTGTGCCGAGTGGTAGGTATCCCACCCACAGAGGTGGAATGGGAGATGTCACTGATGCTGGACACACTCTGAAACTGGGGCCTGTCCCACCGGAACCCAGCGCTCACACCAGAGGTTAGGCTGGTGGTGCCGGGCTGGCGGGGCCGGCTGCCGGAGTCTGACCCTGAAGAATTTTAAATCTTGTACTTGGTGATGCACAGCCCCAGATTAGGAGGTTTCAGCGGGGAACTGAGACCCGGTTTCTCTTAGAAGATGTGGCCACTTCAGCCACCCTGGGGTATCCCTGAGCAGCAGCCCCCACAGCCCCACCTACCTGGCCCCTCCTTCAGACCGAGTATTCGCTCTTCCATTGGTTGACCGCCTTTTTAACCTTGAACCACTTGCTGGGGTCAGATGCTCCAAGTTTTGTGGAAGTTCTATTTGAATTTTATTTATCCAGCTGCCTCTTATTAAGGATGACCATTTAATTTAATACGAAACAAGGACCTGCTTGAGAATGATCGAGAAACCCACCGGTGACACCAGAAGAGAGACACAGTCGGCTCCCCAAGCAAACAGGGCCGTGAGCACCACTCCTTAAACAGCCTTTGTGATGAGAGGGTGGGAATTTATTTTCATTACTCTGTTGATTCCTGGCCTGGGGGGGGGGGGCTGGGGGGNGGGGGGGGGGGGCTGGGGGGGGTCAGGGAAAGAACAAATGTTCCATTTTATTTTTTTATAACCACGATGATTGTCCAAGGGAAAAAATATCAACATTTTACTTCTCAGAAAGACATGCCCATGGGGAGAGTTTCAGTTCCCAGCATCACTAAACTTTGTCTCACTGAACAAAACAGAGAAACTGCACTAATAAAAAATAGTCATGGTGACTTTAAATGTTGATATATAATGTGTTCTGAACTCCGTGCTGTGACAAACACTTTACACATAATAAGTCACTGTCAGACTCAATAAAAATGGATGAGGTAGCAAACTGTTATCCCCATGTTAAGGATGAGGAAACTGTGGCACAGAGAAGTCAAGGAGTGTGCCCAAGGTCACACAGCTAGAGAATGGCAGAGCAGAGACTTGAACCCAAACCATTAAGCTCTTAACTCCACGCGGTAACAACACGCCCTGCCTCCATCAGGTTGTTCTGTGGAGAAATACGCCAGTCCATAGTCCAATCCTGTGAGGACCCAGTGTGGCCACTGCTGGGAACTTCCCGAGGTCAGGCTGTGGACCACTGGGCATCCCTGACCACACCCGCATGGCCAGCTGCATGCAGCCGAGAGAAATCACTGAGAACTGGCAGCCAGGACCCCACCCTGGGACTAAGGGTGTGAGGTCTGACGGCGAGGAACCGCTTGGGCAGCAGTGAGTGACAGGTCCACCACTCTGCCCACTGGGCCCGCCAATGCCGCTTTCCCTTTAGGGCCTGGACTGAAGAGCACTCGATTCCATCAGCCCCAGGGACATTGAGGAGAACTGTCCCCAACTCAGGAGGGCTATCAAGGAGCCGAGTCTGGAGAAAGGCTGAAGGCAGCCACACACTGTGTCACTGGGTCCCCTAGCCCCACTCGACTGCACTAACGGCTCCCCAGGAGGACAGGGTGAGTTGGAAACAGACACCCCGCCATGCTGCTGATGACCGAGAGCACGGTTCCCAACCTCAGGACACTCGGAGGCTAAGACAGAAGACGTGAAGCCTGCTCCCCAGCCACTAGGCAGGTAGGAGACTCTTCCTTCTCTGGGCCTCGGTTCCTCGTCTGTGAAGTGGGTGCAGCTTTACTTGCCTTCACAATACGGCAAGGAAGAAGTAAGACGGCACGTGAGCCCTTAGCACGTGACCATCTTGGAAACAGCCTTCTGTGAGCATCGGCAGCTGGCCACCCAGAAAGCCTCTTTCTGGAACAGGGAGTCACTGTTCCACCTGGAGAAAGAGCCAGGCAGAAAGCGGGTCCCGCTTGCCAGCTCTGGGGATCCACAGGGAAACCTTAAAACCACGTTGCCATTTAGGAAATGTGCTCTTTCGTGTTTGCTCCTCTTCCGTCTGTTTAACTTTTGCAAAAGCACACGATGTGCTCAGCTCACAGCAGATGCCCCCAATTCAAGTTCCTTTACCTGTAGGTCGTAAATCTAGCGAGTGGCCTCTGGATGCAAACAGGTGCTGTGTTCAGAAGGCCTGGTGTTGTGCAAACGGCGGGGAAAGGGATTCAGAAGGAGCAAGATAAAAGTCTAAAGATGGCCAGACCCAGCTCCAGGGACCACCTGACAGATAAGGCAGACAGGCGGGCATGGCTCACCTGTGCTGAGTTTCTATAGGGTGCGGGCAGGGGACAGTCCCCAACTGGTTGTACAAACAAGGGATCTTGCAAGTGGCTTTGAGCTGCTACCCAGAGCAGCCAGCTGTCCAGATGCTAAAGTCTTGTCCCCTTCCTGTCCTCCCCCTCTCTTCCACCCTCCTCCTTGAGCTAGGCCTGGAATCCTGCCGTGTCAGCAGGACACACAGGACCTCACATCCTGGTCAGGCCAAGTAAGTCCCCAGAATGCTTTCTGACCAAAGGATATGGGCTGCAGATCAACTCAAGGGACCCAGGGGCAGCTTAGCCAGTCAGAGCCTGGCCTGAGAGGCCAAGGCCCCAGGAGCCGTGGCCTGCAAGCCGGGCTCACCCCACCACCAGGCCACCAGGCCAAGGATGCACCCAGAGCCCTGTGCAGAGATACAGCGAGATGGCAGCTCAGGGGTGCCCGGGCAGACGTTTGGGAACTCAGGAAGAGACAGAGGAGGGGGAGCACTCTGTCACTCTGAGGTCAGAGCCTCCTGGCTGAGTCTGCTGCTATGCCCTGGAGTCCAGAAACCAGAGCGGTGACGGTGGGCAGGGTGGTGACAGCCAACAGGTGGCTGGGAGAGTGGCCTTCTGCTCCAACCTGAAGAAGGTCAGGCAGGAGACTGAGCCTGGCAGCCTCCACTGGTCACTCCCTCCCAGCCAGGTCACTGCCATCTGACATTGGGGCTGTGGCGGGGGACAGAAAAAAGGGAAGAAATGTTGGTTGGGGTCAGAAACAGAAGATGCCTGGAGTCTTCGTAAGCTACCCTTCAGGAGTGGGATGGAGGGCCTTGGGGAGGGCGCAGGGAGCAATATCACAGGAGCCACTAAAACATCCAGAATGCTGCTCTGTCTTCCACAGCCATGGGCAAGACAACACAGCCTTTAAAACCCTGTGGGAGGCCTTTTGTGAGCACACTTTGGGGATTGCAAGACTGAGGGCCAAATCCTAACTCTGCCAACATCAAAACCTCACATATAGCTGGGCACAGTGGCACACGCCTGTCATCCCAGTGACTCTGGAGGCTGAGGCAGGAGGATCCCAAGTTTGAGGCCAGCCTTACCAACTTAGTGAGACCCTGTCTCCAAATAAAAACTCAAAAGGGCTGGGGATGTCACTCGGAGGTAAAATGCTCAAGGTTCAACCCCCAGTACCAACAAATGAATAGAAAAACCTCTCCTGTTAACCAGGAAGCATGCCCACCTGCAGCAGACAAGACTGGTGAGCTCCTGTCTGTCTCAGGTGCCACAGATCCGGGCACACACCTATTCTTATTAGGAATATCAGATTCATCCTAAATGCTTCCTGAAGCAACATCTTCCATTCCTATGTGAGATGCTGCGGGGTGGGTGGTGGTGGCAGAGGATATAAGGAAACCTAGCCACTCCGCATCATTGAAGGTGCCTACAGGAGGCATCAGGAGAAGCCAAGCTCTCGGGCTGGAGCCCTCGTACACGGTCCCAGAGATTCTCTCTACCCCAATCTGGGCACATATGTTGGTCTCGGGTGCAGTCGGCAAAGATTTTCTGCAAAGAGCCAGATAATAAATGTTTCCAACTGTATGGGCCACACGACTGCGCAGCTCTCAGTGCACCACAATAGTAGCCGCGGGAAAAATGGACATGGATGGGCCTGGTTGTGTGCCAATAAAACTTTATTCACAAAACAAGTGGTGGGCCAGAAGTGCGCCCCGGGGCTGTGGTTTCCCAAGCCCCGTCTAGGGATTTCAAGCTTCCCTGGTGGCTACAGCAGGGCTGGGACTGAATGAGAAGCAGCTCTACGTTCCTCCACGGCCCCACCAGACCTCATGCTCCCACTGCTGCTAATGAGGTCAGAGTTCGATGGCCCCATGCATGCCCCACTTCACCCTGGCTGCTAACAGTCTACACCTGCTCCGTAAATTTTAGGTCCCTTTCTGCTCCTGCCCCTCCTTCTCTCCCCCGTTTCGCTCCTTACTGGTCCATTCTCAAGAATCAACTTCTAGGGCTGGGGATATAGTTCAGTGGGTAGAGTGCTTGCCTCGCATGCACAAGGCCCTGGGTTCAATCCCCAGCACTGCCAAAAAAAAAAAAAAAAAAT
>NW_026000082.1:44379983-44476902 GCF_001458135.2 Marmota marmota marmota
CAAAAAAAAAAAAAAAATCAACTTCTTCCCCTAAGATGTGAGAGATGCATGGATGAGAAAGATAAATCAGAATGAACCTGGACCTGCAAGCCACGCAGAGCATTTCCTTAGTCTGTGGAAACTGGTTAGGGTTTCAAAAATTATATGAAAAGATTGTTCAGAAAATGGCACCATTGAAAAATCAGATTGTGTCTGATTTCCTCAGCATGATCATGGTTACCACCGACCAGATCACCAACCCCTTGAGTAAGGGCCAGCCCCGCTCCACTCAGGCTGTGATGCCTGACACTCTGCAGAACACAGTGGGGGCCCGTGAATACTGGGGATCCACAGCTGCCCCTCTCTGGGGAGCAGATGTGGTTAACCCCGCCGTGAAGCCCGGAGGCTGCAGATCAATTTGCACACACATCTAAGATCTCATGGCAGGACCAGCCCAACTCCAAATGGCCGGCTGACACGTGCCAGGGCTTGCTCCAGGCCCTTCCACCCCCCGACTGAGCAGGCTCTTTCAACTTCGGGTTAATTATTCCTCTTTGTGGTTCTTCGGTTCTTCACGAGAAGTGCTCTCCCCCGAGACCACCGGGCATTATTACCGTATGTCACGCTGCTCTCTTGACATAGTTTTTAAAAAGGAGACAGAGGATTTCATGACCTGATTCAGGCCTCCAAAAGTGAGAAGGAAGCCACGGGGAGGAATGTGAGAAACCAACCTGCCTCCCTGCTGTAACCCAGGGCAGGCAGGTGCGGGGAAGCTGGCCAGGAAAGTCCCGGAGCCCCCCTCCTGATGGAAGTTGATGCACCTGGGCCACTCCAGAGGAAATGATTCCACAGACGGATGGAGTTGGAGATTCTCAACCTGCTGGACAAACCAGAATCCGGTTGGGGTGCAGAGGGGGGCACTCAATGCTCCTATCTTCTCTTCCAAAAGCAGCTATGCTCCTCTCTCCACACCCAGACACACTGACTGGCCCAAGAAAGGGTATTAACTTATTTAACCATTGTAATAGCCCTATGAATGGTGCCCAGCATCCTCCTTCTACAGATGAGGAAAACATCTGAGAGGTTGAGTAACTTGCCTGAAGTCACACAGCTTCTAACAAGTGAAATTGGGACTTTGACCCAGGCAACCAGCTCTGAGCTCTCACTTACCCACTCCATGAACTGCCTCACATCTAGTCTTAGAAGCCAGATCAAGTTTGACCTCTCCACTGAGATGCACTTCTCTGAGTACAAAGAAACTAAGGCCTGGAAGCACCAGGCAGCCCTAAGTCCCATCTTCTTGTTTTGCAGCTGGAGACAGACACCCCGGGAAAGGGGGGAGGGTCTGCGATTTCCAAGATCATGCAACCACCAGTGGAGGGACCCAACAACTCAGGCTCCGAAACTCCTGATACAGTGCTCTTCCCAGCACCTTCCTGAAATACCAGGCGAAATGCACGATTAACACTTTAACACCCAGGAAACCACTGGAGGAGCACAAGGCCCCCCTCGCGGCACGAATGAGCGCTGAACAAGCCGGAAAACACGCATCCTAGTCCTTATGTGAGTCCCAGAGTCGTAAGCAAGGGTCAAGTGTCACTCATGGCCTCCAAGGCTTGAGGAGGCCGCCCCTGCTGTCTTTGTGACCTCAGGCACCTCCTAGCAAGATGGCTGGTGTGGGCCAACGCTGCAGCCCAGGTCAACTGTTCCCTCCTGAATTAAACCTGAGCCATTTGGAAAACGAAGCCAGGGGCAAAGGTCAAGGGATGCCCATGGCTGAGCCAAGGGCTGAGCGGGCGACTCCGGGCATCTAATTTACTCCAAATCACCAGCCAGGCACGGCCCCAGCCCAGGGACAGAGAGAGGCAGGTGGACAGAGACCAGTCCAGGCTTGCACCTGCCCCCCAAAATGGCCACAACAGCCAGCACATCACCGTGTCCCTCCTGACGCACCTTCCCCCACCCTCCAGCCAGCCAGGGCAAGCACAGGCAGGCGAGGACCCTGGCTCATCACGCCCAAGTGGCACATTCTGTCTCAGCCGGCCCTAAAACTTCATCATTTAAACTGATAAAGGCCAGGCAGTTGTGTCCCTGCTAGTTAATTCTCACACCCCACATGACATCAGGATGGAGAAGAGATAAATGGGGGGCACTCACAGACCTCCTCTCTAGGAGGACTCTGCTCCCCACCGGCTGGGCACATACCCCAGAGCTTCCTACCTGCTTCCATGAGCTGGCACTGCTGGCCAAAGACGTGGGAGAAGGTGACAGGGCCTGTGGCAGCACTGGATGTCGCCAGCGTGGACTCCATGGCTCTTTTGGGGTCTCTGGTGTTGGTCATGTGGCAGGGTCCAGACCCGCAGAGTATCCTAGCAGAGGACTTCGACCCCCGGTCCCTGGAGGCTGTAGATTTGAGGCTACTTGTCACCTCCAAGAAAACGTCCCCGCACCCAAAGTTTATAGCGCTCCTTCCTCTGCCCACCCTGTCCCCGCAGTTTCTGCCAAACACCAGTCAAGTGAGGGCTGAGTCCCCGGAGCGCCGCGGCGGGAGTCAGATGTAAGAGACAAATCCAAGTCCCCCCGACGCGGGCGGCTTCCTCGGTGCCTGGGACCCGGGTCTGCCGGCCGCTGGCCGCGGAAGCCGCGCGGCCCCCTCCGAGCCGCTCCGCCCGGCCGCGCAGGCGGGGTCCGGCGCCCGCTGCAGGCAGAGCGCGGCCCGGGCTCCGCCGCGGCTCCTGCCGGGCTCCCGGGGGAGCTGTCCTCGCCGGCGCCGCCCCGCTCCGGGCTCCCAGGTCCCCGCGCCCGAGCACCGCGGCCCGCAGGCCAGCGCGCCCGGGGCGGCAGCCGCAGCCTGGGGAGAGCGCGAGAGGCGCGCGCAAGGCGCTCCGGCGCTGAGCTCGGCTGCGTCCGCCCGGTCGNCGGCTCGGCCGCCCGGTGTCCCCGGCTCATCCTCTGCCCCTCCGAGCCTCTGCCTTCCCGCTCCCCGCGCCGCGTCCGACAGCGGGGGGGCTAGAGGACACAGGTGGAAGCCCCTGCGGCCACCTACTGCAGGGGGCCCCCCAGCCCGCGCCGCCACCCCTTTTCCATGATGCAAAAGGTCTGTTACTTGGAGAGATCCTGGGTGCAGAGGGAAGTGCTAACTCAGCCCAGCAGGCTCCAGGGCGGCTGTAACCTCTTCATGCCCACAGCCAAGAAGTGCCAGGCCCAGGAGACCAGGCTGTTGGCAGTGAAACCCAAAGCTCAAGAAGACGGCAGGAGAACGACCCGATCACTCGTGGAGCTCGGGTCGTGGAGAGGGGCAGGCACCTCGCCTTGGCCATCCCAGCCCTCTGCTTGCGGGATGATGAGTCTCCAGTCTAAAGGGAAGGGGCAGAGCCTCTGGAAGGGGGAGGGGAGGATACCTTTCACATGGTGACAACAGCTGCCCCTGTGGGTGCTGTGTCTTTATTTTTCTTTCCCATCTGCTGATCACAAAATCCGCCAACTTGAGAGACGCCGCACATCTCCAGCCAGCGTTTGGGGTGCTGTCTCTGAGGACTGAGCCTTGCATTGCAAGACCCTGTCAATCACCTAGTTAGGCAGCACCACCTGGGCCAGGAGTGAGACCCCAGAGTGGGAGGCTGGGCTAGATCAGCACAGCTGCAGCTACCAAAGCACCCGTGTCCGCTGGCCCGAGGAGAGGCCACTGGCCTCTTTGGTATTTAAGACACAGAAGGTAAAGTTTCAACCAGTTTGTGGGCCAGAAAGTCGCCCAGACCAAAGGCTTTCCCATAAGAACCCTTGGCCACCCATGATATACGGCTCGGTGACATTCTGAGGGTTACCTGGGATGGTTACACTAAGCAAGAAGCCACCTTTAGATGAGGCCTGACTTTGCATTCACGGCTTCAATGATGGAGCGTCCGTTCTCTCTGACAACAGGGATCTAAGATGGTCAAGGATAAGGTCAGGAGAAGACCTGGCTCTTGCTAACTACCTGCAGAAGCCCCACACAGGAAGGGAAAGCCACTGGCTTCCGGGGCCTGAGTGGCTGGGTGGATTATGATGACCCCAGCAGCTAGCCGTGCCCGTGCTAAAAAAAAATCCCCTTCAGCCTACAGGTGTATTTTGTTGAGCAGACCATGTTTCTCCCCCCTTCTCTGTACCCCCGTCCATCCTGCCCACTGTGACATGCTGGTTCATGTCTTCAATCCCCTGTAGTTTTGTTCCATTGGTTCCCATAGTGCCTACCCGAGTTGCCACCTGTGGTCGGCTGCTAAAAACAGCCCAGGGATGGTGCCACCTGAAGGTTGGGGTCATCGAGCCATATAGTGTCCACGTCAGGACACGCTGAGAGTGAATGGAGTCTCTAGGAGCAATCGCATCAGGAGGAATGGCACAAACCAGGAGGGGTGACTCTGTGTCAGGATCTCCCTGGCTACAGACCAGGAGTGGAGGAGAGTGCGCCATGATGGATGCAGATCTGAACTCATCAAATGCTTCCAGGTAGTCCCCCAGCACGGCTCTGCAGTCTCTCCGCCCACCACGACAGCCGGCGCTCCAGGCCTGCTGGGCGAGGTACTGGTACCACACCTGGTTCCAGTCCTCGATCCTTCCCACATCATTACCAATAACTGTTGGAAGCTGAGGAATCTGGTAGGTGTAGTTCGTTATAGTTCGTTGCTTGATTGGCCTTAATTACTAGGAAACTGAACACTTCTTGAAGAGCCTGTTAACTCTAGAAGTTTCTTCTTTGGGAGAGTCTCTGTTGGAAGGCGCGGCCCACTTTTCCAGTCATCTTACTGTTTTCTGGTTTGTGGATTCACAGCAGTTCCTCGACTCGGCTAGATGTTGACCACTTACCCATGTAGGTGTTGCCAGGCCTCCTCCTAGCTGGGTACAACTGATAACTCTGCCCGTGGGCCTTTCTTTGACTGGAATGTGGTCAGATCCCTGGCCTTCTCAATTCCAGGATGACCTGGGAATCTTGCTTAAGTTACAAAGTCACCTCCTTTGAAGTTCGACCTTCATACTCAGGCCTTGAGTTTATGTGGAATCACACTATGTCTGGTATTTTATGTGGGGGTACTTACCCCGCTGCAGTATCTGAACCACTTTTCCCCAAACCATCTTTACCCCGTGGAGTGGGCTGAATGAGTGGCCCACGGGGGACAGCTTTGGATGTTGAACTCCTAACCCCCAATATGATGCTCTTGGGGGGTGGGGTCACTGGATCTTGAGGGTGGAGCCTTTGTAAAGGGGACCCCAGAGATCTCTCTTGCTGTCTTTCCACCATGGGAAGGCACAGTAAGAAATCAGCAGTCTGCAGCCCACAAGAGGGACCTCACTAGAACCAGACCTTGTGGGCACCCTGATCTGACTTGCAGCTTCTAGAACCATGAGGGATAACTTACTGTTGCTTCAGCCACCCAGCCTAGGGTAATTTGTTATAGCAGCGCACACTGAGCAAGGCACCCTGCCCTCCCTTTCCCCACTGCAGCAGCATTATCATCTTGTCGGTTTCCATACACCAGGGTCTGTTCTTGAGGGCTGTCTTGTTTGCGGATTCCCCACGCTGTGCTGCCACTGGTAATGCTCTAAGGTTACTGGCCACATTTCAAAATGTCTGGACTTGAAATTTTTCAAGGCACGTGGCATTTGATAGCACTGAGCCTGCACGGCTCATGCTACAATCCACTGCAGAAGCAGATCCGCCTTCTACAGGTGAACGCTGATCATGGCTCCCAGCCTGGTCTGCAGCACTCACCATAGGAGCCTGCTGCTCGCGGAGACGAGTTCGGGTACTGGACACTTCTCCCGAGACAAAGGTTAAGCGAAGACCCCATTAGAGAAGTCATTAACTTACCCGTGTGCTAGTAAGATCATTCATTCACTGTCCCTGCGATGCCCAACTTACCCTGGCCGTGGAGGGTGGAACAGGGGCGTGGCTGAGAGTGGCCGAGGGGAGGGGCGAGGAGACCGCGGGAGAAGCAAGGCCTCCTCTGTCTGCGCACAGTGTCACAATTAACCAACCACAAATGGAAAAGCACGGCCAGCCTCTGCAGCAGGGAGCCTGGAGGGTCTTGCATTCCAACACAGGCTCTGGCCGAGAGTCTCCAGGGCAAGCGTGAAGCGAGGGAGATTAGAGCCGAGTCCAGGAAGGAAAGTGGGTCCCCAAGGTGCAGGAAGATGAGGGGGTGCGGGAGGGGATTGGGGCCCAAGCAGGGCATTTGGGTGAGGCTGGTTTAAACGCCGTTATACGTGAAGTGTTTTAAAATCTGCTTGGGAATCTTAGGTTAGAAAGGATATAAATTTGCTCTGCCTCCAATCAATAGTCAGATCCATATTTTTAAGTTCCCCCTGGTACCTTGTCAGCCCTGAAGGCTTTCAGTGGACCTGACTGCTGCAGTCTGGCTGGGCACAAATCTCGAGCCACTCAAGCAGCAACAAACTTTATTTCCGAACTTCCCAAGGCCTCCCACGCGGCCCTTCCAGGCACACCACCCCCAACCGGAACACCCTCCCCCGAACTTCACCAACCACCTCGGACTTTCCAGAAATCCGCTGGAGAACTCCAAAGTAGCAGGCACCCGAGGCGGACAGCAGGGGTCTACAGACAATTGAATCAATCCAGCATCATCTTAATGGCTTGCCTCTCAACCATTACTTCTGGCAAAATGCCAGGCATCATCCCTACTCGGCTGTGGCCCTCAACACCTGACCCAAAACCCTCCCTTGACTTTGCTCAGACCTGCATTGCCCCCGGGAGTCAAGAGCCCACTCCACAAGTTAGGTAGGTTCCAACACATCCCCTCCCAAAGGCCGAGTACCAGAGCAAGGGACAGGCAAAGGGAAGGAGGGTAGAGAAACGTGTGTTAGGATGCTTTGTTTTTCATAGCAAAAGGTCACTGTGTTCGTCTGTTTTCTATTGCTAATAAGAGAATACCAGATGGAGCATGTTTTATAGAAAAGAATTTTGTTGTGGCTCACAGTTCTGGAGGTCAAGGTCAAGGGGCTGAATCTGGTGATGGTCTTCTAAGCTAGAACTGCAGGGTGGTGCAGGGCATCACATGCACCCGACAGACAGCCGCTACAGGCACCTCCTCTGCTGCTCTCCCCCCTGTACAAGGTCACTGGTATTCAATCCTGGGGCTCCATCCTGATGATCCTATCTAATCCTGTCTCCCAAAGGCCTCCCCTAAATGCCATAGTCAGATTGAGTTTCTACCCTCTTAATGGAGGTTAAACTCCAACATGAGTTTTGAGGGGAAATCATATCCAGCCACCAAGTGGAGGCTGCCACATGCCACTGGAACACCACTGACTACCTCACTCACGCTCACTCACTCACTCTCCACCCCCTTGAGCTGGAACACTCCGTCTCCTCCTCCCCACCCTCCTGCCTTAGACGGCAGAGCTCCTGTTCCTGAGGCCTCAGACTCTAGGACTAGCATGAGAACCAGCCTCCCACTTCTGCCTCCAGTTCTCTGGCCTTGAACTGAGAATTCCAACATGAGCTCCCTGGGTTCTCAGGCCTCTAGGCCCAGACTCAGTTACTCCCCTGGCCTCCCTGGGTCTCCGGTTTTCATGCAGCGTATTGTGGGACTTGTCAGCTTCCGTAGCCACGTGAACCAATTTCCATAATAAGTTTCTCACTGATTCCGTGAGATTTAAGAAGTTCACAATCCAAGCAGAATAATTAAAAAGGGAATCACACAGGGTTTATCACATAGAGAAAGTCTTAAAAGCTGCTGTGGAGGCTGCAGGAGGGGGACAGATGCCCTCAGAGGAGCAGCAGAGACTGACATCGGACTCAGCACCAGCTGCAGAAGCCAGAAGGTGATGAACTATCTTCCAAGTGCTGAAGAAAATAGCTGTCACCCAGAATTCTAGACTCGTGGAAAGCATCCTTCAAGCATGAGGGTGAAGTCGAGTCACTTTCAGACCTAAGACATTTTGGAAAATTTATTACCAGCAGACTCAGTCAAGGAACAGTGAAGGGAATTTCTTCCGAGAGAAGAAAAATGACCCCAGAGAGAAGCTCAGAAGTGCAGGATGCAAGGAAGAACGGTGAAGGGGTTGGTTGCAGCTAAACCTAAATTAAATCTAAATGAATATTAATGTATGATATTATGGGTCAGTATTAATCTACACACAAATTTATAGCTATTAGTGGTTAACATTACTTTATATATTAAGACACTGTTGGGATTAAAACATAGAAATAAAATACAACAAAAATATCTTAGAAATTGGAAGAGGGTAAGCTGGGTGCTGTGGTGCACACTTGTAATCCCTGCAGCTCAGGAGGCTGAGGTAGGAGGATCACAAGTTTGAGGCTAGCCTCAGCAACTTACAATGCCCTAAGCAAATTAGTGAGAGCCTGTCTCAAAATAAAAATTTTTAAAAAGGGCTGAGCATATGGCTCAGTGGTAAAGCACTTTGGGGTTTAATCCTAGTATCAAAAAAAAAAAGAAAAACTGAAAGAGGATAAATGGAATCAGATTGTCATAATGTTCTAAGGTGCTTGCACTGTCCTGAAAATAAATTATATTTGTATTAATTTAATTAATGTATGTATATTTAATATAAATATATGTTACATAGGTTGTAATATTATTACATCATAAATGTTACAACACTACATTTTCAATTATAACATACATTATATCAATAAATATAATTTATATTTAATAAATTTATATTCATGTTAATGTAATGAATATTATAATAATAGGTGATTATTAATTTATGTCCAGTCTTGTTAAGTCAAGGATGTGTATTTTAATCTCTTGTGTAAACACTGGAAGTTTGTAAAGGAATTTGCAATCACTGGACCAACAGGGGGAAAATGATTCCAGAGAGTCAGGAAAAAAGAGGAGAAGGAAGCGTGACGAAGGCTGGTGTCGCTGTTACTGCGGTACGAAGTAGACTTACAGATAAAAATAGTTCTAGCAACCCAAGCCATCTTTCATAACAACAAATTATCAATTCAGCAAGCCTAAAACATGAGGCCAAGGACTGGTAAATCACAGGGAAAAACAAAACAACTAGTGAAAAGTTGAAAACACTTAAAAAGCAGACAATAGGCAACAGTTGAAAGTCATTAACTTCGATCAACGGCCTGTGTAGAACACCTGGATCCGACAACTGCCGAATATGCGTTCTTTTAAAAAAATTAATTTTGAAAACATTGTCTCTGTGGCAGACCTTAATTCAAGTCTCACAAAAAACACCAAAGGAATAAAGGAAAACTTTATTAACCCGATAAAGATTTTGTATTAAAGCCACCGCGCCCCCCCCCCAGCAGGACTGAGGCAGGAACGAGCCGTCGTCACCCCCACCCACGCTGAGCCCCTGAAAGGAAACGAGATGTGAGGTTTGCAACAGAAAAACAAAATCTGCCCTGGCCTTGATTGTTGAAGAAAATTGAAAACGTATAGAGGGAAATCGTTAGAATAAGTTCAATAAAGTTGTCGGGTGCACAGTAAATTTTAAAAGTGAGTTGTGTTGATATATGTAAAACAGAAAGTGTAAGAGTACAACAGCATCAAAGAACTTGGAGTAAATCTGCTGGAAACAGCCAACGTCACCCTGCAAGGAACCGAGGGGTGGAACCCAAGAGGGCAGCAGCCCACCAGCCGGGGTCCAAGGGCTCCGCACCGTGAAATTCCATTTCTCCCCAAACCGATCTACAGGTTTAATCTGCTCCAAACCTGGACGATTGACAAGAGGCCTCTGCCATTCCGTGGGAAAGCTCGAGGCCCAGAGCACATGAGGAAGACCGGAACGAGGGCCCGCTCCACCGGGTGAGCCAGGCTCCGTAGCTAAGAGTGCGGCAGCAGCCAAGGACCCGCGTAGGCCACAGCCAGGGGTCCCAGGGCTGCCTCTTTCACACATGATGACAAAGGTGACCTTGCAGAGCAGGGGATTTTGCCACGATGCTCAGTCACTTGGAAACCCACATGGGACTCCCACTTGACACCAGGGACGAGTCACTTACAGGTGGATTGTGATTCCCCAGGGACATCAAAACCCCTTACAACAGAATAACTTGGTGCACTTAGGAGAAGGGGGTAGATGGCTTCTTCAATAGGACACAGACAGCGCTACCCAGAGAGGAAGAGATAGAGAGATGAGACATCAAGGCCAAGATCTTCTTCCTCCCTGTGACTTCTTTCCAATCCCTTACGGGTCTCTTGAAGGGAAGAAATTTGAAACACCCGTAGTCAAGAAAAGACTCTGACTCTTATTATAGAAGAACAGCTTCAAATCAAAAAGACAAATTACTCAAAATGAAAATAAGAAACTTGGATGAGCACTTTAAAAAACAGGGTTGCTGTAGTTTAGAACTCAAATGGCCCCCAAAGGCCCATGTGATGAAGGATTGGTCCCCGGAGTGGCACTATTGGGAGGTGGTGGAAACTCTTAAGACGCAGCCTGGGGGAGGCCTTTGGGTGTGCCCTCCAAGGGGACTGTGGGACCCCAGGCTCTTCCTCTTTCTCTCTCTCTTTTCTGCTCACTGGCCATGAGGTGGCAGTTTTGCTGTGCCATGTCTCCTGCCAGGATGTGCTGCCTCATGCCAGGCCTAAAAGCCACAGGGCCGACCAGTCATGGACTGGAAACTTTAAAGCTGTGAGCCAAATAAACCTAGTCTGTTAATAAGTTAAATATTGCAGGTATTTCGTTACAGTAAGAGACAACCGACGGACACAGGGGCATATAAAATGGCCCATATGAAAAGGTCTTCCCCTCCATTATTCATGGAGAAAAGCAAGTTAAAAGCACAATAAAATCCAAACACACCGTCCATCCACCCTCGTAGGCAGCCTTTAAGATGGACAGTTCCAGGGCTCGGCAAACGTGTGGAGCAAATGGGACTCAGCTTTGCTCTTGGTGGAAGCACACGAGGAGTGAACACCTGCGGAAACCGTCTGGCTTTGCATTTTCAAGTTCAGCAGCCCCTGCTGTCTGACCTGCCCACTCTGCTCCTAGGTGTGTACCCCTTAGAGGGACGCTCATGCACACTGGCACCTATGGGAATGTCACAGACGCATTTGCGATTCCTAACAGCCCCGAGCTGCAGACACCCCGAATTTTCACCCACGGCAGAACAAAATGAGCGAGTGTGTTCACACGTGGAGGGACCCAGCACGCCTGGCCTCAGGGCTGACCGAGAAGGCCAGGCAGGAACTCCACGCGGCTCCAGTCCGTCTCTCTGAATCCAGGGAACACGAAGGGTCAAGGGTCGGCAGAGCGGCCACCTTTAGGGAAGTGGGGGGGGCTGCCAGGGACACACCCTGTCCTCTGGACCCAGGTGCCCTAGGTCTTACCGCCTTTGCCTTGTTCTGAGTTTTCTTCTTGTTGTTGAATTTCAATCAGATCTGCTTCAGGAGCTCAGAGTGGGCACCGGATTCTCTCACCCTTGTCATGGTCCAAAACACACTGCACGGTGGTCACGTTTTAAGTAATTAAACACTGAACTGGGGCGACACATCCGTGTTCCCTAGGAGGGTGCCCCCCACTGCCACTGTCACCGCAGGAGGCTTCACCAGGTGAAAGTCAAAGCTGCGCTCCCTCTGAGATGCCTCTGCTCCCCGGGTCCCTTAAGCTTTCTCCTGAGGACGATGAAGAGTGGCATCTCAGGTCCTGGGGTTTTTGCCCGTTTCTGGCAGGGCCAGGCCCCACGTGATAATGGACACATGGGCTCCGAGCGAGATCTGGTGGATCTGGTTCTGTCTTTATCTGTTGTGGGGATGGTTTCCCGAAGGCGCTGGGGGGGGAGCAATGGGATCAAGTCCAGGTTTAGTTTCCCCGGTTCCGTGTCAGAGGACACTCATGTCATTTATTGCCCTCGGAGCACTTGAAGGGACAGAGGGTGCTATTGAGAACGTCGCTGGTGCACAGGGCATAAGCCAGGACCGTGGCACACACACGGGGAGGGAGGGGGCAGCCCGGGACCCTGCCGGGTCTGAGCCGCACTGTCGCAGCGTTAGTAAAGCAGGTGATGGCGCCTCCCACTCCTCCGCGCAGCGATGCTACGAGCTCTGGGACGGAAACCTACACTGGTGCATCTTTCATGAGGCTCGGCCTCCCGTGATTTCCCTGCCCTATTTGCTGGGTGCTAAATACCCTTTCGGGGCGGAGGATGCCCCATGGGCTTTGCCGAGCGGCAGAGGCAGCCGAGCCCTGAGCTCTGTTCCGGGCGCCTTGCTCGGGCTCCTCTGAGTCAGGGTGTGGGCTGAGATTCTGTGTTTCCCGAGGCAGGAGACCCAGCGCTCACTGTAGGGGTTTAATAGATTCCTGTTAAAGGAACCACATGGCCCAGTGGTCTCTCCGCTGTCCCTGCAAGCCCCTGCCTCTGCCCTGCTGCTTTCTCTGCCCAAGTCCTTCTTCCTCGGCCCTCACCCACCGTGGCCCTCGGCTCCTGGCTCTGACCTGACGTCCTCATGGAAGCACCCAGAAGTTCCGTGTGGCCGGATGTCTCTGGCACTCCAAGAACCTCCGTGAGGACTCAGGTTCCATCTGACACCCGATGACCTTGGTCTCCTAGGGTGAGGTGCTCAGCAGGGTGCAACCTGAAGGAGGCCAAGCCAAAGGGTACCTGAAGGCAAGAGATTTCCTGAAGACCCAATGCCCACCTTTGAGCCAAGGCCGGACAGTGAGGCAGGGAGGGGGAGCAGCTGGCTGAGGCCAGCCCCAGAGTTTCTGACCCAGGAGGTCAGGGGGCACTGAGCATCTGCATGGCCTACAGGTTCCCCCCAGGTGATTCTCACGCTGCTGGCCAAGTGCCCCCTTTGAGAACCGGTGCTTTAGGGAGCACTCACCCAACTGCCCCCTCACCCCCACATGGAGGTACAGCTTTGCCAGAGCAGAATGGGCGGGAAAGTGACTGCTTCTAAGCAGCCTTGGCACCTCAAAGGTCCATCGGTGCATCTGCCACCCTGGGGGACCGAAGGAGCCTACACCCAGAGAGCTGCAGGGCCCAGTACACAGAGACTGCGACCGCATGGCGCTGCCTAGCAAGACGGACCTTGCAGTATGATGGAGGATGGGGAGAGGGAGGGGGTGGCGGATTGTCCAGGAAGGCCGAGGGACTCAGAGGAGAGGAGGTAGACTCGGAGCCCTGGGCTTAAGATGGAGGAGGGGCCACAAGCCAAGGAGCGCAGGTGGCACTGGAAGCTGGTCCGTGCTCTTCTCTCGCGTGGGTTCTTCATTGCCCTGAGCGCCTGGCTGCCCAGGGCCGTGTACTGTCCCCCTGAGTGGGACTGTTCCTGGGGGGCTCTGGTTCACGGACCTCCACACAGATCTTCAACAGGGACCAAAGGCCCCAGGGTGACCTGCCGACAGGAAGGGAAACCCACGTGGCCAGCAGTCGGAGCAGGTGGCCCCGTTGGGATTTCTTCAGGAAATACCCAACTCAAAAGGTGTGAGCCATAAAGGGATCAATGGTCGCAAAACTGTCCCAAGGAAGAGGTTCTGGGTACAACTGTGGCCCCCCAATAGGCCATATGTTGAAGTTCCACCTCCAGCACCTCAGATCACAACCATGGGGACAGAGCTTTACAGAGGTGACCAACTCGTGGATCTGAAACCAATGTGGCCGATGTCCTCATCCAAGGGAGGGGTGCACACAGGCCCACGCAGGAAGACCTCGTGGAGACCAAGGCAAAGAGCAGGTGATGCTGCTTCAGGTCAGGGGAGCCCAAGACTTGCAGGAAACCAGCAGCAGCTGGGGAGGCCTGGAGCCGGTCCTCTTTACAGTCCTCAGAAAGAAGGCGCACACCTGTATCCAAGCAGCTCAGGAGGCTGAGGCAGGAGGATGGCAAGTTCAAAGCCAGCCTCAGCAACTTAGTGAGCCCCTAGGCAACTAGTGAGATCTCGTCTCAGAATAAAATATAAGAAAGGACTGGGGATGTGGCTCAGTGGGTAAGTTCCCCGGGGTTCAATCCCCAGTACCCTCCTCCCAGAAAAAAGAAAGAAAGAAAGACCCAACCTTTCCAACACCTTCAACGTCAACAATAAATTTCCTTTGGTGAAGCCACCCATTCCGTGGTGCTTGCTGGTGCCACTCAAGTAGACAGGCAGCTCCAGCGATGGTTACCACCATAGCTAGCATCATCCTTGGGGATCCAGGGCTCTCTGTTCAGCCCCCCTCATCAGGTCAGTATTGCCTCAGGACCTCAGAATGGCTGCCACAGACCAGCGTGAGAAACTCCAGGAAAAGAAGGTTATTTCTTCCTTAGGCATCTCATTAACAGAAAAGAGACCCTTTTAGTAGATCCCTGGAAGCTCACTCTCACATTGTGTTAACCAGAGAACATCCCACGGCTAAGAGGGATCACCAGCAGCAGAAATGACTTACCGCAGTCTCAGTGTCCCCATGAATCAGGGTGGAAGGGCACCTTCCCTGAAGAAGGTGACCAGTCCATAGAGCAGAGTCAGCCCAGGGCCTAGCGCCAGCGATGGCTTCAGGAGCCCACGACCGAGCTTCACTCCTCACAGTAAGCGAGGTGTCCCCTGTCATTTATGTAATTGTTACAGAGTCAGGACACTCCCCCAAAGTCAAGAGTGCCCGGAACCCACAAAAATCACGATGCAGATGGGCACGTGTGCCAGCAAAGGTGGGGCTGGTGGGGAGGGCCATTGGCTGCACCAGTGGATTTGCCACAGCTCCCCGCACAGAAGGGAGGCGCGGCTGCGGGGACCAGAGCGCATCGTAGCTCGGAGTTTCCGAGCAGGGATGGGGCAAGGGGTGTTTGTTTTGATGGAAAAGTCCCCTCCCACCTCCCAGTAATTGATGCTCCCTCCTTTCTAATTTGCAAGCTTCTCGTTGTTATCGACTGAAAATGAGCCCCCCCAAGCCTGTCCCTCAACGTGGTCACACTGAGTCAGGATCTTTAAGCAGAAATGCGATCCTGAGTAGGCCCCCACCAGCAGGACCAGCAGCAGCCCTGGGAGAAGAGCAGGAGGCACATTTTGTACAGAGAAGAGGCCTCCTGCAGGCACAGAGAGAGGGCAGCCCTGTGTCCATGAGCTCCCAGCAGGGATCGGCCCTGCGGAGCCTCCACCTGGACTTCCAGCCTCCAGAGCCCTGAGAAGACGCACCCCCACCCGGACTGCCGCGCTGGCCCGGTTCCATCCCTCACTTCACAGAGAACCAGCAACCCCCAGCCTGGGGTCCTCCCACGTGCCACTGAAGGTCCCCTGACCGCAGGCTGCACTTACGGGCTCCCTCCCCTCTGGGGCTGGACTGCCGCAGGCCTGGGTTTGGTCGGGGGGGGGGGGAGCGCCTCAGGGGCTGAGCTCCCCCCTGGGAGCCAGGAGGCCCAGGTCACCCCACAGCGCCCACAGCCACTAGCCTCCAAGGAGTGGCCTCCTGCTGGCCGGGAGGGAGGAGTCAAGCCCTGGCTCCATCAGGGGAATGGAGTGGGCAGGGGGCTGGCATCCCTCAGAGCGGCCAGCAGAGACAGCGGCTTTCATTAGCCCAAGGAACGTGACCCAGAAACGACTGGGCAAAGGACAGGATTCCTTCCAGGGACTCCTCCTGGGAGGCTGCGGGCTTTCACAGGAAGAAAAGTGCAGCTGATTCATCAGACGGCGAACACGCTGCCCGCTGTCCCCGGCCACACACAGGAGATCTGCGCTGGGTGGGGCCTTCCTGTCCCTTCCAAGGAGCCCCCCCCCTTCTCACGGGATGAAATGCAACGAGGCAGAGCTGTCGAGGCAGCGCAGCCATCACAACTTCTCTCCCTCTCCTAAATAATCGATACGCGAGGGTTGCAGCTGCTATAAACTGTCAGGCCAGGGCGCGCGAAGAACACCTGAACAGCGGTGCAGATCAGTTCAGGCAGCTCTGACTGCAAGCCTCCCCCAGCGTAGGGGAGAGAAATCATAAAAGCGCTCAGCGCTGCGCTGGCCTTTTTCTTCCTCTCAGCGCTCCACACAGGAGGTTCCTGATTTCATTTTAGCTTGCACACCCCCTGGGAGGGAGGGGGTCACAGCCTGAGGGGTTTCCTGATGCTCATTTGCCCTTGAAAAGCTGAAGGACTCCAGGGGAGGTGGACAGAGCAGGGGCTCTGATCCTTAGAGATGTAAGTCCTTGGGCAAAGTGACCGGCCACTCCGAGAGTCCAGCAGGGAAGAGCCATCATTCCATTGGAGGACAATAATTATCTCTGCCTCAGGGCCTTGGTACCTGCATCTCTCAGCCTGTAATGTTTGGCTTGCTTGCCCCTTGGTGCCGGTCACTTCTGTTTTCTCGGTGTTTCTTCCTGCAGGATCGTCTCTGACCTCCTGGGTTGGGTTGGGCATTTTCCTCCATGTTCCCATAGTTCAAAGGACCTGCAAACCTTGCCCAACCACACTTACCCCTTTTCCAGCAGGAAAACCTCAGTGTCCGTTGGGAGGTCCCCTCCACCACTGCCCACAGCATCAGCGAACTGCCCATCAGGAGTCCTGTCCACCTCTTGTCCAAGTCAAGTCAGACTCTCATGCAGAGGCAAGACAGTGTTGGTCGGGGTGAGGACACTGGTGAGGAGCGACCTGTCCCCGAGGCATTGACTCCAGAGGAGACTGTATTTCCTGCTCCTAATCCCCAGACCTGCTGCCCATTCGGGTCCTTTCTGAGCCCAGCTACTCAGCTTCTTTGACCTTGGGAGCCATTCGAGAGCTCCCCGTTCACTGTCTCCAGCTGAGATGACCCACAACAGGTGCCTGCTGGGTACATCAGAGAGTCCCGAGGTCCTGAGCTCCCCCACCTCACTCTATGCAGTGACTGTCCAGGAACGGAATCTGTCACCTGTGTACACCCAGCACCCAGGCAGGGCCTGGCCATGGCCGCTCCTTGCCGGATCATTGAGTGGAACTCCCTGTGCTTCTCACTGAGTGTCGCTGCTTCAATCCGCTGTCAAGCTGACCCACCCCGCGCTGCTCCAGGATGTGTGCCCTGGGGAAGGCACGGGGCCTCGCGAGGCAGGAGCTCAGCCAGGGCAGAGACGAGACCTGTGCTCGGCTGTCATCAGCCAAATGCAGATCTGGATTCGGATGCCAACTCCAGACTTCCTCAGCGGTCACTCGAGTACACAGGGTTGGCCTCGTCATCTCTGTACCTGCGGGTGGCATCGTACCTGGCACCGGGGCAGTTGGGCAGTTGGAAAGTGCACCTCCCGAGGCCAGAGCTGTACCTTCAGTGCTGCAGGGTGTTCCGGCAAGACGATGTCACGTCCTGCTCCTGAGCACAGACTTTCAACACCAGGTAAAACAGGGAACACGGGGTTTGGCACCTGGTCAGTGGCCCATGGGCATCGATTCCCTTCTTTGGTCAGAGGCTGTGTCCAGCCTTCTGCTTTTCCCTGAGGCAGGACCGAGCTGTGCAAGAGAACCTCTGTGTAGAGCCCACTCCAGCTGTTTCCAGCCCAGAGTCCTCAGGGGAGGACATACCATCCCCTGTACCCTCTTAGGTGCTGTGGCAGGGGACCTGCAGATTAAATTGACATGAAACAGATCAACAGGAGAAAAACAGGAAGAAGTTTAATGGAAATACAAGCATGTGGGAGAAATCCAGCCAAGAGTAACCTAGAGAAGTTGTTGGAACTTGGGGCTTACATAGGATCTTCAGGTCTTTGGGGGAACCAAGGACTCCCACTGACCCCCTGATAATCATGGTCCCTCTCTTACAGAAAGTGAGTTGCCTGTTCTGGTCCCTCAGAGCTGGCCGAGGCTCCTGAGCCAAAGCACAGTGGTGGTTAAATGGCCTCGGGTCCATCTTCAAGGGCACTGCGTCCCTGCCGCCACAGGAAGGAATCCTTGAAGAAAGGCGCTCAGGCCTGACTGTGGCCGAATCGGAACAGGCTGGCCACACGGGGGCAGTGCCCTTGCTTGTACCCACATGCTCTGCTGACAGCTCCGGGGCCCAGAACCTGGGAAATGCTCTTCAAGCTCTGCTGCAGGCGAGACTTCAAGAGTCTCAAGTTTTAAGATGCGCCAATCCACGAGCTCAGAAGCGGGCTCTGAGGCCCACTTTGGTTAGGGATCTTTGGGTATAAGACCCAGGATTCTGGTTACTCACAAAGAGAATTTATTGGGGAGAATTATGAAATTTGCAGAAGGTATGAAATGTCCTGGAATGGAAATCAGCAGGGGGGGGGGGGCTGGGTGCTGCAGACCAGAGCTTCCTTTTNGGGACATTTCCCATCATGCACAGAACTGATGTTGCATCCTTGGCCGTGGGAACCAAAGCGGGTGGGTCAACAAATTGGGGGAGCAGACAGGGTGATGTCCACGAGATCAAAAACCTAGAGCTTACGGCAAAAACAGCTGAGAGAGGGGGCCTACTGCCGAGGAGCAGGCGGAGGGGAGGCTGCAGCCCCCCAGGCACATCCAGAAGGCTCAGGGGTTGGGGTGTCACACTGCTGCAGGTAGGAGCCCACTGAGGTTGAAGAGTGGGAGTGTGGGTTGACATGGAGTGAGGCTCTGGAGTTGCCCAAACTCCCTGCTGTGAGGTAACAAGAAATGCCACCGACTTTCCCAGGAGCAGCTGAACCAGGAAGTCCCTGGACTTGGGAATGCTGAGCACAGCCAGAGGCAAGGTCGAGGCTGTCACGGTCACCAGGGAGATGAGGAGAAGTCTGTGCTGCGGCTCCTCACGGGGACTTCTCTCCCAGAACGCTGGAGCCAGCTTCTGTGGTTTTATGCCATGAGGTGGCCCCCAGACCCATGTGTGAGACACACAAGAAACTTCAGAGGTGACGACGTGGTCGGGTGACAAGAGCCTTAACCTGATCGGTGCCTTACTCCCCTGATGGGGTGTAACCATGGGCAGGCAGGCTGCGACCAGAGGAGGTGGGTCACTGGGGCCTGCCTTTGAGGTTTATATTCTGTCCTTGTCCAGCAGAGCCCTCTCTGCTTCTTGGTGGCCACATTCTGACCTGCTTCCCTCCCCCGCACTCTTCCTCCGTGATGTCCTGCCTCACCTTGGGCCAGAGCATAAACTTTTCCTCCTCTCTGTTGTGCAGTCCTTTGGTCATGGTAACGGGGAAGCTGCCTAAAACAATCACTCTGATTCTTCCCCTTCCCAGGATTCTTCTGAGATATTAATCAGCCCAAGGAAAAACTCAGACGGTAAGAGCCCCCGCTGAATGCCTAAGCCCTACCCTGTGCACCACGGAGAAGCGTCTCCCAGGGACAGAGAACTTCCGGTCTGCTCTGGCGCCTCCCCAAGTATCAACAGACAACCTGGGATCAGCTGCCCCTGGAGGAAAGTGTGTTGCCCCAGACCACGGTGGCTACATACCAGAGGCCCAGGCTGAAACCCTAGGTCCACCTCTTACCAGCAGTGGCCCTCAAACAAATGACTTCAGGTCCCTTCAAAATACCCATGTCATAAATGGTAGAGAATAAAATTAGCAAATATCCAAAAAAACACCTAGTACAGAAATACAAAAGAACTATACAATATTTAAGGAAAAGCTCAAAAAGAAGCTATAGAAGCAGTTTCTTATGGATAAGAGGACTTCGAGAAACACACACACACAAGAATTAGCGATGAGTTGGCACCCATTCAATTGAGATGCTGATTCAAAAAGAATGACAAAATTGAGCTCTTTAAAAATAAAAGTGAGCTGGGCACAGTGGTGCACACATCTCTAATCCCAGTTGCTCTGGAGGCCAATGCAGAAGGATCACAAGTTCAAGGCCAGCCTCAGCAATTTAGCAAGGCCCTAAGCAATTCAGGGAGACTCTGTCTCAAAATAAAAAATAAAAAGGGCTGGGGATGTGGCTCAGTGGCTAGGCACCTGTTTTAGTCGGCTTTTTACTGCTGTGACTAAAAGACCCAAACAGCACAATTGTACAGGAGGAAGAGTTTATTTGGGGGCTCACGGTTTCAGAGTTCTCAGTCCATGGACATTACTTGGGGCTCGAGGTGAGGCAGAACAACATGGCAGAAGAGTATGGAGGAGGGAAGCAGCTCACATGATGATCAGGAAGCAGAGCGACAGGGACTCCACTCGCCAGATACAAAACACATACCCTATAGCCACGCCCCCCGTGAATCAGCTCCTGCAGACACACCCCACCTGCCTCCAGCCACCACTCAGTTAATCCCACCAGGGACTGATTAACTGATTAGGTTAAGGCTACAGCTCAATCATTTCTCCTGCAATCCTTTCCACATTGTCTCACACGTGAGCTTTTTGGGGGATACCTCACCTCCAAATCATAACAGCCCCCCTGTCAATCAATCTATCAATCAATCATACAATTTTTAAAAGATAGATGAGTGGGAGTCTAACATTGAAAATTTTCCACAAAAATTAAGAACAAAAGGATCAAGAACAAGAAAAATAATAATAAAAAATTAAATCAACCCAGGAGCTAAATATACAAATAACAGAAAGAGAAAAGAAAAACTTCATTCAAACAAATATCTTCAAATGAAATATTATTACAGTCAAAGAAATATAAGAAAGTTTCAGGATTCCAACAGAGAGCCACCGAGTATATAGGAAGGGACCCATGCCCCTCACACTGTCGTGTTCTGAAGGCCAGGGACGAGGATCCTCAGAGCTCTGCAAAAACAGGATGGATGTGAGACTGGCACCAGCAGCCTGGGCTCTGGAGAGTGGTAGTTCTGGAAGCCAGAAGCCAGTGGAACAAAACCCTCTGAGCAGTAACTGCCAACCCAGAATTCTAGGCCCAGCCCAATGATAAAGCAAGCATGAGGGTAGAAGAAACCCTGCTCATGCTAGTAGGGCCCTAAGCCTGATTTCCCACGCACCCTCTGCAGGAAGCTTCTGGAAGAAGGAAAGGGCGTAAACCAGGACCGGTGATCCCAGGGAGGCCTGCCTCCCAGATCCTGACCCGGGTCCTCCAGAGCATGGAGGACAGAACAGAGGAGGCCCTGGGCTGACAGCTGCCGAGTCGCCCAGGGAGCAGAGGTCTGGCTGGGCACAGGAGGACGAGGACTCCAGGGGAATTGGCTCAAAGTGAGAGAGAGAGCCACGAGAAGCGGACAAAGGAATCAGTTCCACCATATTGAGGTGTTTGGGGGTTTCAGCTAAGACTTCAGGAATGAGCACAGAAAATCAGTCAAATGAAAAACTGAGTAAATAAAGTGGGAAAGAATAAAAAAACAAAAATGATGAGCAATGAGAACATATTCCCTGGCTCGGCACGGAACGTGTTTGCATCTTCACGGCCGGTACCCACCACGGGCTCCGTGCAGACTGTCATTGTGGGAATTATGACAGGGAGGCGGAATAGAGAGGAGCTTGATCCTTGGTCTCCCCAGTAGATAATGTTTTTTGATTTTTTTTTCAATTTTAGATGATATTAGCATATCACTTAGAAATAGGTGCTCACACACTCAAAGCTGCTAAAAATATTGAGAGTGGTTCTTCCCAGGAGTGAAATTCTGGGGTAAAAAGAATTGATGAGAGATGTGCTATTTTATTAGAAGATAAGTGATTTGACTTTTAAACTATGAATATTACTTTGTGGAAAAAGTCTTTTTAAGTTTCAAAAATACAGTAGAAATAGGCCAAGAGGAAGCAGTCGGGTCACGAAGCGCCGAGCTCTCGCTGTGTTCCAGGTCACACGACAGAGCTTCACACTCACTCTCGAACCAGCCTTAAAAGACAGCACACGGCTTGCCCAAAATAACAGAGCGAGTGGCAGAGGAATCAGGGCTGACTCAAGAAGCTCTGGCTGTCCCCTCCACTTCCAATTCTGACTCAACAGGTTTTCTAAACACGAGTTTGATGTCCAGTTGACTAGGGTAGCCGGCGGAGGGGGCACCACACTGCAGCGGACGTTAATACCTTTCAAATACTTTCCTCTTTGCTTCTCAGACCCATGATAGGAGGGCACTTCTTGGGTTCTTCATGATTAGATAGGGCCATATGACTAGTCCCAAAATAACCACACGTAGAGACAACAGGTGTCACTCTGTGACATGACCTATCACTGCAAACATACAAGCCTCCTTTGCCTCTACCGCGGTGGTTAGCGATGCTCAACATGGTAGCAAGGGTCCACTGAAACCTTGGCCACTTCTAATCCCAGTAGCAACGAGCTTCCCCCAACGTCCAGATTATGGCTTGGCAGTAACATTTCTCACTAAAAGAAATCCCCAAGACTTCTGGGGAAAATGTCAGGAAAGGTATGAAATGTGCCTCTAACACCTTGAAAGACTGGAAAGTAGACTCCACATCCCTCTAGGGGAAAAAACAACTTCAAAGACAGATTTTTCATCAGAAACCATATAATCTAGAAAGAAATGCACAATAATTTCCAAATGTCAAAGCAAAAACCTGTCAACTCAAAAAGCCTAAAGCCAAGAAGACATCCTCAAGGATTAAAGAACAAACCACGGCATCCTCAGTTGAAGGAAAACGAAGAGAATTTGTCACCTGCACCAGAATGTGTCATCCTTCCCTTGCTAAAGGAAGTTCTCTAGGCAGAAAGGAAATGACGAAAGAAGGACACTTGGAATATCAGTGAAGTAAAAACATAATGACCTCCTAAAGATGTCCCCCTCCTAAGCCCAGCCCCCGTGAGTGGTAGCTTTCCCTCTACCACGGTGGTCAGCAATGCTCAGTGTGGTATCAGGTGTCCACTGAAAACCTTGGCCACTTCTAATCCCAGTAGCAAAGGGAGTTTGCCGAGGTGATTAAGGAATTTGAGACGGGAAGATGATCTGAATGGGGCAGGATCGTGCAGACAGGCCTACCGCAACCCGGTGGGTCCGTCTTACAGGAGGGAGACAGGAAAGAGAAAGTTGCAGAAGGAAATGAGANAGAGAGAGAGAGAGAGAGAGAGAGAGAGAGAGAGAGAGAGAGAGAGAGAGAATGCTAGACTTGTGGCTTTGAAGATGGAGGGAGCATGATAAACCCAGAAAACAGATTCTACCCATCAGAGCAACGAGCAAAGGGACAATCTTGCTCCTAGAGCCTTTGGAGAATGCACTTCTGCCGGCCCATTTTAGACTTCTGACTTCCAGAAGAGTAATAGAATAAAAACTGGTGTTGCAGTAGCCACCAAGTTTGGTGTGTTCTGTTATAGCAGCAACATGAAACTAATACAATTGCAAGCGAAGAAAGAAGATGGCAAGAAAACTGCTGGATGAGGGTAATAATAGACTTTCTTCCTCCTCATGGATTTTCTAACAATGTTTCATGATGGAAGCAAATTTGTAACACTGTCCAATTTGGTTCTAATGTATATAGGGGAGATATTTGATGCAATTAAGTTGCAAATAGGGGAAGGTAAAAGGGCATGATGGAGGTAAGATCTCTGTGCTTCAGCTGAACTGGTAAAATGATGACACCACAGATGACTGGTAATTACTAGGCTGTTTCTACATGGGTTGGCACCATTACTGGGGACCTATGTAGGGACAGCGTTCAGAAGAGCCTAAAGAGCACAAGAAGAGGGTCTGGAGCCCTGAGAAGCTGGCACCATCTAGGGTCCCATTTTGTTGGAAGAAGATGTCAAACCAGAGTCCTCTCCCAACACTGGCCCAGCAGGGGCAGCCAGGCTGTGGCCGGCAGGTGATTGGGAGAGGCTCCACTGGGCAGTGCAGGGAGGGAGCTGAGAAGGGCAGAGCGGAGGAAGCTGGAGTAAGGAGCTGTGGTCACCTGAGACACAGCCACTGATGCTCTGCCTGCTCTCCCTTGCTTCCTGCACCCAGCCTGGGACGCTGCTCCCGGGGAGGCACTTCACAGGGATGCTCTGCCCGGGTGATTACAGGTCCTTCAGAAGCAGCAACGGTCGGAGGAGCAGATGTGCACAGCTGGTGCCAGATAAGCCTGGGATTTCTGTCTTGGGAGACTGAGGACACTGCCTTCTATGGACTAAGGCCCCCACTTAGCCCCCAGCATGAGCTCCACATCTCTCCTCTTTGGAGAACAGCCTTCCCTCCAGCCAGCTGCTTAAGGTGGACACAGAGGATAAGACCCTCTTATGGTTTAGACGTGGTGTCCCCCAAAAGCTCACGTGTGAGACAATGCAAGAAGGTTTGGAGGAGAAATGATGGGGTCACAGCCTTCCTAACCAGTGAGTCGATCCCTGATGGGATTAAGTGAGCGGGAGCTGGAGGTGGGTGGGGTGGGGCTGGAGGAGGTGGCTCACTGGGAGCCTGGCTCTGGGGGACATTTTGTATCCAGCAAGTGGAGTCTCTCTCTGCTTCCTGGTCACCATGCGAGCTGCGTCCCTCACTCTCCCACCATGATGTTCAGCCTCCCCTCGAGCCCTGAGGAACGGAGCCGGCCTTCTATTGACTAAGACCTCTGAAACTGTGAGCCCTCAATAAACTTTTTCTCCCCTAAAATTGTTCTGGTCAGATCCTTTCCTCACAGCGAGAAAAAGCTGAGTAAAACACACCTAGTCATAGAAATCAGGCTGGGGTTTGGTTTGTACTTCACTGTCCACCATGAAGATCCAGATGCCAAGGGGAAAACACACAGGGAGAAGATGGCGCCCACCAGGGCTCTGCACACGCCCCTCCCCACGCCCCTCTCCAGGTGGCTGTGCCAGGGAGACTGAGGACTGTGAAGATGTGATCCCCACAGGACCCCTGGGCACTGACCTCAGGACCCCTGGTTTCACCTGGATCCCGTCTCGCAGACGCTCCGGATGTCCCACCCCCGTCTCCCAGCAGGAGCCCTGCAGCATCCCCCAGCGGGGTTCAACACGGGGACCTTGGGTGGCATCAGGCATTTGCAGCAATCGGAGGATGCTCCAGGGAGATGTAGGCACAGACCATCTTCCACCTTGACCTTCAAGAAGAGACCCAGTGGCCTGTTGACCAAAGGGGGTTCAGCCTCCTTGAAGCTGCTCCTCCTCCATCATGTGGCAGCCCTGATGGGGTCCTCCGTGGGGTTCCCACAGGCAAGCCTCAACCCCCTGCTTGGTCCCTGTGCAGGTTCAGTAAGGATTGACCGTCACTGCCCAGAGCACGGCCATCCCACTCCTGCTCGAAGAACCAGCCTACGAGCGAATCAGCACCAGGACGTCCCGTGTGCCTGACAAGACTCAGAAGTCACCCAAATGCTGCCTGCGACCTGCGCCTCACTACAGCCATCCTTAAAGGGACAGTAGAAGTGAAAATAATCTTGAAGTCCACTCTGAAGATAATGCAGCCAACAGTCTGTACTCAATGCTTTTGATCAACCACCAACTTCACTTCCCCAACAACCTACCGGGAAGGGGCTGCAGTGAAGCCTGCTGCACAGTGAGACGCTCAGCAGCATCCCAAGGCCTCGCACAGCCAGGGGCTAATGTTTGTTTGCATGAAAACCTAAAGGATTATGCATAAAGAGTCCGCTGGTGTTCAGGGATTTCTTTGGATTTTCTCTATTTTTTTTTCAGTTACTTATTATATATATTTTCTTATTAAAAAAAAAAAATAAAAACTTGGGTGTGGAAGCAATCATACAAGAATTGGCCCTGAGCTCTGGTGCTGGGGCAGCGCATACAGGTTATGTGCTCGTCAGGAAGGGGCACCCCCAGGCCCATGAAGTCACGGAGGGGTAGACATGGTGCACCCCTACCTGGGCCCCAAACTGGACGTGTGAGTGTGCCTCGCCCCTCCCTCCTCTGCTCTGTGCCTTTAACCCTCGCAGGGCTTGGGTGAGATGCCAGATGTGCGCCAGGCCAGTTTCCAAACACCCCCAGCAGGTTCCAAGTGCACCCTCAGTGCAGCCCTGGGAAGGGGCAGAATGGCCTCAGCTGAGGAGCCTTTCTTGCCCAAGAATGTCATTTTGCCCATTCTGCCAGCCAATGCCCAAGCTGGTCCTCTTGTCCCTCTGTTCAATCTATTGCATCAATGGCAAGAAAGGGAAGCTGCTTATTAAAAAATAAATGAATAAATCTCAGAAACTAAGCCAAGGTCAGCACCACAATTCCACCATGTAGGCAGGCATCAAGAGCCACTTGAATGCTCTTCAGTGTCCTCAGGGGCCCCACTTGACATTTGGTGACCTTCACATCCAAGGCACAGATTGCTGTGAAGAGCAGAGAAGCCGCCCCCCTGGCTGTGGGCTGAAGGCCAGAGCTGGTGGAAGAATGCTCCCAGTGGCCAGCTGGGGCCTTGAGATGACCCCGGAGAGAGGAGCATTGAGGAGGGGCTTAGCCCCCAAACAGGGTGTCAAATGTAGCCAATGACAAACGGAATGCCAGCTACCTGTGAATTTCAGAGAAACGTTGTCAGTGTAAGTCCACTCCACGCAGTGTTTGGGACACACTGAAAACATTGTCCCGGGGTTATCTGAGATTCAAACGTAACTGGGTCTCCTGTATCTTACCTGGCACCCTCCTCGGAAGCAGTGACATTGGAAATAAAATCCTCCTCATCTCCTGACCCCAGTCCCAAAGGTGGTCACAGGAGACCCCTGGGCAGGAGCAGGCTGCTGTGGAAAACTGGGCAGGATGGTCTGCCCCACGTGGAAGTGGCAACCCAGCCATGTGACAGGATGCAGTGCGTCCCCAGGGAAGCCAGTGCTCCTCCGAGGTCAGTTTCCCCAGGGAGGCCTCTCAGTGCATCCTAGTCGAACTGCTGGGGCTAGGAGCTGTCTCTGGCCCCAGGATACAGCATTGAACCCACCCATATGGTCCGTCTCCTGTCCTAGAGAAGCCAAGAGACTAGGATACTGGCTAGATAGGAGTGCAAAGAATAGGCCCAAATGGCAGAGGCGACTGGAAGCTGCTACCTTCAACAGAGTGGCCAGGGAAGGATGCCCAAGAGATGACCTTTAGCTGAGAGTCATGTGACTATTGGAAGGAAAGTTGCTATATGCAGAGGAATCAGTTAGTGCAAAGGCCCTGTGGCAGAAGACAGCTTATGTAGCACAGAGGCAGAAAGGCAGGAGCTATGGCTGGGACAGAGAGGACAAGGTGGTGGGAGCAGTTGTGCAAGGTGAGGCTAGGGTCTGAGGAGCCTCTAGATCAGAAAGGGAAGTTGGATTTTATTCTAAGTATGTGAGAAGATTTGGGGGGTTTTGCAAATGACATGATTGGATTCAGAAATGCACACACAGATCAGAAAAATACACAAGCCCCCTAGTGGTCAGGACCAGGACTAGGGACAGATAAGTGAGGTGTTCAGTGTGAGATTTGAGGAATCCCTCAGCCTCAGATTCCTGCAAGTACTGACTGTTACTGGCTCCACTCCCCACACCCGCCCTCCAACCCCAGGGTGTAAGTCACAGGACTGCTGTCCCTGGTCAGATGTGGCCTTCACTGACCTCACCCATCAAGAAACCTGTCTTCACTGTCTGGCCTGCTGCTGGAGTAGGAGGGCGGATAAGGAAGGATGAGAGGTTAATCTGTGCTCCATTGCTTGGGGACAGGAGGCAGGTTCCATTTTCCCCTGGGATGGATGCCCACACCCCCTGGGCCCGTCCCTCCCCAGCAACCTGTTGTGACAAAGGGGCAGGGTCTGGGCAGCCCCCCTTGGAGTGCAGGCTCCCCACCACAGTCTGGGGGCGGCTGTTCTGTCTTCTCAGCTGGGTGTGCTCTGCAGAGCCGCGGGGGCATTTGGAGCGTCTGGTCCCTGAGTCGGTGGGATTGGGGGTGCCTGCCTTCCCACCTACCTGAGGGTGATCCCAGGCCTCCTCTGGAGCAGGGACCCATGGCAGGCCCTTGAGTGGAACTCATGGACACCTATCGCCACTTTGCTGAGTGGCTCTGGGCCCCAAAACTCCTTGGACTCCAGCCTTAACCAGGACGCTGGACTCTGTCCTGGAGCCTCGCATGAGGGAGGACCCCCATCTGCTGGCCAGCGGCAGCATCACAGCCCCAGGTGAGCTGCTGGGTCCCACCCGCGGTGCCTGACAGGGCACGGAGGGCCACTGTGTGCCTGCTAAGCAGTGCCCATCGGCTGCTCTGCCCCCCCCGTGTTCACATCATAGTCTCAGTCACTCCACAGTTTGTTAACCTCTGACCTCACCGACGTCCTGGACGCTCCACGGCCATCCCTGCCACGTTCTGACACTTCCCAGGGACAAGGCCATCTCATTCTCTCGGCTGCTGCCACAGAGGTCCACAGGAGCAGTTACCCTCCTTTGTCACAGATGGCCATGTTCAGCAGGCTCTAGGACTGCCCGGAGGGTGCGTTTGAGAGCCAGTGACCTCCTCCCAGTGACTCAGCGCTGGGCACAGCCTGACCCTCAAGGGTGATGGAGACACTGTCAATGCAATCCCAGAGCTCCCTGGGGCACCCTGGACCCAGAGCTCTGCCCAGGGCCTGGGACGCTTATTTTAACCACTGCTGTGGCCATAATTCCCAAACTTAGTGGGCATTAAACTTGGTGGACACACAGAGTGGGCAATACAGGGGGCCCAGACGCCCACATTCCAATTCAACAGGTGCATGGACGGAAGCCAAGAATCTCTCTCTAAATCATAGGACTGGGTGACCCCAGGAACAGCTGACTTATGCTAAGACCAGGGACCACTTACCTCTGTCCTCTCTAGGATGGACAAAAGTGAGATTATCACCTCGTAACAACCAAGAACCTCGCTGAGGTCACCGACCAGGCCAAGGTCACCCAGCCAGTAAGGAGCAGAGCAGGGCTTTGACCTGGGCTGGCGCTCTGGTAGATGGGCTTGGAACCCTATGCCTCATACATGGCTACGGATCTAGGTCGGGGCAAAAGTTCACACAGCTGATTGTCATGGTGGGGGACTGACGTCTGTGGCAATATTCTAGCTGTCCTGAGATCAGGAGAGATCAGCAGGGCAGAGGTAGAAGGAGCATTGAGGGGCAGGGAGGGGTGAGTAGGAAATGTTGGCCCTTGGGTCCAGAAAGGCCTGTGTCCGCTTCCTGGCCCATCTACCAACTGTGTGACCCTGGACAAATTGTTCAACATCTCTGAGCCTCAGATTCTTCATCTGTGAAGTGGCTAAGGAGATACCCCACACTGATGGGCTGCTGGAGGAGAGGGATTGCCTGGCCCTTGGCAGATCCCAGCAAGGGGCCTCTAAATAGCAGCCCACTCTGCAGGCTGAGGCTAAGTGGGTATGGCCCAGTGAGTCACCCACCTGTGCACGAGGGAGGTTGGATCTGCTCTGCCACCTCGAAGCTTGTGAGGACAAGATGGGGCTGTGTGTGACAGTGTCTGGCCGAGCTAAAAGGTCTTCTATAAGTGGACACTGTCTTCATTTGAATTCCAGATCACCAGGTACACTAAGGAAGTTTCTCCTCCCTTTATGAATCTCTCTAGGGCTCAATACGGAGATTAGATTTAGGAGACCTGGTCAGGGTCGGCCAAGCATCCCCTGTCCTGTCCCCTCCCCCTCCAGGAAGCCTCTGACGCCCCACCTCTATGTCTCAAAGCCCTAGGGACTGGCCTGAGCACCAGTCCTCCCCTACTCTGACCCTCTCCCTGCAGTCACCGCCCCGTGAGTCCCTGCAACAAATTCATCTCTGTTGCTCAGACTCGGGGCCAGCCAGCGTCAGACCTGAGCCCAACAGGACGTTATTCTTAACTCTCCTGGGTGAGGACCCACCTTCGGTGTTGACCTGAGGAGGTGGCGGGCGCTCACGTTAGACGTTATTTCTGGGTGTCTGTGAGGTTGTTTCCAGATGACTGGCACTTGAATCCCTGTGGACGGCCCTCCTCAAGGTGAGAGGCACCATCCAGTCCACTGAGGCCCAGAGAGAACAGAAGGTGAAGGAAGGAGGAGCCTCCCCCCATGTCCCCTACCTGTGGGACAGCCCGTCTTCTGATCTCAGCCTGGGCTCCCACATCAGCTCATCCCACCGCACCTCCAGGACGCTGTCCCAGGCCTCCCGCTCACAGACGGCAGGTGGCAGAACTTCTCTCGGCTCTTTGTACTTGGGAGAGCCAACTCCTCCTAATACGTCTCTTGTAGACGCAGACGCTAAACCCCCTCCTGGTTCTGTTTCTCACTTCTCTTTTTTAGAAGCGTTTAGGTGAAGACAGAACCCTGGGCCCTTCTTCCTACCTTTGTGCCATACTTGGACGTAAGTTAAGTCCATCTGGGGGCGTCCTGTCACCACCCTGTCATTGTCCTTCCCCTCAAACCCAAGAAGGCGCTCACGTCTCATGTCCCAGGAAGCCTCAACTCCCCGTCCGATTCCCCATCTTCTCCGGGCCCTGGTCCCTAACTCTGCTGAGATGTGTGATCAGATGGACCACTAAGCCCTTCCGTTCACACCCACCAGGATGGCTCAAATGAAGGGGACGAGGGCTAGGGAAACTGGAGTCCTCATAGCCCTTGTGGTGGCCACTCTGGATAACAGTTAGCATGTCCTCAGAATGTTAAAGACAGAGTGGCCACAATGTGACCTGCACGTCCCCCCTTGCTGCATGCCCAAGGAAATCACGTGGGCACAGACTCTCCCCAGACATGCATCAGCCTTAACAATGGCAACGGCCCGAATGCCCGGCGCTGCAGACTGGCTGGATGAGAGCTTGGGTGTCCCCTCAGGGGAATCTGGGCCACCAAAAGGAGTACACCACAACAGCAGCTCCACCTGGGAACGCCACGCCACGCCAAGGAAGCCATCACAGAAGGCCCCAGACTGGACGGCCTGCTCACATGAACCGTCCAGAGCAGGCCAAGCCCCGGGGACAGATTTGTAGTCAGGCATCTGGGAAGGAAGGGAGTGACCGCTGGTGGGTACAGCGTTTCCTTGGGGTGATGACCGTCTTCTAAAATTGCACATGGCGGTGGCCGAACGACTTGAATATGCTCAAACACGCTGCTTTGTACACACGAGGGGAACGGTACAGACGTGAACTGGACCTCAGGGAGGCTGTGGAGGCCTTCCCATTCAGAGAAATGGCAGGCGAAGCAGCCGTGCTGGTGGGGCGGGCGCTTCCACAGCGTCACAAGACTCTGCCCACTTGGGCCCCTCGGCCCAGGACTCCCAGCCCAGACGACGAAGCACAGAGACCCGCGGCGCCCGCGGCGCCCACTCCTCACCATGGCTCCTCACGCTTTTATTGTTGGTTTTCGCCACCTGGCGGACACAGAACCACCTTCCACCATCCACCCCCGACTCCACCCACCAGGGACCCCTCTCTTCACAGCCCCCTCACTGTGGCCACATTTCTCCCGACAGTCCCAGTGCTGAAGGTGAGCAGCACCTGTGCCCATGTGCCATAGGGTCTCCCCGGGTGGCCCCAGAGTTCACCACGGGCCGAAGGTGACTGGAGTCTGGGTTCAGGAGCTGCCCCGAAGCTGGGAGGGGGAGCCTTCAGGAGCTGAGCGCTGGGGTGCAGTTCACAGTGTGAGCAGTTGCGGGACGAAACTGTCGTTGTCAGGACCAGGGACAGCCACAGTTTTCCATGCTTGTGGGAGTCCACTGTAGGAGCGCAGAGGATTCCAGTTTATGGAAATTAAAAACAAAAGGCGCACTTCGGCGGGCGGGAAACGGGAGCGTACGTCGGCCACCGGTCAGCACTTCTCTGCCCGCGTGAGGCTCTCGTGAGACTCTTCTCCTGACCATGACCTGACCCCACGCTGCAGCCCGTCGACTGCTTAATTAAATAACACACGTTATAAAACCTTAAAAACGGAGCATTTACAGTCAGGGACATAAATACGTGCTTTTAAAAGTGTCTACATACATATTTACAGAGTTGCAAGATCAACCACAGTAGCCCTGAAAAAAAAATCCCTTTATTGTGTGACGACGTCCCCGAGTTCCCTCCTCCACTTTGGGTTGGACACATCACTACTGGAACCAAGTTGAGAAAACGACACCAAAGCGGTCTCAGGCATCTTCATCTGGGGTCTGTCCCAAAGGCACAAAACCCAAGAACCTCACTGAACCGGGTCCAAACTCCGAGCTCAGTCACCCGTTTCCCCGAGACATGGACTGTCCACCAGAGAGCAGGGGTCAGCCCCCTCATTCCCTGGCAGGCATTTATGGCCTCCGGAAATCTCTTTGTCTTTCCCCTGTGCTTTTTAGTCCTTCCATTTTTGCCCCGTGTCCAACTTTGTTTGCTTTCCTTTGCAGCTTATTTGAGAAGCTCAGACGCTGAAGGTGTAATGGTCCCCAACAAGCCAGGCAATGAAGGGCACGGAGACCCCGTCCTCCATGCACCATCCCCTGGGCCATGGCATCTATGAATGGGGACAGTCTTTCTCCTGGATGCTCCTGCTGTAGGGCTTCCCTGCAAAGACTCAAGAGCAAGGGACCAACTGGAATCTCAAACCGGGAAATGATTCGAGAGCCACAGTCTAGGTTGCTTGGGCAGGAAATGGGGCTCCCCGAGTGCTAGGGCCCAGCCTCCAGGTTTGGCTCCAAGGGGTCTGTATGCTATGGATTCCCAGAAATGTTGTGGGGAGAGGGTCCGTGGGGAAGGGGATGGTCCTGAAGGGGAGCTAGGCCTCCTCCTGAAGGCCTTTCTCAGACAGGCCTGAAGCTGACCCCCAGGGCCAGAACAAAGTCCCCACAATGGCAAAGGATACTGGAGAAGCAAGAGGAGGGTCAAGGGGCTCTTGAAAAATTGCATAGTAGGAGAGGTGCCCCCACCCGCCAGGAAGGCTGAACCGCCAAGCAAGGTCCAGGCTGCGTCCAGGATCGACGGAGACCAAGTGGTCAGCCACCTTCCTGCTCCCCGGGTTCAGGACCTTTGGAGTCCACGTGCGTCACCTGCACACACAGCCTCGAACGCACGCTCTCCCCTGCCTCTCACAGTCTGGCAAGGCCGTGGGTCGGTGCTCCCTGCAGGCAGACTGCCGGGCCCTTTGGCTTCGCGCTTCCAGGTCACTTCAGGTGCTGCGGAGAGAGGAAGAGAGCACAGTGGCCCAAGGTCAGCGCCTGCCTCAGCCTCTTCATGCATGGTCCTGCTCAGGTTTAAAGTGACACTCTACTGCAGCAGCCACACAGGAGAGCAGCAGCGTGAGGACATCCGGGGAACACAGCAGTGCACCTGCCCGCTGGCCCCCGGCCCAGGCCGCCTTTCAGGGTAACCTCGATGCCTCCCTGTCCCCTAGAACAGCTGCTGTCATGAACTCGGCCCCCTCTGATTGGTTTTGCTCATTTTTGAACCAACGCTCAGAATCCTGGGTGCACGTCCTTTGCACCTCTGCCTGGCGTGCCTGCGAAGGCTCCCCGCTGCCGGCCCAGCTGCTGCTCAGCGTTCCCCTGTGGGGACACGCCAGGCAATCCCCTTGACTACCGCAATGTGAAACCTGGCGGTTTCCAGTTGAGGCCACTGTGACTCACACTGCGCCAACATTCTTGTGTGCGTCTAGAAGACTCGGTGGGTGTGGGCACGCGCTCTGGTGAGAGGGGACGCTGGGTGGAGGGTGTGCACAGCTACCACAGAAACGCTCCTGGTGTTCACTCGTGCACGGCTCTGCCAGGCCAGGCCCTGGACGCGACACTGCTGGGCTCCGGTAGCCCTCTGCCCAGCCTCGTGGACCCCCAGAGGTGTCCCAGGCAGTCGCTCTCCTCCTTAAGCTCATTTGAACACTCACGACAGCCTCCTGCCAGGGGCACACCCCCATTTTACATAAAAGAAACTGAGGCTCAGAGGTAAGAAAACATTTTACAAGGTCAGACTGATGAGGAGCACCAGGCACAGCGCCTGACCCCCGTCAAGCTTGCTCCAGATCCTGCGTGTCCTGGTGACCAACAGACAGCTTTGTCTGTGGGCTGCCTCTGCAGAAAGCCCGCCCACTGCGCCCACCCGGCTCACAGCGCCCAGCTTACAGCACCCAGCTTACAGCGCCCGCTCACAGCGCCCGCTCACAGCGCCCAGGTGATCACGCGACATGCGCCGCCCTGGGTGGGAGCCAGGAACTGGACTGGGCCAGGTTTGGGAGCCAGGTCTCTCAGTCAGTGGACCTAGTCGCCATTACTAGATAACTAGTACTATGACTAGCATTACTAGTACTGATAATAATGTAATAAGGACAGCAGAGGTGGTGGGATGAGCCCATTTACAGAAGGAGGATTGAAAGAGAGACGCAGGTCCCCACGGGAGTACAGTTGACAGGCCAGGACTGGGCTCCACAGCTGCACCCTTAATCCATGTCAACTCCGGCTCCCAAAACCTATCGGTGGGGCTGGGGGGAGCTGCCCGTGGTGGAGTGGGGGTGCCTTCAAGAGGGGGAGCTTCCCTGCCCCACGACACTGCTGATGCAGACTGGCCCCTCCCTGCCCTGCCTGGAGCAGCGGGGAGGAAAGAAAACAGAGGCCAGCCACCAGGCAGTCCGCATTCCTTTGGCCTCACGCAGTCAGGGAACATGGGGTTCCCCTGGTCAGCAGGATCCATAGAAGAAGCCATAGTGCCTCGTCCCCTACCCAAGAGAGCCACCTTCCGGCTGTCCCGCCCTCCAGCCATCCATCTGCTGTGTGGTGGACACGGACGGATGGCTAGGAGGAGGCAGAGGAAGCCCTTCTACCGGGCGAACAGGCCAGGGAGGCCACCTCTCACCGCACACCCGGCAAGAGGGTCAGCATCAGGATCCTGCTCCACCGAGGGCCCCAGGGTCACCAGTTTTACCAAAGGAGCAGCAGCAGTGAGAGGAAGCTTGTGTGAGCAGCCAAGGCACAGGCGCTGGCCCTTCCCTCAGCCGAGGGCAGGAAAGACTCAGAGGGAGAGGGAGGGAGGGCCACAGCCTGAGCCCTGCGTGCACCCTGACCTCAGGCTTCCAGCGAGAACCACGAGGAAAGGAGGACAGTGGTGTCCCGCTAAAGTAGCCCAGGCGGACAGGCAAACAGTGTGAGATATTTTTTAAAAAATCATTCAAAAAGTATGTAAGTAAAAGATTCTTGGTGTACACATTTTAAAAATAGAAAAAAGGCTAAGTAAGATTTCAAGGCACAAGTTTCAGGCACAGATTCAACAGTCGTGTTTGGAACACGGACGGCGAGGGCAGACACATTACCCAGGACTCGTCCTTTCCAACCCCAGCCGGGACTCTGGGCTGAAAACATGGGAAAGAATGAACCCACTCAGGATGGTGCTGTCCCTGTCCCTGTCTTGGCCTAGGGACAGCCTAACTGATAAGCCTGGGCAAATGTGGCCCTTGGCCCTGGTCACCATCCCCAGACTGCAGTGGCCTGCTCTGTTTAGGAAGCCAGGTCGGCTGCACCTGATCTCTTGGGCTGCCGAGAACACCCCTTCCTCTACGTCACCACCACAGAGGCTCAGGCTGCGGTCAGGCTGGGGCTCAGCCTGACCCGGCCTCTAATCTTCCAAAGACTCTGAACAAACCTCAGCCTCTCCTCTCAGGGCTTCAGCTTTTCCATCTGTGAAATGGGAGGAGGACTTTACCTCTGGGGCCTCCCAGACCTGTGCTGCTTAGGGTCCATTTCAACTCTGCCCCACTGGACTCCAGTTTAGAGTCACATCCCCTTCCAGGGGGCAGCGGGTGGCAGAGAGAGGGGCTCAGTTCTGGGGAAGGTGGATGGTATTTCATTTTCTCCCCAGCCTCCAGAGGAGTAAGGCCAAGCCCAGACATTCCATCTGCTGCAGAGAGGAGAAGGGAGGATGGGAGGACAGGCAGAAGGACAGGCTGGCTCCCCGGCCCAACACCAAAGGCCCCGGGGGCACAATGCAGCAATCTCTGCCTTGAACCACTAAGTCCTCATCAAAATGCCCCTGGCTCGTGGTCCAGTCCTGCCCGCGTTGAGCAGGAGCCTCTGAGCGCCACTGTGTCCCAGGACCAGGCTCACCTCTGACTCAGAGCGGGACCCTGTGTCTGTATTTGTAACTGTGCCAGCTCTTATGATTGGGTCCCTGGGTCCTGCTTTGGGATACCGATCTCAAGGACACAATGGATGCAGTTGTGCTGTCACCAAGCCTGCTCGTGGGGCACTGGCAAAGCCCAGACACTCGGAAAAGAAAAGTCTAGCTTCCATGTTTTTATCATCAGAAAACTTAGAACAACTCTAGGTTTTTACCTTTGGAAAACTTAGAAAAGAGACTACACACAAATCTTAATTTTATATTTTATGAATTTTTTAGTATTGTTTTGATTTTCAAATACATTGTGGGAATAAGGACTCCATACATAATCTTTTTTTTAAAATAGTTTTTCAGTTGTAAATGGACACAGTATCTTTTTATGTATTTGTTTTTATGTGGGGCTGGGGATGGAACCCAGGGCCTCACCCGTGAGGGGCAAGCGCTGTACCACTGAGCTGCAGCCCAGCCCTCACGGCCTCTGAAGGTACTGATTGAGTACTGAGTATGAATACTATGCTCAAAACATCTGATGACTACTGCCATTACGATAGCGCACACTTCCTAATGCTGACTGTGCACCAGGCACTGGGCTAAACGCTCTGCACACATTTAACACTTACAATTTCTGTGATCATCTGAAGAAGTAGGCTTTGATGTAGAGCCCACTTCACAGATGTGGGAACTGAGGCTCAGGGATTAAGTGACTTGAAGTCCTGCAGACAGCAAGGGACAGAGCTGGGGTCTGAACCCTGGGGGTCCAGGATCTGTGCTCTTGGCCACTAAATGCCCTTCCTGCAGGAAGGAGCTGTGTCTGGCTCCTAGGGGCTTCGTAAGTCCTCCCTTCCCCCCACCCCGGACCCACGCCAAGTCCCGGGGCCCGTGATCTCCTTGCATGTTGTCAGAGCTGCGCCTACCTGCTGCCTCCGGTCTCCTACCTGTCAGGGAGCAGGCGAAGAGTCTACTCTTTGAAGAAGGGTCCCTGGAACTGGGCTGCGGCAGGGGCCTTGACCTTCCTACACTGCCTGGTGATGTACGGGGCCGTCGGTGGAGGGCATCGGGACGCCAGGCGGAGGCTGTAGCTGCATGGGAAGAGCAACAGGACAGATGGTCACCAGGAGCTGCTCGCACGCCTGACATCGCTAGAGGGTGGGGTGTCTTGCATGTTGGCCACTAGCTCCCCGGTCCAGCAGGATGGTCCTTCCTGGACACCTGGGGGCCAGGTACCCGGCTTCGGCCAAGGGGAGGTGGGCTTTCACGTTCAGTGTATGCCTCACCACACTGTTTTTGATCCAGCACATTCTCTCCCTGTGGAGATCACAGAAGCCCAAGTGAGAGGAAGCACCCATCAGCCTCATTCCGAGAGGCCACAGAGGGAGGACAGTCCCCCAGCGGACATGCGGCGAGCCTCAATGAGCTCTCGCTGTGTGGAGACGATGGCTGCGCCCCCTCTCGGATTCAGATGCCGCACCTGTCCTGCTATTTGTCCCTCCTGCCAGGCTCAGCACACAGCCAGAAGGCATCCGGGGAGGTCACTGTTGCCAAAGTAAGTACCTGCATGGACAGGAGGGGCAGGCCCCCTCCATGCCACAGGCCACCCCCCCCCCCACTCCACTCGATATCCACCCTGGGCCTCACGTGAGCCAAACATGTCCGTTGGGTATGGGGGACTGAGGACATGACTTCCCACAGAGGTGTAGACCCAGGGACCTTTGGGATGGTTTGGCCTTTTTTATATAACCTACTAAATGGGAATTGATTTTTTTTCAGAAAAAACTTTTAAAACTTTATTAAAAGTGAGCCCAGACGAATACCTCCCCTTCCTGTGCCTGGCCAACTCCTGCTCATCTTCCGGGTCACAGCTGGGACACCGTCTCCTCCAGGAAGCCTTCCTTCTTTAACTCCTGGGTATGGAGTCCCCTGTGGGATTCCACTGCCCGTGCCTCCCCGCCCAGCACCTAGGTGCCCCCTTCCTTATAAACTCCAGGGTCCCAGGGTCAGCTTAGCACCACAAATACTTGGGTAATAACGACCAACCAACCACAGGCACTGCCCCAAGCTGTGCTTCACCTTTCACACCCCAACTCTCTTCCCCCCCACCCACTCAGAGTGACTGGCACTGTCTCAGCCCGAATCCAGCCAAAGCAGCCAGGTCGGGAGGTGGGAGGCCAGGTGGGCAGCCAGGCAGCGCAAACACTTGAGGACCTCACCTGCGCCAGGTGTCAGCCCAGAGCCAGCTCTGCCTGAATACACAAGAGGTGGGAGTGGGGTCAGGCTCAAGGCTGGCCAACAGCAGGACTGAGCCAGTGTTTCTCCACCAGGGAGCACATCTGGAGGTGTCTGGAGACGTTCTGGGCTGTCACGACTGAGGGATGGAGTGTTGCTACTGGCCCACGGGAGGCCTTACAGTGCATGGATCAGCCCCACAACAGAGACTCACGCAGCCCAAAGCCCTGACACAGTGGGCCTCCCTCAGCTGTGGGAAGATGTCACTGAACTTCATATGGACCACGGTTTTTCCCATACACGCCTACTTATGATAAAGTTTGATTGTATGTATTAGATACAGCTTAACACAGTAACTACTAATAAAATATGATAATTATAACAATATACTATAATAAAAATTTTGTGAATATGATCTTTCTCTTTCTGTCTCTCATAATATCTTATGTACTTTCACCTTTTCATTAAAAGGAAGCACTTATAGCTTCATTTTGGCATATCTGAATTGCCATCATCACTACTTTTTGTCCTTTGAAGCAGTTATTAAGTAAAACAAGGTTTTCTTGAACACAAGCACAGCTATACCATGACGACTGACCTGATAACCAAGATGGCTCCTGTGACTAACAGGCGGGTAGCATATACAGCATGGATACACTGAAGAAAGGGATGATTCATGTCCTGGGCAGCATGGAGTGGAGACAACATGGGATTCTATCATACTACTCATAATTGTAGGTGATTTTAAAATTATGAATTATTTCTGGACTTTTCCATTTAATATTTTTAGACCATGGTTGACAAGGATAATTGAAACCATAGAAAATGAAACTGATGACAAAGGGGGATTACTGCCAAAGCTGACAAGGCAGCACTCAAGAAATATCTGTTAAAATAACTGAGGAGCCTTAGAATAAGGCACAGAAACATTTATCTCTTGACAGCCTGGGTCCCGTCCAGGTCAGGGTGGCCCCGGCCTGAGTTCTTCCCCACACTGCGCATTCGAGGCCTATGGTCAGCTCATTCGACTCGCCTGAGCGAGAGTCTACAGAAAAAGCTGAGGCCCAACGCTCACCACAAGCTACAGGGATCCTGATGACCACAAGGAGGCGTGAAGGAGGACTTCTGCCACTAGTGAGCACCTGCCAGGCCGACTGGTGCCCAGATGCAATGTGGTCCCAGGAAACACCTGGAGGAGCCTTCTGCTGGCATCTGCCTGCAGATGTGGTAGCTGAACAGTCCAGGCACCTAGTAGGTCTCCCTCTGATGTCCTGTTCTCTGGGGAAATGCCTACCGTGGTGTGTAGCAGGACTAGCAGCAGCTACAGAGATGGACAAGGCCGAAGTCGCCAATTTCCAGCTTCTCACTGACACCACCCTTGCGTGTCCATTAAACATTCCAATACTAGATCCATCGGCCAAAAGTAACACCCTGCCCACCCCCTCCTCCAGCGACACAGGCTCTCTGCTCCCCCAGCATCTCCTCCACCCTCCTGGCTCCTGCGGCCACCGTGACCACAGCCGTCCCCACTAGGAAGCGTGCCTTCTCCCCAGCCCAGGTGTCCACCTGGGTGGAGGGCTGAGGGTCCCGGCAAGGCCTGCACAGGAAGGGCCTCTCCCCACTCCTGGGCATCCCACTTGGCCTCTTGGGGCACACCCCCAGCTGGCATTCACATGGCTCTGTGGTTCCCGTGCCCTTAGCTTCCTCTCTAGACTAGCAGAGAGGACATAGGAAATCTCTTTGGGTCCATCTCATGGATGAGGAAACTGAGGCTGGGACAGACGTGGACCTTCTCTGGGGAGCAAAGCCAAGGCCTCTTGGCTCCATGGGCCACAATAGTGAGGGGTCAAAAGATCACCACCTCAGTGTCTCCCATGAGGACTGGCTTCCCTCTCCCAAGCTGTGTGACCTCAGCCAGGCATGGACCTCTCTGAGCTCCAGGTCTCCTGCATATTGGGAATACCAGTTCTGGAAAGTTCTTGTGGCCATTAAGTTTAGAGGAAGATCTCAGCACAGCACATGCTGGCCGACTCTGGGTTGTGGCAGCTGGGGGTGGTGTGACCGGGAGAGGCAGCAAGGTCCTCGGAGACATGGGGGCGAGCTCCGAGACTCCGACTCATCTACTGTGAGACCCAGGATAGGTCCCTCCAGGCCTCTTGGCCTCCGAACCTCAGTGTCCACCTCTGAGAAGTAGAGGCCATCGCAGCCAGACAGCGGACTCAGAGCAGGGCTGGGAAGAGCCCCGGGACGCAGGACGTGAGGTAGTTGCTGGGAAGAGTTCAGCATATGTGACGTGTCTTGTGAGGGTGGAGCGTGGAGCGGGAGGTGAGCGGGAGGTGAGCGGGCCCTGGCCGCCGCGGAGGCCGAACACCACACAGGGCTTCCGAACTCAACCCAGGTGCCAGCTCAACCCACCTGAGCTCAGGGCATCTCCCCGGGGCCGTCTAAGGGGCATCCCGTCTAGAGGGACATTATGTGATCCCAGCCTGCCCCACCCCGTGGGTTCTTCTCACCCCTTCTCAGCAGTCACCAGCGCCCGACAGCCTTTCCTCTCATCCCACGGCCTCCCGTGGACGACGGACTCACAAACCACCCACCCGCTGTATCGAGGGCCACAGGAGAACCTTGTGCGCAACGAGCACGGCACCTCGAGGCCTCCCTGCGGCCCACCCCAAGCTGCCGACCTCAGGGTCCTCGACGGGACCTCCACCCACACGGCTCTGTCCCCACAGCCACCACCAGCGTGACCACAGCTTGAGCATCCTCCACAGGGACTGTGGCAAAGCCGCTTCATGGGTCTCTCCATTCCCCCTCTTGCTCCTCCCTCCATGCTCCACCCAACAAGAATGGCCTTCAGAAGGACCACTGCAGACAGGGACACTGGGCCGTGTCGCTGCCGAGGCCTCGCACTGCGGTCAGAACTCAGCGTACCCTGCCTGCTGCCCTCTGCTGCCCTCCTGGCCCGGGCTGGTTCCCTGTGGACTGGGCCTGTCCCTCAGCCAGGGCCAGCTCCTCGACCCCGTCTTCTCCTCTGGCCTGGCTTGTCCCCGACCTTGTCCTGCCTCCCATGCTCTTCCTCACCTTTCAGGTCGCAGCCTGTGTGTCCCCTTCTCGCGAGGCCTTTCCAGTCTCCCTAACGCGGCCCCCACACTGGCCCCTGCTGCTCTCCAGCACTGGCCCTATTTCTCTGTTCCTTCTGGATCCTTTCCTCACAGCAGTCCCCCTGCCTGTGGGGCTGTTTACTTCTTCCCTGCCAGTCTCCACCTCCCAAAGGGAGTACTGTGGGCAGGGACCGGGACCTGCTCACTGCTGAGGCCCTGTGTTAGCACGAGACCTAGCGCAGGGAGTGCTGGTGGCCACCTGCGGGCATGATGAGGGCCTATGAGCTGGGCCGGCACAGGCCACCCTGGGTAGAGCCAGCGCACGGGGCTGGGGAGGCTGGATGAGTGACTCAAGAGAGAAGGGGGGTCCTAACATGGACAACAAGACACCCCTCACGGTGCCCCCGAGGGAAATGTCGCAGGACACACTCTTCCCAGGCTGAGCCCGCCAGCCAGGTAGGCAGAACCAGCCTCTCAGGCGCGAGGACCCCTGCGGTGCCCTCAGCCCTGCCCTCAGTCCATCCCCATGGGGCAAGCACAGGGATTATAGGCTGCTCCTTGCTGGCTATGAGGACCCCAGAGTTGCCCACAAATGAGTGTTAGCCAATCAGCTCTCACTCGAAGCTCCTGAACCTTCACCACCAGGGAACAGGCAGAAGGCCTGCCCTCCGTGACGGATGCCCCTGATTCTGCAAACTCTGGCGGAGGCTGGCTGCAGCAGCACTGTGACCAGCGCCTCAGGCTGCAGCCCAGCCCCAGCCCTCTGCTGCATACCCAGTGCCCGCGGCTCTTCACACCAGAGTGGGCTGGGTGGTCTGCACGTCCATGGCCAACTGGAAGCAGCAAAATGAATGGAAGAGGAAGAAAAGAGCCGTCAGATGGAGGTGACTGCAGAGTTTGCAGCAGTGACATCAGACGCACCCCAGAGGGGGAAGGGAGGTGACCTTCAAGAGGGGGAAACACCCCACGCAGGGCCATGTAAGTGCCATGTCTGCCCAAGCGTCTCTGTGTCCTTGACTTTGACCTTGGTGAGGGAGGGGGACATGCTTTAGAGAGGGTTCAAGTTACGGGCTCCATGTTTGTTGTCCCAAATTCACAGCTTTACTCCCAGCCTGGAGGTGGGACCTTGGGTGGGACCTCAACACAGACACGTGCACTGAGAAAAAGCCAGGGAGGACAGCGAGGAGATGGCCACCCGCAAGTCAGGAAGAGGCCTCACCGGAACCTGGTCACGCTGGCTCTCTCCTCTCAGACTTGCACCGTGAGAAGGTTAATTTCTGTCATTTAAGCACCCAATCCACGGTATTTTGTCACGGCAGCTGGCACTGACCAAGACAGCTGACCTGTCTGAAGCCACAGGGCTCCTCCTGGGTAAGTTCAGATGGAACACGGGCTCTGGGGTGCCCCCAGGAGACCATATGCTAAGCCTGTCACCTCTGTGACAACGCCCTCCAGAGACGACCCTAGGCGCGGCCTCCTGCGGATGACGCCGGTGCCCAGGCCCAGCTCACAGCAGCCCCGAGGCTCGGATCCCATTTACCCACCGACATGACCCCGCTGGACTCTGGAAAGCCCCTCACATTCAGATCCTGATCTGACCTATGACATCCGCCCCCCTTCAGCCACAGCCCCTGGAGTGAACTTGTCCCTCCTCCCTCTCCTGCTGGACCTTACCAGGGGCTGCTCCCCCTGGCTCACCTGCAAGGCCCAACCCCGGGGCCTGTCCCTTCCACACTGGCTCCTCTCCCATCCGCTCTACAGAAGTGTGACCTTCTCCCTCTCAAAGGGCAACCCTGCTGTCACCACTGCAGCTCCAGGACGCGTCCAAGTGACCCCCCACACAGGGTCCCACTGCTGCTGCCCTCGCGCACCCTCACTGCTCAGGACTCCAGTTGCCCTGGGCAGAACCCTCTCCTGGTGACACTCAGCCCTGGCTTCTTCTGAGATCTGCCCGAGAAGAACAGGCCACGGGAGGTCACGACTTCAGACTCTCTGGGGTGGGACGAGGCGGTATCTCTAAGCTCCCTGGTGATTCCAGGGTGCAGCCACGGCTGAGAACCCTGCTCTGGGGACACTTCCCCGGCCGCCCTCTTGAGGAAAAGTGGCCCTGGGCCAGGTTCTCCCAGCACAATCCCCACATGGGCAGTCTCAGTCTCTGTGACTGGGAGGAATCGGGGTGCCCCAGGAGACCATGTGGTCTAGGACAGAACCACTTGGTTGTTCCGGCACCAGAGAGTGAGTGGACAGCAGACGTCCAGACCCAAGGAACAGAGAACAGGCTGCACGATGTTCCGCTGAGCAGGCTTCAGACCCCAAGAAGTCCATGCACTCAGCGTACGGCGGGGCGGGTGGACCTCATGGGTTCCCGCGGACATCCATGACAGTCAGTGAGACACATGCCACTGATGACCCCGGCCCCAGCGCATCCAGACGGAGTGCCACTGATGACCCCGGCCCCAGCGCATCCAGACTGAGTTGAAGGAGAACAGCAACCACCAGAAAGCAGGAAGACACGTCAAAGCCTGTCACTCAACGTGGTGGAAACTTTGACAGCGGAGGTGGGGGTGGGAGGGGCGGCCCGGAGCTCAGCTCTGAGCCCTGTGTCCACCTGCAGAGTGGCCACCTGCAGAGCGGCCCTCCCAGCGGCACAACATAGAACCTACAGGGACCAACAGGGAGGTGCCTGGGGCCTCACAGCCTCAGCCCACCCCTGACCCACGCAGGAGGCAGGAGCAGAGCTCCCAGTCCCCACGGGGCTCCAGGGCAGGGCTCAGAAGATGACTCCCGAGCCTCCAGAGCACCTTGAGCATCCCCGTTGCTCCTTGGGGTTATGGGATTTCTCGCCTGGAGGCAGCAACAGGCAGCCTCTGCCCCAGCCCTGGGCTCCGGGTTCCCAGGATCTGTTCCTGCCCAGGGGACTCAGTGCAGGGAAGGCTTTCCCCCTGTCAAGGGCTCACCCTCGTCCCTCCAGTCTGCTCCAGCCTCTCCTCCCCAGCGAGCCACAAGTCCCCGCCCTGGAAACCCCGCCTCCCCAGGTCCTTGTTGTGCTCTTCCCCATCCACACGCTCTGTGCCTGGTGCCAGGAGGGAGGAATCAGAGGCTGTCTTGTCCCTCATGTGTCCCCAGCTCCCAGGCCGCTGCTGTCACGTGGAGAGCGGTTAAATACTTGCTGGATGTGTGCCTGTGCGTGTGCCAGGCGCTTTGTCTACAGAAGAACTGGAGGCCCACGTGGCTCTTTCCGTGCAGCGGAGTCCTCTGACTCTGCAGAGGGAGCCGGATGACCCCTCCCTGGCCCCCAGATGACCAGTCCTCCTTCAGCCCCTCTGGTCTCTACTAAGGAGTAAGCGGAGATGATGAGACACACACAGGAACTGAAGCTGAGAACACGGGGAGGAGGGCAGGTGACACGGGGACATCAGGAAGATTCCGAGCGCAGAGCCACCCAGAAACTCCGACGACTCTGATGTCCCTGCTGGCCTGGGCGTCTCCCAGAGCAACCGAGACCCAGGGAAGGAAGCACCCAGCCCTCAAGTGGCTTTCCTAGGCTCAAAGGTCAGGAGGCTCTGGGGAGGCCGGTGGGGCCTCTCCTCTCTGGGGTCTTCCCAGGGGGATAACCCATCACTAGGAGAACTTAGTGACAGGAAGAGTGACTCACAGAGAAACAGGGGCCGCACATGCCGTGTCCCTGGCCTCTAAGAACAGACAGCACGGTAAACACAAAGAGCAGGCCACACACAGCAAGGCAGGGGAGGGAGTCCACAAGACACGCCTCCACTGGGGAGGCCGCCCCGTCCACATCTCCTCAGACCCTCTCCTTCAGCCATCTTCCCCAGCCTGGTGACAGTCGTGACGGCAGCTCAGGGAGGGAAGCAGAGGAGCTTGGGAGTGCACAGAAGGGCAGGTGTGGTCAAGAGGAAGAGGAAGGCCTCAGAAACAGCGGTGTTCCTGCCAGGACTTGGAGGTGGTAGGGGCGGTAAGTGCAAAGGCCCTGAGGTAGGTGTGCCTGTCCCGGTGATATGGGAGCATGGCTGTCCTTCTGAGCAGAGGAGTGACCCAACATGCCACTGTGCTGCACCCTGAGGGTGGAAAGGAACAGAAGTGGGGAGCCCAGTGTGGAAGCAGCGGCTGCCCCAGAAGAGGCCATGGCAGTGGCCCTCTGGCAGCTGGCCAGATGTGCTAGTTAGTGGTGTTGGCAGGATCTGCTGGTGAACCAGACGCAGGGACACAGGGAGAGTTCATCTGACTCCAGAGCAGCAGGCCCTCCACCCAGGAGGAGGGGGGCAGCTTCCTGGGGACTCCATTCAGTTTGGGAGGACTCAGCTGGACACTCAGGGGGGAGTTCAGGCAGGCACTGGGAGGAGGCTGGTGAACGATGCCTGTCAGCATCCAGGCCTGAGGGCAGAGGGCAGAGGGCAGCGATGACCCGAGCGCGGCTGGAGGAAGCAGGGTCAAAGTGTCAGCGCCTCCAGGACACGGCTGGTGAAGATAGCGGGGAGATCAACCCAAGAGCCCCCGGGGCACCAGCATGAGCCACCAGGCATCAGGGTCCTAGCACTCCATGGCTTCCCGGGGACAAACGCCTGAAAGTTCAAGAGAGGAGGTGGAGAGGGAATGGAGGCCGGGTGCAGAGAACTCGGCCGAGGGCAGCAGGAGGGCCGGGGGCAGCTGAGGCTTCCAGAGGACAGGTACTCTCCAGGGTGCCAGGGCCGTGCCAGGCCAAGGTGCTCCTCCAGGCCAGCCACCTGCCTGTCCCTCCCGTGCTCTCCGGGAACAGCCGTCCTCAGAGCTGTTTGGGCCAAGAGCCGGCCACGGAAATCCTACACACTCTAAATTCTCGAGCACGTGCGTTCAGAGTCAGCTTGGGCTCCCACACTTGTGCCAGAGGCAGAGGAGAGGCAGAGGCTGGGGGAGCAGGTGGGAGGGAGGAGGCTGCAGTTCCCCGTGGGCAGGGTGGGGGCCCACCGTGGGACCTACAGGGCCACCAGCCACTTCCAGGAATGGTATCTCCCAAAGTAGCCACGGCCTCTTGCTCCAGGGAGGCCCCTTCCATCCAGATGAAGCACCCAGGCCAGGAAGCACGGGGTGGGAAACAGAGGGAGAGGAGGAGCAGGGCTGGAATGCAGGAGCCCAGTTCAGACGCAGCTCCATCGCTGACTTGCTGTGTAGCCCCTGGAAAATGCCCCACCCTCTCTGAGCCACAGTAGACTCACTTGTAAAATGAGATCTCAAGCAAAGAAACATTTAACTATGTTTGGGGGGCTATGTCAGGTGCTTGCAGGGGTTCCCCAAATCCCACCCACCAAACCCTGTTTTACAGGGGAGGGTCTGAGGCTCCGAGGAGAAGAAACTGGACCTCAAAGTGCTCTCAGCTGATCAGGGCAGCAGTCAAGATCTGCATCAGGACCTTTTGCTCCAACGCCCTGTCCCTGACACAGCCCTCCTGGCGACAGGATAGAGAGCACTTCAGCACCCCAGGGTGGCAGAGGTGGACACACACACTTAAGAGGCTTAAGTTTGCTTTGGGCTGGGAGCAGAGCAGCTCAGAGGAGCCCTGAGGTTCTCAAACTCGGGTGTTCCCAGGAAGCCCTGGGGGTTTGAAATTCTGCCGCGGTGCCGGCCCCCATCCCTAGAGACGCCGCTTTCCTTAGCTGGGGGTACAGCCGGGCACGGGACTGACGGTCGACTTTGCGAGCCACTGGTGTGGCCTGTGGGCCAGCAGCATCCCGGTTCCTGGGAGCCAGCTGGTTCTGCAGATGCGCAGAACCTGGTTTTGATGAGGTCCTGGAGGGCGGGGCTGGGGACAGCCACCCAGGAGCAGCAGCAGCAGCGGTGCGTGGAAAGGGGCACTGACAGTGAGGTGGGAGGCTAGTGTCCGTGACCTCTGTGGAGAAAGTCCCTCGCATGGCACGAGGTCCTAGGGGGACTGGGCAAAGGCCAAAATACTGGCCTAGAGAGTTGCGGGGGTTCCTTGAGTTGGACGATTGAGGTGTCGGTTCTCAGTGCCACTCCTGGGGTGCAGGACCCAGGGAAGCAGGCACAGCTCACTAGTGGTGCTCAGGTGGCCGCTTCGCTTCTCCCCGCTCTGCCCTGCTTATGGCTGAGGGGACAGCAGAACAGAGGGGCTAAGGGACTTGTCTGGGGTCACTGAGAGCTGAGGAGAAGGGAAGGGCTCCTCCCAGACCTCACCCAGGGCCAGCTGCCTGGCGGCCACTCATTCTCCTTCCTCTCCACAGCCCCGAGGGAGGCCTGGCCCAGTGGGCTTTTGACAGGCCTCTGCACACCTAAAGACCAGCATGCCCTGCCCGTGGGGCTTTCAGGCCAAGTCTCGAGGTCTCAAAGGCCACAAGTTCCCCAAACCAGTTTGGCCAGAACTCTAAGTACCAACATGTGACAAGCTGGTAACACCTGACCCAGTTAGCAGGAAGGCAGGCCTGGCCGGCAGCCGCCTTGACCTCACCCACAGGCAGCCGCCAGCGAGGAGATCCCCGGACTGTCTCCCTTCCTGCCAGGAAAGGAAGGCGCTGGCCACGCACTTCCAAATGAGGACACTGAGCGCGAGTGTGCAAGTCACTCGTGGCCACACACACGCAGCTCTTGAGAAAGTGGGGACAGGACTGGCTCCCTCCTTATTTGGGGAGGGAGTGTAAGGTGAAGCCCCAACAGACGCGGACAGAAACCCGGGAGGCGCTTCCCAGCGAGGGCACAGACACTCCGGAACACCCCGGTGGACAGCCAGCCCGGGAAGCAGGGGAACCCACCCATTTCTCTCCCATGGAGCGGCCCCACCCCAGCACCGGGGTGCTCAGGGAATGCTCCCCAAGCCCGAAACAGCAAACCTGGAACCAGGTTTGTCATTCAAACCCCGAGTGTGCCTGTCTACAAGGCTCAAGAACCAAATTCTCCTAGGACCTGGCTTCCCGAAGGTTTTGCTCACTACCGAGGTCCTGGCCAGACCTGGGGCGAGCTCCCCTGTTGTGCAATGTGGTGAAGCGACTCTGCAGCCTCGGGCCTCTTCAACAGACCCTCCCTGCGATGATCAGCACAGGGCTTCCAGTCCAGGAATGTCAGCCTTGCAGGAAGCACGTCCCCACCCCTGCCCTGCCCAGGTAGGTAGGGGCGCGGCGCCCTGAGCTTCCCAGCACCCCAGCATGGCTGCAGCAGCCAGCTGCCGTCTCCTGCCCTCGCTTTCCCTCCAGTTGAGCCACAATAGCCTGCTTTCTTCAAAAAACAAAAACAACTCCCAAGAATGGGAAGGAAGCAGAGAAGGAAACATGGCCAAACCCAAGTATGAGCAGGGGCCCGATGCTGGCCAAGGTGGACTCCCTGGCTGGGACAGCAGGAGGTGTTCTCCTGCGACACCCTGGAAGGAAAGCTCTTCAAAAGGTAGGAGTCCACAGGGACCCTCGGACTTCATCATTGCTACCACTGATCTAGGTCAAAGCAGTTAGAAGACGAGGTCAGAGAAGAGCCCCACCCTCATGAGGCGCCTCCCAAGCCCTGTGTTGCACCAGGACTCCCAGAACTTGGAGTTCTGCTGGGTGCAGACGCAGGGCACGGAGCAGCCCGGGGATGCTGTTGAGGCGACCGCTCTCATCTCCATGGAGAAGGTACAGGAGCGCAGGGGGCTCCCTTGCTGCCCGGGGGGCTCATCCCAGCTTGCCTGGGAAGGCTGGCACGGCCGGCTGGCAGGGCGTCCCAGACACGGCTCACTACGTGCCTGAATAGGTACAAGCAGGCAGCCCGATGCTGCCCAAAGGCAAGGGCACCCTAGCATGGGATGGGAGGCAGGGCCACTCAAGCACCTTCCCCATCCCTTGCCACCACCCCAAAAGCCCTGGGTCCCGCTGACAGTTTGGAAGGTGGCCCACTGGAGAGTCCAGCCTGATGCAAAAGCGATGAGACGGTGGCGCTGTCTGGCGCGGTCCAGGCGGCTCAGCCCTCACCAGATTCTGCACCCTGTTCAGGTGGGGAGCCAGCCACTCGTTCCCTGGGCAAGAGGAGCTACCCTCGTGGAGCCCAGGGGCTCAAGGCCAAGCAGGGCAGGTGGAATGAGGCCCTCCTAATGATCCATGCTACCAGCATTTGCCAAACAGCCTTCAGTGGGCCTGGCCCGGACGCTGTCATGATCACGAGTCACAGCAGTTATCACCAAGTTTACTCTGTGCCAAGCGTTGGACATAAGCAGTAGATTGAATCCTCACAAGAACTTTGTGAGATGGGTACTCTGCATTTCACAGATGAAGAACCAAGGCACAGAGGAGTTAGGCAACTTGCCCAAGAACACACAAGAGTCAGGACTGAAGCCCAAGTCACTTGGCGGTAGAGCATGGGCCTGTGAAGTCATACAGGTGGGTCTCTTTGGGATTCCTGGGCTTTTCACGCGCCGCCAGGCAGTTCAAATCCCCAAGAGGAGGAGACAGCTTGTCATGTGCCCAGACACGTTTCCCCCACTGATCTGATAACCTATCGGGTTCCGTGGGTGTGGTGGGAACAGCCTGATGTCTTCTGGGGACCCAAAGAAGCCTGCTCTGCTCAGAGGCCTATGCTGCGCTATAGGGGGTGCCCTTTAAGCATCACAAATATATTTTACCTTTTTGAATGGAAATTCTCTAAAATCAGTCATAGAAGATAGCTTGTTCTAAATTCAGCTTGGTTCTCTCTTTAAGAATCTGACTTCCAACTCTGCACATGTGCTGGGCTACCATGGGGGGACGTCCTTGGGGCCACCAAAGTGCACAGGTCTGCTAATCCACGGTGAGTCAGAACCAGATGTTCAAGTTACCTTCAAGCCGCACCTCCTGGCCGTCCCTTGGCAGCCACAGGGGATGGGCTCCAGGACTCCCGTGACACAATCTGCGGAGGCTCAAGCCCTGATATAAAAGGGCACTTTATTTGCATAAATCATGTTTAGAGAATGACAAGGGAGAAGTCTCTCCATGGTCAGGGCAGATGCGATTGTTTCCCAAATATTGTTGACCCACCGATGGTTGGAGCTGCAGATGCCCAAGGAGATGCCCAAGGAGCGTGCGCACTGACCTGGGCTGGCCTGGGAATTCAGCAGGGAGCGACCTGGCCTCGGCCTTTGTGAAGGAATGGGGAACCTTGCTGCGTAATATATAATTAAAAACTGAACCCTGCTGAGAAGGAGGAGAGCCTAGCAGCACTCAGCACGGGGGGCCTGGCCACAGAAAGGAGGCACACGCCCACGAGCCCTCAAACTTGGGTTCACGGAAGACGGAGTCGCTTTGGGACCTGCTTCCCTTGGTGATGCTGCCTTCTGCTTTACTTCATGCAGGGGGTGGGGAGGGGTCATAGATGACTTCACCCCAAGAAGAGAGATTTCTGCCCCTAATGACCGGTGCTGGGACAGAGGGGGACATTCTGTTGCTTCCCAACCCCATCCCCAACTCTTTCCTGATCTCACTGGGGCTCAGGCTGTAAGTGTCACACAGGGACCTGGGGGCGTTGGCACACTGAGAGAGACGGGGTCAAGAACTCAAGTCTCCTTAGGCCTTTCAGGAACTTCAAGTGACAGTTCCGGCATCACAGGATGTTTGGCCTTTTGCAAGTAGCAGATCCAAGGGCTTCTGGGCAGCTGAGGACAGGTCATGGACTTTAGATGGGGCCAGTCTTGGCCTCCTGCAGGAATGTTTTTCTGAGAAGCCCCTCCCCAAGAGGAATGGCAGGTGAGCCGAGGGTGGCTGTGGGCAGCTGCTTCCCTGGACAAGACAGGGACACATGCACCTGCTGTGCAGACCAGTCCATGACTCAGAAATGGGGTGCAGAGCCTCTACTCCAGACCAGGAGAGCAAGCCTCCTCATGCAGAGCCTCCTGGCGGGACCCCATCCCTGCCACCTCCACCAGACGGCACTCAGTCCTTGGCCCCGGCTTTACCCCTGCCTGCAGGGGAGGCCCTCTGACGCACCTGGCTTGACTCGGCTCCTAGGGAGGCCGAGAAGACCAGGTGTAGGAGGTTTAGCGTCTGACAGGTCCAGCTCCCCCGCCAGCAGTCGAGCTAGTCGCCCACCCTCCCAGTGCCAAGGCATGAGGCCAGCCATACCCGGAGGGGAAGCACTGCACCCAGCCGGCATGGTGCCTGCGACAACACGGGCAGACCCTCTTCCTCTGTGTGCTGCCCAGAGGGGGGGCCACTCAAAACAAGAATCCCAGTGGGGACACCCCAACCCTCCCCTAGAAGCAGGGGTATGGCGTCCTTTCTGACTCACATTCCCATCCACGTGGCCCCCAGCGCCTCCAGCAGCCCTCCCACCTGGGCCAGGGTCCCGCTCCCCTCTCTGGGAGCTCCTCCCCTCCTGCTTCCCACTGCACAAGGCCGGACAGTGTGGAAGACCCACGGCTCCCTGGGCGCCTCCTCCACCTGAGCCCAGCTCCTCCCCAGGGCCGCAGCCCCGGGGCCCCCTCCACCCACCACAGGGCAGGGATGTTCCAGCAGTTCCCTCCTTCCTCCAGGGTCCCTGTCACCCCCGTCACTCCTCAGTAGTCCTACCCCGCTCCCTCCTCAGGGCCTGCAGGGCGCGCAGTGGGCCAGGCCCAAGTCTCCCCTGCCCCCGGGATCCCAGTGCAGGCAGGTGTCTGCCAAGGTCAGCAGCGACCTCCACCACGCTTCGAAGCCCCCAGGCCCTTCTCCCTCCTCCCTGCACCGGGAAGCACTCGGGCTCCCTCATGGGGGGGAGGAGGCGCTCCTGCTCCCCTCGCTCACTCCCTGGGATCCCAGTCCCTGGCCTTGGCACCACGTGTAGCAGGGGCTCCCCCGATTGCCACACGGCCTGGTCCTTTCCTCTGGTCCCTGAATCTGCATCTTCCCCTGCCCCCGCCTTGATGTGACAGCAGGGCAAGCTTAACTGGCCCAGGGCCCGCATGTCCCCACAGACCTGCTGCTTCTAGTCCCCAGCTCCTCCCCAGGCCCCTCCACTCCCCTGGCCGTACCCCACCAATAGCCCTCCCCAGCCTTCAGCCAACTTCTCTGAGAGAAGTCCAGAACCCGGCTGTGACAGCAGGGGCAGCCACTCCGTCCTGACTGGCCTGTTTCTACTCCACCCTTCTGGGTCAGTGCTCAAGAGACCAGCAGAGAGAGCCTTTTAAAAGGCACATCACATGGTATTGTTCCTCCTCTAAAGCTCTCTGATGACTTCCACTGAGTAGAAGCCCAGTCTTCAGAGTGGCTGCAACAACCAACTCTGGCCCCAGCTAACCCCTGACCCTCAGCCTGGCCCCACCACCCCTTGAGCATGCACAAGGTTCTACCTCAGGACCTTTGCACGCGCTATTCTGGTGCCAGTGCTCTGGGGGGGGGGGGGCCAGCAGGCCTGGCCCTCATCTCCAAGTCTTTGCTCCTGTTTGGGCCAGGCTTCCTGACCCGGATGTTTAAACTGGGGACCACCCCCTTCTCTGCAGAACTGTATTCCCCATCCTACTTCTCCCTGCAGTGTTCTGCAGCTGACACTCTGTATGTGCTGGTTTGTTGTCTGTCACTAGAATGTCACAAGTAAGAATCTCCCTTTGTTCTCTGCTAGGTCCTTCAGTGCCTAGAACAGCGCTGGGGTCAGACAGCACAGGCCGCAGCTCCACGCCAGAGAGAGAGAGAATGAATGCCAACATCCACTCTGCCTTTCCTGACTAGATCAGGTCCATGGGGCACCATCTAGCATTTCTAGTTCTCAAAATGAAACACTTATAAAAAGCAACACGACTGAACACCTTCCCACGCCTCATTTCCACCCTGCTCCCCATACATCTAACCGCTGCTGTTCCCCAACGAATTGGGCTACAACTTTTTTTTTTTAATTTTTATTTTTTAATACTGGGGACTGAACCCAGGGGTGTCCTACTAGAGCCACATCCCCAGCCACACCTTCTTTTGAGACAGGGTTTCATTAAATTTTAGAAGTTGGCCTTAAATGTGGGTGCCTCTTGCTTCAGCCTCCTGAGATACAGGCCTGTGCCTCTGCGCAGGTGCTGTTTTATAAACAAGTTTAGTTTGAATGATGTCTATTAAATCATACAAGTGCAACAATAAATACAAGTGGCATAAACAGGTCTGGAAACAAACAGAGTGGCCTTTGGCATGCATTGAACTAGGCTGCTGGGAAATGAAGCGCAAGGGCTCTCCCCGTGAGCAGTGGCCAGGACGTCAGAGGCAAGAGTACACATTACAGCTGGTATTCTAACAAAATTTCAGTACAATTCTGGGGCCACTCCACACTCTCAGGCCCTGTGCTTTTGCAAAAGTGTCCTCAAGCCAGTACTGCCCAGGCAGGGGACTCCTGGAGAGGGCTGAGGCCTGCTTCCTTCAGCAGAGTGCCCAGGCCAATGCCCTTGGATTTCGTCAGCTGAATCACCTTAGCAGGCAGCTCTGACTCACAGGCGATGGGGAAGTCACCAGGCTGGGCAGCCAGTTATGGGAACAGCCTCGCTCACAGCCAGGCCTGCCGCACAGCACAGCCAACCAGGGCTGAGGTCCAACAAGAAGGGGATTCCTTAAAATCTTGAGCAAAACTACAAAGAGCCATGTGAGGGAAGGTGCCCATCACCATGCACTGGGTGTCTCTGCAGAGAGGGAGCTCTTGGTGTCAGGGACAAAGGTGCCAGGAAAAGGGTCACCCCATTTTTAGGTCCCCAAACTAAATTTAACAATCTGAAGAAATATTGAAGTCCGCGAGGTTCAGCGTGGGTCCGACAGGCCAAGTCCGAGGACTGGGGTGTGGGGCAGTGAGCCAGTGTGGACACGGGCGGGGTGGGGGGTCTCCCCAACGCCTGAGGCAACAAGCCGGGCAGCACAGCCTCCTGGGGGCTCTAGGGTTTGCTGACGGTAGGCCACCCCGCCTCTCAACCTAGAGGACGGACCATGCCTCAGGCACTGACCCTTTAAGGCTGTAATTAACTTTCACCAAGGAACTGATCCTTTTCTTTCGACTTGGTTTCAATCGATCATTTTTCCCAACAATGCTCTATTTAGCCAGGGGAGGCAATGAATTGCCCCAAGATTCACATTTCAAACTCAGAAGCCACAAGTCAGGGTCACACCGGTAGCTTGACTCTAGGACCTTGGTTTCCTTGACCCCATCATTCCACGGTGCTGCCACAGCTGGTGGAGTGGGGAGTGGGCACAGGCAGGTGCTGGGCTGTGCCAAGCTGGTCCACGACAAGTCCACGCACCATGATTCCACCTCTGCTCGGGCACTCAGAAGTATCCCACACTCAAGACGCCCCAGACCGTGTGCCGTGGGTCACAAGGAATAGGACAAGCATAGTGAAGTACCTGTGAGAGGTGAGAAGTGCTGGAATCCACCAGGGACTATAAGTAAGCAAAGGGAAAGAACCCAAAATTACATGCCAAAGAGTGAAAGTTAAAGTGATGAGCAGCGTGATCCACCTTACTCATTTTTCTCCCAAGACGGAATGGAGAACTCTTGAGGTCTGGCTAAGACTCCTCAGAGACGCTGATATAGTGAATATTTCAAAGTCCCACCCCAGAGATTATGACTTAGTAGGTCTGACACTTTCACCAAACCACCCAGGTGACTCTGCTGTAGGTGGTCCACGGAGCCAGCATCAGCAACACCACAGACTGAGCTCCTTTATCCAGCCGGGGCACAGGCAGGAGCCGCAGCTTCTCAAGTTCAAATTAACAGGACCCTTCACACTGGGTGAGCAAGATGCTCCCCCCACGAATCACGTGTCCCACACGACTCAGAACATCGCCTTAATGCAAGGCCTGATGTTACCTGGCACTAGCAGGCTCCAACTTCAAAAATATTTTAAAAGGTAGAAACATATCATTCATCGCAGCGATGAAATAACTTGGCACAGCACATACTTCACACCATGTGCTGCGCCAGTTTACTGATATGGACAGAAGCGCTGGTCCCACCTGAGGGCAAGGTTACCAGATTCAATTTCACCAAATTCACTTGTAAAATTCAAAGTAGCCTAAAATACGTGGCTATTAGATAAGTGCTGAAAAAAAATTCCAGAGCAAATCAGGAAGAGAAACCCATCAGCCCTGGGGTAGAATGACGAGACTACAGCCAAAGGACCAGCTGCCCAAAGCCACCAGCTCTGTCACTCATAAGCACCTGGCACCAAACACAAGACCTACTTTCCACCCAGATAGAAGGATGGAGGGCGATGGGGAAGACAACTATTCTGCTTGAGAATTAAGGTGCCCCCTAGTGCAGACTGTCTCCACCCTCGCACCCACACTTCATTCTCTCCACTACTCAGTGCTGAACACATTTTTAGGAGCTTGGGGGGAAATTACAGTCCATGCGTTTGTCACACTGGACACTCTCCCGTCTAGAGGTCACTAGCCCGGCAACGGCACTCATCAGCAAAGAATCAACAGCAGAGACCTGGCTAGCTGAACGCGAGCAAACTGGGTCAGAAAACCCCATCCTAGGATTAACCCGCTTGTCCCTTGGGGTGGCTCCTGGGTGCTCTCATGAGGCCCAGCCCCACTGCCTCGCTTCCCACCAAGCAGGTCTGAGAGAGACCAAGGCGTGCAGATCACACCATCACCAAGGACAGGGAGACCAGGGTAAGGACGCCGCCTCCTCAAGGAGAGATGGCATCTCAAGCTCTCGGCTCACTGTGTGGCAGCTCTAAGTCCCGCATGTTGGAATCACCCACGGCGTCCCTTTCCACAGGGGAGTGCTTGGCTGATGGCTACTGAGAGCCTTCAAAGGAAGGTGACAGTATCCAGAGCACAGCAGGTAAGTGGGGATACAGTGAGATCACAGCAGCACACACCTGGCGCTGCAGAACTAGCCCCCTGCCTGCATCCAAAGCAGACCCAGGGACATTGGCCCTCTTTTCCCAAGTGCAAACTGAGCCCCAGGCTCCACGCTGCACCCCAGGCAGCTGCTCCCCATGCAAGTGAAAAGCCACCTGCCCACCATGGCACGGGAAGACTTCTATGAAAAGATGGAAGAAATGCTGACACCAGTGAGCCAGGTTCTGTTCTCCAGATGGCCAGTCTCGAGTCCACTCCTCCCCAACAGCGAGCAGGTGGACGCAGCTGTGCCAAGGCAGGCGTGCCAGGCCAGTTTCCCAAGCACCCAAGAGGGACTTCTCCTAGGAGGACCTCAGCTCTTTACCTCCCGGTATTTTCTGGTCTCTTCAGCTGGTGTCTCTTGTCCCCTAGGGCAGGTCCCTTTGCTTCCTAAAGGAGATGCCACCAGAAGGCAGTGGCAGGGGCATGACAGGGGCTGCCTTCTGTTCCCCGCTCCCAGATCAATGACCAAGAGGCAGAGGCACAATGAAGAGGAGAGGGACCTCTGGACTGCATTCCTAGCACCTCTGTGACCTCAAGCTGTGAAGGTTTCCTTTGCCTTTGTGTCCCCATCTGTAAAATGGGAGGACATAAAAGTACTCACTTCACGGGATTGTTGTCAAGACCAAATGGGTCAATATGTGCACAGCCCTTCTGCAGTGGATGGTGAGAACTTTCAAGTGTCATGTGATCTCAGCAAATCGAGGTCCTTGGCTGAGTTCTCCTAGTTTCATGGAGCTAATGAAATGTTTTCTTCTGAACCCAGGCCTTTGAAAATTTATATTTGGCTCTGAAGTCCAAAACCAAGATATAAATATAAAAAGTCCTGTGGAGGAGTAACAGAATAAAAATGAATCACTTTTCTCACTTCAACTTGAAAATGATTTCCTATCGTCACAGCTCGCTTCTCTTTACCTCTGATATGTGCGGGGGGTGGGGAGCCACAGAAAGGCAGCTAGCTACCGGGTACATACATGAACAGCTCTGGCCCTGCTGAGGCACAGTGAAGGCCCTTGGTGTCCCTGCTGGCGGAAGCAGCAGAGTCACAGGCAGAGGCAGGAATGTTCTGGCCTCAGCAATCCAGGCTGTTGTGAAATCTCACACAGCACATGGTATAAGCAGCAGCCTCGACCTCCCACCAGACCCAAACTGGGATTCAAGAGAACACCTCTGAGTAACACTAATAATGACAGCAGCTCCTGGTGATGGCACTTACAACGGTGGGCAGCACCTGTGGTCTTTCAGGTGTTGTCTGATGTCTTCACAGTGATCTTTGTGGTCAGGTTGATCACCCCGATTTGATATACAGAAAACCAGGTTCAGAGAGGTTAAGTAACTTGCAGGGGTTAAGGTTCCAGTGAGAGTATGAGACACAGCCAGAATTCAAAGATTCCACTTAACAAACATTTACTAAGCAACTACTGCCTGCCAGGCACTGTTCCAGATGCCAGGAACATAGCCTCCTCCGAGGAGGGAGCGGGCAACAGACAAGTGTGAGTCCTAACAGAACGCACAGAAGGCTTGAGCGCCGTGCAGAACACCATGGCAGAGAAAGGAGAGGAAAGGGCTGTGACCACATTCTCAGCCTCCGTAAAGATTCTTTTCTGTCTCTCAGGGCTTTTGGAAAGTGTGAGCACTTTCCCCAGTAGCCTTCTCCAAAGGTTCCGAAGCCATCACCAACACCCAAGTTCATCACCCACGTCCTGCCCCTTACTGGGGTGGATTACCAAAGCCTTGTGGCTGCTCACTGGCACCTTCTGAGGTTCACTACTGTGAGCACTTGAGTGCCTGGCACTGAATAGCATTAGCAGTCACTGCCAACGCCATCCAGGACACAGAGCCAGCGTGGCCACCAATCATCGAATACTTCCTAGGAAAACATACCACTCCTAACACGGCAGGGGTGAAAGCAGGTGTGATTCCACTGCAGACCAGGCCGCCTGTTACAAAGGATACCCAGGGAATGAAATCCCAGATCAGCAGTTCAAAGCCAATGCTAATTCCCACTCCACAACCTCTCTGCAACAAAACCACGCTCTGAATGATGACATCATTCTTGGCCCTGTGTTTGAGGGCCAAGAAAGTTGGAAAATAAAAAAAGACTCCAAAACCCAAGTGAACCAGGTGGCTTTCATGCTGCAGTTGAGTGCAGTGATTCTGGAATCAGGTGCATGTTTGGGGTTCCCCTCTACACAGCTGTGATGTTGCCCCTCTTTATTTGTAAATGAGAACATTATTTTGTTCAGGTAGGAAGATCTTAAAATCAGTTAAGCCATGGGATGCACTCAGAATAGAGCCCCTCCTGTAAGAACGGCCAGTCTATACCCTCAGCTCCCTTCACAGAGGCCTGCTGCATCCCGAGGGTCCTCTCAAAGTCCCAGTACACGGGGCTGCTCTCTGACCAGAGTCCATAAGACTTGCAGCCAGACACCCTGACGATCCAGGCTGACAGTGTGAAGCCGTTTTCTGAATGGCTGACCGACTGAATCACTACAGGAGAATGTGCCCGAATTCACAAATCCAATAATAGCTTGGCAATAGAAGCCATCTGAAAATGCTCCTGCACTCTCGCTGGGCTGGCAAGGACTGGATGTGATTATAAGCAAGTGAGAAGAGAATGTAACTGCAAGGAAAATTGAAGCCATCTGAGTTTTAAATAACTTCATTCCAATAAAGAATATTAAACTATTATATTTTGGCAAAATGAAGTACTAAAAAAATCCAATTACTTTAAATTGAAATTCTACGCTAAAAAATAAAATCACCACAACTGTATCCTATGGCCGAAATACCCTTTCATTACTCACTTACCTGTGCAGAAAGTTCCAGGTCTTATTAACACGAGCCCTGTTTTACGTTTAGACTTAATGCTAATCCTCAGTAGCTATATAAGTGGAATTCTAGGGTATACAGTGGCTCCTGTCTAAACACTGATATGGAAGTGTTTTCAGTTTAAATATGTTCCTGCTCAGAACACAAACTGTCCTTTAAGATCCTAAGACTCTGCCGTTACCAAGTGACACTCCAGTTCTGGCTCCACTCACTGAGTTACTTGGCAGCACCCATCGAGGGGCATTCAGAAATGGTCAGCTGGACATGGACAGGCACACTTAGGGACTGTCTTCCAGAATATGTTCATCTGCAACTTCTGCCTGAATTTCCTATCACTTTCTATTAGCAAGAATTGAAAAGAAATCCAGTCGGCACAGGAGAGGTGGAAAACGCAAGCACATACAAGTCCCACTACCGCAATAGCCAACGGGTTTACTCTAATAATTAAAGTATTTCTAAGCCCCTTTTATTAGCTCACAATTGAATGTAATTTCATAATGTAATTTATTTACGGCATTCAGGATGTTTTTTTTCAATTCTTAGTCTTAATCCCGAAAGCAAATGAAGTCTGCACGCCCACTCCAAGCCCTAATCCTATACTTTGAAAACAACTTGCTATGGGCAGATGTTTTATGGCACCCAAGGCACTACTTTCTGAGGTGGGCCTGGATCAGCCTCGTTTGGAATTATGACTCAGAAGGTCACGTCTCCAGCAATACCCGGGACTCGCGATGACTCCCGGCTGCCTTCTTTGAATCACTTTCAAGACCAAAGGGCAGCGTGACAATGAGCTCGGTTTCTGCTGAACAGTCAGAGTATTGATGAGGCAGAGGCTTTAAAAACCAATGGACTGAGCTACCCGCCGCCCCGCGAGGGGAAGAGAGGCATATTCCACTGTGAAGAGGGAAAGTGGATGGAAGTTGGCCTCTCGCAGCCCCCGACTAACGAGCAGCCTCCATGACCAGGAAGACAACCTCACCCATAACCTAACTGCCCCCATTCAGTCCCAAATGTCGCAAAGTCTTTAATTGAGAAGCTATCAAGGCCTGTATTCTGCAAATAGAAGAAATCAAACTCTAAAAACCTACAGATGATCAACAGGAGAGTGTGGCCCGGAAACAGTTCAGATCTCCACCTGCACTTGAGAGCTGCGGGTGCCCTGGGCACTTCCAAGTCTGCTCCCTGCATGCGAACGACACCAACCTCACGGGGTTTCGGTGAAGATTCAAGCTTCAAAAATGGTTAACACAGTATGGAGCATGCAGCAAGCACTCAAAAACCACATTAAATTCACTCAAAATCTCTTTAGATCATTTCCAACAACTCTGGAGAAGGAAGGAGCATAAGAGTGGCCAGCAGGGAAAGAAGTGGGGTGAACAGGGAGCCGGGGACACAGGCTCAGAAGATCAACTGCGGAGCAGTTTACATTTTCCTTCCTTACATCACACCCACTCACAAATCTCAAATTTTGTTCCATTTTTTGGACACTGAATGTTTTAATTTTGTCTAGAATTTTAATGGCAACGCAGATGTCATTTTTCCCAACAATCTGGACCTCATCTCTCTTCTTTGTATTCCACAGCACTGTGTACTTAAGATCCTGCCAGCAAGGCAGGCCCTGCAGCAGGAAAGGTCCAACAGCACCTGAGGTGGCGCTCAACAGTGCTGACTGTGGCGTGAATCAGCCAAGGAGAAGCTGCACGACAGGCCCTGTCCCTTTTCTTGCCAACAGTGCACAGTTCTGAGCCCAGCTCTCGAGATCATCCCCACAACCTTCAGACAAGCAAGAACAGCAGCAGGGCCTGCTCAGCAGCGAGTATAAGGACGATGTGACACTGTGAGGCTCAAAGAGGAACACAGGGACACCACAGCACTTCAGAGCTGCACACATTCTTTTTCCAATATAAATTCAGAAACGTGTACATTGAAATTATCCAGAGCCTTTAAAAAGATTACCCAACCCTGTTTCCAATTCATCTAAATAGTCTAATTTTTAAAACTGGCTGTAGGGCCTTGAAACAAGTAGCTGGGACAGGCTTTCTGGGTGAAGTTCAGAAAGCACTGGGCTCGAGGGCAGCGCTGCGGCTCCTCAAGCCTCTGAGAATGCTCTGTCCACACTTTCAAATACACCTCAGCAGTGCTGTACTAGAACCTTCACTGAGAGCAGATCCTGAAGCAGCAGCCCAGGACCTGCTGGGCCTGCAAGGTTCACACAGCAACCAAAACGGGCCAGAGGTCCTTCCTGATCAGATAAAGAATTTGTTGGGGATTCCTTCAGTGAATAGCAGATCTTTCCCAACCACCAGTCAAGTCCTCAACACACTTTCAATGTGGCCTGTATGTCCATGTCAACCCTCTTCTCACCTACCTGTGCTCTAATACATCTTCAAGGTAAACTGCACTTATAAATTTATTTTTAATGGCTAAGTCAATCTATACAAAGTGAGCTTCAATATCAAATCAAAATTCACATAAATGAAATGTTAAATGCATCCAATGAACCATTATTTTGGTGTCACCTTGACTTAAGTATCACAGGCCTGCAGTCCTGTAGATGTCCACCCTCAGACACGAAGCAAGTACCTTCCCAACCACCTATCTTTGGGGACTTGTGACAAAGTGAGGAGGTTCCAAATACAAAGCATCAAAAACGGGAAAAGGACACCAAGCAAACATAAGCTCAGAAGTTGGGATTTTGTCCATTTTGTCCACAGATATAGCCTAAGTACCTCAAATACAGCCTGCCCTTTACTAAACACTCAGTAAACCAAGTTGACTAGATTAACCACTAGAAAGAACCTGTAACTCTCAAGTTGAAGCCCCGTGAGCCCAGACAGGGATTTATCAATGGAAACGCTGTGAGATGCTTTCAAACAATGTGAGTGACAGAAGGCTTTATCAGTGCTTACCTTTTTAATTTAAAAAAAAAAAAAAAGTTCAACCCTATGAAGACTTTTTAAAAGCAACCAAAATGGGGCAGAGTTCCTTCCTGATCAGATATAATAATTTGTTGAGGACTCCCTCCTTCAGTGAGTAAGCATCTTCATTCCTGAGCTCACAGGCACTACGGCCAGGGTTGGGGACACTGAAGGCCAACGAGAGACTCAGCCCACTGTCTAGTGTGGGGTCTGACAGCATCCTTATCCAGTAAACACTATGGCCATCTAGGCCCCTTCCCATTCTATACACACAGCAAACACAGGTCTCCCAAGTTAACCTACCAGAGCAGGCTTGTGACTGAAGGCACAGCTACAGAAGAATGGCAGGCAGATTGGCCAGGAGGGAGACCGGGTCTGGCTCCCACAGGAGGAGTGCTCTCCACCTCACAACACTCCCGACCCCACAGGGCACTGCCGAGTGTTCAGCGCTCGAGCGAGCACAGCATTTAAAACTCAGACTGAAGACCATTTCCAAACTTCCATCCACGTCTCTCCTCCCTGGGTTTTCCCACCATAGGAGCACCACTGGCCAGAGAAGGCTGAGGGAGCCACTGTCCCCAGAGGAGGAAGGAGACACTGTGAGAGCAAGACCTGCTCCGGTGCCGGACTGCAGTTCACTGCTCATATCCAACCACTTTCACCTGCAGAAAACACCATTCTGAAAGGACTTTCAACCCAAATGTTACCACTTCCATTCATTCTTAGGAGATCCATAAAAATAAATCACCCACAAACAAAACTGTCAGCAAGCACAAAGGAAACTATGACCCTGTACATGAAGCCCTTTATGTCACTCTTACCAAATTAAGTTCACAGGGTACCTATTGGCACCACTGGCCTACTACATGTCTACCCTCTAGATAGGACATGACAACTGGAATCACAAATGTCCAGCTGATGCCAGACAGAAACAGGTGAAAAGAGGCCCCAGGGGGTGACTACAGACCACACTGTGTAAAGCAAGACTGGTCCTCTAAGTACTCTCACCTTCCCTCTAATGTGCTCCCAATTACGTACAAAATGCAGTCCTTTCACAAGTTTTTAGAAAGTTTTTATTGGTTACAAGGATATAAAATGTATCATTCAAATTCTTCCCTATTTATTAAAGTATATGCAGCAATAGCATAAAAAATCTTTTTTATACATCTGTCAAGCCAATGATATATTTCATGCTAGAAGGGGAAAGTATCAAACAGCAGTCTTGTTTATAATTAATTCCCCTCTGTTTCTTTCTCAAGGCTACATTGGTTAAAATCAAAGAACAACCCCTTTTGTATGTCAAATTGTAAATTTTAATGTTTTCATTAGAATAGTCTTTTATAGCACTCTCCAACAAGAAGCAATAAAATAACTAACAGCGAACTTCATACAGGAACACTCTCCAGATTAACAATGCAAACAAAAATGCAAAATGTAAATCACATATAATACAATTGAAGCGTCCAAAACAATTTAAATAATTTTAAATATTTTATTTTTAAACTGCTACAAATGCTTTATACAACATTTCAACATAAAGTCCCCATAACAGAAATGTAACAAAATGGGAATGATAGTGAAAGGGTTAAAGTGGCACAAACTCACTAAACAAGTATTAAACTACAAATTTTAAGAGGTAGATTACTTTTTAAAGTTGAGAACAAAAAACAGTATGAATCAAATCTAGCCATTTTCCACGAACTCAGTCATTAATTTGGGAGGAGTCATAAAAATGAATGGAGAAATGATACTCATATATTTTGGCAGAGGCCAATTTGTTATTTTAATCTCTATTAGAGACTGCAGTATAAAACCTGGTATGTAAATTCATTTATACTTACATGTAGACACACACATCTCTACAGGCCTGGATGCATCTGTGCATTGATATATTGCTACATAGTCTCTCATAATATAATAGTTATAAATTAGTGCCAGATAACCATTTGAGAGGATAATGTCCATTAGGATATATAAACATGACACTATAAGAGGCATAAAAAAAGAGTCCATATCCAATCTGGTTTCCTCTCGGTTATGCTGGCAATCTGCTTGTGATTTAAAAAGGGGGCAGGGGGTTGGGGGGTAAGAGATCAGCTAAATGCCTCTCTCTGTCTACAATTCATTTAGAAGAAAGGCATCAAGAGCTGGTGTGTGAGGAAAAGTTTTAAAATGAGTGCATCCGAATCTGTCATCCCTGAAATCTACAATAAACTACTGATAAAATAGAGAACTTGCTTTGCAAGGTTAAGTTCAAATCATTCCCTTCTCTGCTATGTGCCAAAATCAAGGGCCACACTCACATCTGAGTTACAGTCCCATGACGAGGAGCCAGTTCATCTAGCCCATCTTACAGGGCCCTTCTCTTTGGATCTCAGTCACCTGGGAGCCCAGCACACACACTGGGCACCACTGAAGGAGCAGATGCCTGACTCTAACCAGGGCAACAAGAAGCCAGCCGGCAATCAACTGTGTTACGATTTTTGAGTCAGCTTCAACTGGTCTTGCAAGCTTGGTAGATTTCGTATCCTTTGCCGTAGTGTTTATCCTAAGTTGAGCATGCAATATCTTTTAGTCAATTAAGGTTTGTTTTGTTTGGGGGGCTTTTCTACAGGAAGTTCCTAGAAAATAAGAAAACTGAAGATAAATGACAACATAACATAATCTTGTATGAATTGACCATGTTAAAGAAAAGGGTGAGGCGACCATAAGACAAATGTTATCAAAGACAGCAACACATAAATGACTCTGAAGGTATTCAAGAACTCAGGTGTCCCACTCCAAAGATACATACATGCTAAGAAAACTGCCAGTAGGACCATTTCTAAGTGAGACAGCAGAAACAGAGATGGGAGAAATAGGTGCTATGTTTTTGACTCAGGTCACTGTAAATGGGAAAAACCTGGCCAGGCATTTTATTTTGCTTCTCTGAACTTGACATTTTCCTGGACTGGCTGCAGAGGGTACTCGGTATCAAAGAGAAGTGTTGCTTCTCTAGGAGTGTTAAAAAATGGAAAAACTCCCTGGGCAAAAAGGGTGAGAGGTGAGTAGAAAAATGTATCCCTTTCCTTCTCTTGGGGTCTTGCCAGAGCTGTGGAACTAAACCCAGCACCACATCTGAATTCAGTGCCCGCCCCCCCCAGAAGCCCAAGGTAGGCAGTAACCACTAACTCAGGGTGGGCCATGGCATTAAGGAAGAGAGGGACTAGAAGCTGAGCGATGGTGACATCACACTCTTCTCCTGCTCTGTCCTAAGGAAAGCATTTGGAACCCATGGTTTCTTTATCGCCTGAAAGGCACGATGGCTGCTGTGCTCCATGAAGTGACCAACAAACTGCCAATCCCTGAGTGTTACCTGAAAAACCCAGCTACATTCTCGAGGCTGGTGGCAGGCAGACACTTAAAAAACTATGGAACCCTCAACTGGCTTTCCAGTGTAAAGCTTCTTAAGCGCTGGGGCTGTGTAAGGAAGAGGATGCACTGCCAGATCTAACAAGACCCCAAGAACACAACGGGGTAAGAAAAGCAGAACCACCAAAAACTGAGTGAAAGCAAGTACTTCTCAACATGTAATAGATGGAATCACCTCTGAACAAAATTTAGAAGTAGCAATACACTAAAACAGGAAGACTGTAAGTAAAACAACTTCTTCTCAATGTAAAACAAACAAACAAACAAACTGGGGACAAGCGCTCCCCTGGAACAGTCCTAGGTGAGACATTAACGGCAATCGCACACACATGCCCCAAGTCTGAAATTTAGGAATTCCAGTCCCTATGAAGTACCATGAAGACCAAAATAAACTCTTTGAAGAAAGAGCCACTCTTGAATCCAGATATTCGATATATGATGTTCTGCTGAACATTTGTTTTTTAATTCCCAAAGACAATTCACGAATTTATGGTCACTTGGTAAGCACCCTGGATAACACCCCTGTCCTGCACAGTTCCACCGCACAGTTCCAGCAACTCACAAGAGGTAGAACAACTACCAGGGATGCCTGCTGCTACTGTCTACCAGTTAAGGCAACACCAATGTTTTCTCATCTGACTCTCTGTGCTTCCCTTTAGGCCAAATTTCACTCCAGCAACATAACCCTGTCAACTACCAAACAAAGCAAAATGATTAAGATTAACTGGAGGAGAGAAGAGAGATCAATCACCTTTTAGTCACTTTAAAGGTTAAGAGGCTAGCAGCAAATTGATGAACTTCACAAATGCTGTTACTCAGAGGACTTTTCTTTAAAATATTTATTTATTTTTTCATCTCAATCTTATTCCTGAACTGTATAAATGAGACCCAGTACAAAGTGATTCTTTTAGCTAATATCAGAGACAAAAAGGATACATTATCTTCTAACCACCTGGAAAGTATTTCAAATCTGTGACGAATGGTGGCATATTCAGCAACTTAAAAAGGACTCATTCTGACTATGCCCTGTTGGTATGGAATTGTCAGAACACACTGAGCACATGCAGGTATGCAGTTACACTGCCAGAGGGAGGCAGCTCTGAGGGCTGACAGGGCTTATCCTCACCAGGGTCAACCTCCACGATACCATCGATACCATCGCCAGAGACCACATGTTAATCACATCTACAGCAACTGAATATTTAATACTTTTATAAAGTAGCTTTTGAAAAATTTGATCCCTTAATCCTACAGTAAATCATTCAAATCATTCAGGGCTACTGACCTCCCTACATCTTTAGTTAGCCACAATTTAGGCACACAGGCACCAAGAATCCTATCTGATCAACTAAGCAGTGACAACAGCCCCTTTGTTTCCTCATGATCTCTCCAGAACAGCAACCACTCCACAATTACCCTTTATTTGTTTAAACACCAAAGAATCTCCAGACACTAAAAATTGCAGCCATGAAAGCTCAGAGTTGGGTCAGGCTGCTCCATACTCTAAAAAGACAAGGCTACAAAGTATTTGCAGAGATGCCAGCTGATGATAACGACCTCACATGAAGCTGACCTGTAGGTATTGTTTGTGAAACAGCAGGAATTCTGAGAATGCACATCAGCTCACGTTAAGTGACTCAGAAAATCTGAGAAGTCGATGTAACAAAATTAACCACAGCCCTCTCACTCCATCTGTCAACTGAGAATAGGGATTACCATATGGAGGTATGGAGGACGTGGAGTAAGCACATACACCACTACAAATCCAAGATGAAAGACTACTGGGGCAAAGGGTACTGACCAATGAAGCTGACTTACCAGGGCACCACGCATGCCTGAAAGAACCTCAAGGTCCTGCCTCCCTGAAGCTCCAAGCACCCACACTAGTTGTTCTTCCCCTTTGGAACCTGGCTTGTTTACTACCTTAGGGCTGAAAACGGGGGATGGGGAGGAGGGAGCACAAGGCATTTTAAAGAAGCATGGTGCTTTGTTGTTTTGTCCACCATGTTAAGCTCTTAAAATTCAAACACTGGTAGTAAAAGAAAGCATGAATAATAAAAGCTGTCCAAGTCCCTAATGCTTACGTCACAGAACTTCTGAGCAAGGTTGCAAGGTGGTTTGCCAATGAACTCATGATCCACCTTAACCTACAAATGATCTATGATCAGGGAATAATAAAGTGATGCTGAGATATTACCCAAGACATGAAGGAAGTTTGACAGAACTTCATCTTTTCACATAGGGAACTTTTTGAGAGCTTCTCCGTGGTTTCAAATTCAATTCATACCTGGCCCTATTAAAGAAATGGCACCACTTTGTCAGTCTGAAAGAAAATCTAATTATTCATCTCTATGGTGGCCAGAACAGTGGCCCAAGCAGTGGCCTTTTATGCCTACAACTTATTCAACAGCTACTTCTTCTGAATGCTCAGCTCAAAATTTTACAGGAAAAGAAAACAAAACCCCCCTGGGTCAGTCTACTCTTCTCCTGCAGTCCTCACCTTCCCGGCTGAGCTTACCTGAAGTCCTTCAGCTCCGACCTGGCACTGCCGTCCTCTCTTCTGCCTTCACTCAGGTCGGCGGCAGCTGCCAATTGAAGGCTTCGGGTGATCGGCCCCCCACTGCGTTCTCTAGATTTTACATTGAACCGGTCTGTTCTTTTCTTACTTGCCAAAGTAGACTTGCTTTGTAAAACAGCTTTGCTTTTTTGTACTCTCACGTGCAGGCTCCGGGAGGTTTTACTCGAGAGCTGAGCAGAATGATTCTTGGCCACAGCTTTGGGTTTTTTCCCCTCCACGTGAGTGATTTTGGCCATTCTTATAGGGCTGGAGTTCCTTAAAGAGGAGGAGCTTGGTTTTTTGGACTTGACTGAAGCTGTGAATTTGACATTCTGCCTGGACCGGAAGGATGAGGAGGGCAGCGAAGACTGGGCGGGGCCTGAGCTGCGGGCCCGGGTCTTGCCCAGGGGTGCCTGCGTGCTCTGCAGCTTAATCTCAGCATCCGCTGTCCGTCTGCGGTGACTACTGCTGGCGTGTCTGTCACTACTTGCAGGTGATGAGTGTCCACCTTTCTTGGATGAATGAGAAACTTTTTTTTTGGAAGGAGAGAGGGGTTTCTTGGGGCAACTGAATGCCGCGTGCTTGTTCAGGCTCCCAATGTAAGTGAACTCTCGGCTGCAGTAGGGGCAGATGTGGGAGGACGACTCTGAGGAGCTCCTCAAGTCAGCCTTCTGTTTTGCAGATTTGTTTTTTTGAAGGATCGCTTTCTGTACAAGTTGGTTTTTCTTCTTCAATGCATTTAATTTGAGCTTATTCGGTGACATTTTGCTGAGCTCAACACTGAAGCTCAGTCTTTTGGGCTGTCCCATTCGCCGGAAGGCATTTTTTCCAGAGTTGTCTAAGACTACCACTCCATTTTTAGGCTGCACAGTTTGTTTCAATGGTACTGGATTTTTCTTCGGAGTATACCTCTTCTTGTCGCTTGCAGAAGCACATGCCAGGATATGTTTGTGTAACTCAGGCATGTTGTCAACACCTTTTCCACATTTTGTGCAGCGAATGGCAGTGGTAAAAGTCTGTGGAATATTGTGGGTAGTGAAATTTGTGGCCGTCACACCAATACCCATGGGGTTGCGGTGATGGTACTGGAATGGAGGTGGTTTAAAGCTTGGGTAATGCTGATTGAGACCCAATCGAACATCTGGATCTTTTGTCTTTATTCCAGAAGCCATTATTTTTATGGTGGTATAAAGCTCTTCGGAGGAATCATTTAACTCTTCCTCCTCTTTGGAAGTTTCCAAAGGGCCTTCCGGCAAGCCCTGCATATGCTCCATGTGGGCCTTGCTGGGATCCGTGAAGTTCTGGGGCCTCAGTGTCCCACTTTCAAACTCATGGTGTGTGCACACCTCGTCTGGGTGAAGATCTCGCTGGTGCTGCTGCAAATTGCACAAGAAAGCAAACTCTTTTTTACAAACGGAACACACAAAGATATTCCCAACTCCATGAAGCAAAAAGCGATGCTCTGACAAATCTGTTTTATCCTTAAAAAGCTGCACACAAAATTCACATTTGAAGGGCCATTCTTCAGCATGAATAGATAAATGTTTGGTTAGATCTTTAATGGAAAGAAATGGTGATTCACAGACATTGCAAATAAAGTTTTTGCTGAATGTTTCCTGAATAGCATCCTGTTCAACTGCAGACTGGGGCTCTTCTCTGGCTTTCAGATCTTCGTTCTCTAGTTCCTCCTGTTTGAAAGTTATTGTGGGGAGAGAAGCCTCCAGATTATCTCCGGAGGAAATAACAGATGACACTGCTGAGAGAGGGGGTGGCGAAGGGGACGAGGAAGAAGATGAAGAGGAGAATGAAGAGGAGGAAGAGGAGGAGGACGAGGAGGACGATGAAGAGGAGGAGGAAGAAGAAAGTGTTGGAGGACCAGGTGAAGCAGCAGACATGAGCTGCTCCACAGGAGGAATGGGAGAGGGTGAGGGGGACACTGTTGGGGACAGAATTGGAAGAGGAGACTGGGCAGTGGCATTCGAGAGTGGAGAGGGACATGGGTGAGGAGATGCACTAGAAGAAGGGGCGGGAAGAGGGACGGTTGGAAGGAGGGGAGGGGGCGGAGTGGCAACAGTTAACACAGGAGGGCAGGGTGGAGGGGAAGAGGGATCTGTGGGGATCAGGAGAGGAGGCAGCTGACCAGAAGATGAGGAAGATGTTTGTAGGGGAGGTGACGAAGGACAAACTTCAGCAGATGATTCGATGGCAGGGGCAGAGAAACCAGAGTCAGGAACAAGGTCAGGATCTGGCTGGGCATCTAGAGATTTACAAGGGCTTGGGCTCCTGGTCACATCAGGAGTATTTTCTGCGGGTAAATCAATGCCATTATACTCATTGAGAAGAACCTTCTGGAGCATGCAGGTGGTTGGCTTCTTCTTCTTCACAGCACCACAGGAAGGCTGCACTGAATGGTTCTCTTTCAACTCCTTGCCTTCAGAGTCGCTACCAGGCTTTCTGTGCACACTGAGGTCCAGTACAGATTCCCACTGGACAGAGGCCTTGCCTGTACCCTCAGCCTTCTGTTTGACACCGCTGGATAAATCCAGTGGCTGCTGGTTGCAAACATTGCTGAAAGTAGGACCAGATGCCCACTCTTTCGATATTTTATATTCATCGAAGCAAGGAGGGCTCCCAGTTTCTCTCTCATCTCTCCCAGACAAACTCCACGCTGGTGAGTCACTACGACTTTCTAATTTGGGTTTCTTCGAAGTCAGGACTGCATCTGTCCACGCTGCTTTTCCATCACTTGGTTTCCCAAAGTCCCGAAGGGCAGGGCTATGCTGTGGAGAACTGGGTGGAGAGCTGGTCCTTCTCTTAAACCTACTAGAGGTCACGGGTAACATGGATGCAGGAGCGGACACACATACGGGACCTAACTTAGGGATTTCTGCAGGAGGAGTTAGCTTGTCTTGGGTTTGAAGAAGCTGTTTGAGCTTTGATGACAAATAAACACTCTTCTCTTTATGGAAAGACACCGCCTCGGTCGTTGACACACTAAGAGGCAGAGTTAAGGAACAGGAGGGTGCCGTGGGGTCAGAGTCTGTTTCAGCTTTAATTTTGGGGAGCACAGGCGGACTAGCAGTCCTCCGTTTCTTGGACTCAGAGTTTGTGCTGCTGGACGGCTCTTTAGGAAGTTCATCTGTTACAGTGACCTGTGTGGTCTTTATACTTTGAGTAATTTCCACTGTAACTGGAGTGAGCAGACAGTTTATGCCATACAAGTCCGCCGAATTAGATTCCATCTCAATCACATCACAGTTGCTAGTGCTATTGTTAGTTTGAATTTTACCGTCAATGTAGTAATTTAAGTTTTCAGAGATGTTACTAGAAATGTCCATGATGTACACATCATCTGCTTCCCCCTCCTCCTCTGGCTCTGTGCTTGGTACATAGACATTCTGGGCAGGTGGGGCCTGCTCGGCTGGCGGCTGTGGCTCCTCAAGGAGGCCCCCTTTTCGGCGCACACCTTTGGGAATCAGGTGGCGTTCATGAACTCTGCGCTGATGCCGTCTCATATTGGTATGAGTTCCGAAAACCTTTTTACAATATTTGCAGGGATGAAGTTCTTTAACTTCCCCATTCTCTTCTACAACCGAAGAATTTACCGTTTCTTGGGAAGCTTTTTCTGAGTTCAGAATTAGACAGTCTTGACCAAGATGGGAAGGATTCAATTCATCTTTAGGAGTGACATTTTCTCCACAAACTTTGCCATCAGGCAGGTCCTCTGATGCCTGCAGTGTCAGGCTGGGTTTTCGCTTTAACCCTGCTTCATGGCGACGCTCGTGGCGCCTCCTGTTGATCTGTGTGCCAAAGGCTTTCCCACAGTACTTGCACTTGAAAGCATGGTTGACTGTAGACATGTGGATGTGCATATGACGTTCAAGGCCCTGCTTGGTGGTGAACTTCCTTTCACAGTGCTGACATGGAAACATAAACGCTTCAAACGCCTCACCGTTGGCCTCCTCTTTAGTTTTGGGGATTTGGACCACAGGTGTCCCTTCTGGAGAGTCTTCAGGAGTTTCTTCTGAAATGCTTTTTGGTTCTTCTAATAAATCCTCTGGCTTCTCGTCACACCGGATCTCAGGCTCTTTCACAGAGCTTTCGTTCGGCATGTCGCCTTCTTCCTCCCCGTCTTCCTCCAAATCATCGTCGTCATCTTCTTCCTCCTCATCCTCCTCTTCTTCATCCAGATCATTCACCTCACAATCTGTGGCTTCTTGTTTTCCATCTGGCTCTGGCTGTGGTTTTTGGGCAGCAGGGGAGATCGGCAGTTCTGGTGGTGCATCCTGGATGACCCCCTCCTGGAGAAGGGCTGGCTGCTCAGGGGCTGCAGCTGGATGCCTCTCTTCTTCTTCTTTGGGACCTGGAAAGTGCACAGAAGCAGAAGCACAGAGGTGAAGGCAAAACTAGCCGCTCTACAATCCACTGCTATGATTCATTTCTCTCATCACCTAATGTGTAAGGGAAAGAAGTATGATTAACAATAAATTAACTTCCAGTTTATGTATTTCATTTGTAAAGACAGATTAAGATATGAGTCCAGGGCTGGGGTTGTGGCTCAGTGGTAGAGCACTTGCCTAGCATGCCTGAGGCATTGGGTTCGATCCTCAGTACCATATTAAAAAAAAAAAAAAAAAACCTAAATAAACAAAATAAAGGTATTGTGACCATCTACAACTAAAAATATTTTTAAAAGATAAAAGTCCATTTCATTCATTCAACATATATTCACAGAGTCTGTGCTTTATGCCAGGTGACATTGTCTGGACACCTAGCAAATAAGAATGTCCACACTGTGTTTACTTTTCTGCATTTAGTTACATGTGTATGTCTGTTTACAGAAACTACAGTGCTTACAATTATGTTGGGATTGCCCAGATTAATTTTTAGGAATTATAAATTCCAATTTCTTATGATTACAAACTGAAACAAGAAAACTGCTAAACACATTACTCGATTAGATTCTTGATAGTGTGTCAAATGGATGATCCGCTCTCACCTCTAACAAAACTATGTATTTAGAAAGTAGAACACCTTCCAGAACCATGTCAGAAGTTTTTCGAGTCCAAGAAAGACTGCAGGTCACCTCTTGTAAACCTGATTAAATTATTAAATCCAGAGTACATCACTGAAGGAAACAAAGCTCAACCTGGGGTAGATGGGAGGGGAGACAGTTAACTTGCTCGTAAGGTATGGATGGACAGAGACCTAAAGAAAGTAAGCCATGAAAATATTTAGGGGAAAACACCCTCCAGATGGGAGAAAAAGTAACTTGTAACCTCAAAGTCAAGATCATGCTAAAGGAAGTCAGGAAGGCCATCCTGACACAGAGGCAGCAAGGTGAGGGAAGGTGGGAGGAAGTGTTCACGCTCTGGATAGGTACCGTGGAAACAAAGCTGACCAAATGTGCTTGTTGGCTGGCTACCGTGAGACAGGAGCCAAGGAGAGTGGCACGAAACTAACAGTCCTGTTCACTGAACTGCAGAAAACTGAGGGGAAGCAGGTCTGGTCTGCAGATGTACACACACTAGGGCACAGGGGGCAAGTGCTTACTCTGGGTGTGCTTAAGTTTAAGGTTCCAAGGTAGATGTCCCAGTGAAGACATTAACAAGATAGTTTTCCATAAATCTTAAGTTCAACAAAGAGGCTGAGTCTAGGAATGTCCAAGTCCTCAGGGTAAAATTAAGAGTAACAGACTGGACAAAGTCACCTAGGAAGTAGATGCAAATAGAAGCAAGAAGAGAATTGTGTCCCAGGTGACATCCGGAGAATCCAGAGTATGACCCTTAGGTCAAGGAGATAATGATCAGCTGATGGGCTGAGCAAGATAAGGACTAGGAATAGGACATTGCATGTGCCAAGCTGGAGGGCTGCTGATTGGAACAGGTGTAGCAGAACAAATGCTTAATGGAATTCATAAAAAAATGGAGGAGGAGGGCTGGGGCTGTAGCTCAGTGGTAGAGCGCTTGCTTAGCAAGTATGTAAGGCACTGAGTTTGATCCTCAGTACCACGTGAAAATAAATAAATAAAATATATTGTGTACATCTACAATTAAAAATTTTAAAAAAAAAAAAGGAAAAGAAAATGGAAGAGGAAGGAGAGATGAAGAAACTGTAAGCACCTCTTTCAGGACTCTCTGTAAAGAAAAAGAAACAGTTTAGTGGTTGAAAGGTAACAAAGGGACAACAGAGGATCCTTCAAGAAGGGAGCTATCACTCCCTTCTTGCAGGGTGAATGCTGGTGAGGACAGTCCACAATACAACCTGCCCTGGAGTATCACCAGCTACACCTATAGAGGAGGCACAGCTATGATAACTTCTGCAAGCCAAGTGAACTCACTTTTCCTGACAGTTCGTTCACTGAGCACGCAATGGATGCAGCTCTAGGTAAACAATACCATCAAAAGACTTAACCTTATCTTTAACATATATTAAAGTGGATAATTCATTTTTACAGCAAAGTAAAAATTTCACTTTAAAAGGAGCTACACACCAGGAGCAGAGGCAACTATATAATAAATTAATGGCTGTACTTATAGAAGTATGTGCGCTTTGGAAGCACATGGAGGAGCGGCTATTTCAGCTGGGCTAATCAGGGAAGGCTTCTTAGAGGAAGCACTAAGCAGGCCCAAACTGAAGGGCCTAAGACTCAAAACAAAAGAGGGCACTCCAGCAGGGAGAAATCAAAAGCATGTAGGACACTGTAAGCAAGTGTGGACTTATGGGGGATACGGAGTAGCCAACAGTGTTATTTTAAGGCAAGTAAGTACCACTTGGGAGATTCAGCTGCAGTGGGTTAAGGAGAAGCAGAAGAGTGGCCCAACTGTCTAGATACAAGAGGCTGTTGATAGACAGGAGACTATCCTGGAGAATGGGGAGAAGGAAGGGTTGAAAAGGCCATCTGCATGGAGATTCCTCAGAAACGTTGGAATGGAACTCCCATTTGACTCAGTTATCCCACTCCTCGGCATATACACAAAAGACTTAAAGTCAGCATATTAGAACGACATGGCCACATCAATGTTTATAGCAGCTCAATTCACAATAACTAAGCTACGGAACAAACCTAGGTTCCCTTCAACACATGAATAAATAAAGAAAATGTGGTATATATACACAATAGAATATTACTGAGCCTTAAAGACGAGTAAAATTATGACATTTGCAGGTAAAGGATGGAGCAAGAAACTATCATGATAAGTGAAATAAGCCAATCCTCCCAAATCAAAGGCTGAATGTTCTGATATAAGGATCCTAACTCACAATAGGGGGTGGGGGAAGGAGTGAAGGCTCACTGGATTGGACAGAGGGAATGGCGGGGGGGAATGGGAAAGATAGTAGAATGAATAGAACATAACATTTTACGTTCATTTATGAATACATGACCGGTATAACTCCACATCATATTCAACCACAAAAATGATAACTTATTCTCCATGTATGTATGTCAAAACACATTCTATTGTCACGTATAACTAAAAAGAACAAATAAAAAGTCCAAAAAAAAAAAATAAAGAAAGAAAGGGCCAAGTGCTGCAAGCTCTTCAAATGCAAATATGAATACTAGTTCAATCATCTGGTCTTAGCCCTTTTGTTATTTCCGAGGAATAATGAACTTAGGAAATCATTTCAAGGGAAATGATAATGAGGAAAAAATAATTGTCTTGAATTACTGCAGGAGGGGACTCCTGAATTTTTAAAAAAAATGTTTGCCACATTTTAAACATGTTTTAAAAATTTTAACATGCCACACAGGTAATTGAAGTCCTTTAGAAATTTTTGTGTTGTTCAAATAAATGTTTAAGCAAATCTGCTATTGGGAGAGAGAACTTAGTTTTACAAGGCTCTGAGAAATGAACTTGTTTCATCTATCCCCTCTCCCCGCCCCCTCCCAAAGAGTAGATATTTATTTCTGAAGTATGCACAAAGAAAGATTCTGGTATAGAAATGGGAAGATCTCTGATCCCCCATCAATTCTTTTTGTCTTAAAATCAAACTGACCCCCTCTCACCTGATTCCCCAGGCCACCTTGGGGTCACTGCACTTAAGTCCCAATGAACTCATCTATTCTTGCTTCATATAAGGGCACAGAAGATTGCAATTCTTTATGAATACCATCATCACAAACAGTGCTGATAAATGGCTATAAAAGGCAATCAAAATATTTTATTGAGTTGTTTTCTCTACAAATGTTTCTTGAGTCACAAGCCTGTATTCTGAAATTTGTATTTTGAAATTTCTGTTGTCTCAATGAACAACTCTTAAGCAAGCTCCAGTATCTGTGTATATTTGCCCATTGCAAATTTAGCCCCCCCCCCCCTTCATTCTACATCAATAGTCCCAATACAGTGGTTCAACTGCATGAGCCCAGGGCGACTTGTCCTCTAACATTATGAAAGATCAAGAATATCAATCATTTAAATTACTGATCAATGAAATTGTTAAATCAATTAGAAGTATAAAACATCCATAAATTAAAGTGGATAAACCATCAAGTGCATATCAAAATAAAATTTTTGCAACATAATGAGGCCCCATATAAGCACTGCAAAGATCAATAGTGGAACATTGTTACAATCCCAGAAGCCTTCTTGTATCCTGCCAGTCTGGCTCCTATCTCCATAGATTTATTTTGATGACTTTTAACTTTATATTCATTATCAATGCAATCACATAGTATGTTTCATTTTATTTGTTTGTTTACTGATTTTATACTATGGATTGAACCCCAGTGGAAAGTTCTGTTTGACATATTAAATTTAGGTAGCTTTTTTGCTAAATACCTTCATAGCTGTTGGATGAGTCTCAGCAGGGCAAAACATGGAGTCACAGAGTTAACTGGCAATACATACCCAAATCAGACAAGTCCAATGTCACAGCTTACCTTCCACAGAATCTCTCATATTTGCAGAGGTGGAATCTGGTTCACTTGTCTTCGGTGCTATGTCCTGGCTTTTGTTTCCCTTGTTTCTATTTTCTTGGGATTTTTTCTTCCCTGCAACACAATATTTATTCACTATTCATTATCATTCTGGAGTTTTAGAGAAAACCATTATTAACCCGATCATAGCAACTGTATTTCTTGGCAATAAACACTTTTCATTCCTAAAGAAAGAAATGATGAATATAAATACTTTTTAAAGTCATAACGGGGGGGGGGGGGGAAACAAAACCCATAGGTCCTTTATTTGTTTATTTATTTTTAGGTCTTGGTTATTATTTCTCTCATAGCTATAATGACAGCTATCAAATTAAAAGATGATATATCCTCAAAAATTGAACATTATTGATGTCAAACAAAGATTAGTAATAACATTGAGTTTTAATGCCACACAAATAATAAGAACTGGCAGTTATCTGTAAGAAGCCTATTAGAGAAAAACAATATAGTATAACTTGGAGCCCTTCTGGTTAAGATACGATTCATAACTGTCAAAGCAAAATGGAAGCAGAGATTCCACTGAATTAGAAGAGATACACATGCTTATGCCATTATTGGCTCAAAAATCAAATGAGGAACAATCGTGAATAATTCACTGTTAGCCGGCACAGCCCTTAGAGGGCCCTGAGGAATTCAACTCTAAGTCCAGCGCAGTTCAATATTTCACTAGACGCAGGGAAGGAAATTCAAGAAATACTAATTGCATTCCAAGTGATCCCACAGTTTAGCAGGTAAGATTAAAATGCAACATCTCTTTGAGAAGCTAGAACAATGAACTCAAATCCTAAATGTGCTCAGTGGACATATACGACTGGACAGAAAGGAGTACCAAGTGACTATTGGTTTACAAGCTCCATTTTTTCAGGATTAGATCAAAACTGCTAACTGTAATTGTTCCAATTTTTAGTTTCCAAATTTCTTTTTCATGGTAACTGGTGTTTCTCAGTCTTCAATTCAGACAGGCTCCCACTCTTCTTCCCTGGATACTTCCTTCCCTTTTTGCATTGATCTCCCCAGATTGACCCCAAACAACCCCTACAGCTACCCTGCCACTATTATCACCTCATTAGTAAAATGACAAATGATAAAACACTCACAGCTTCTGGAACACATGGAAAATGATCTCCATTACAGAGAATCACTACAGAGGAGCATAATTAGCTAAAATGTAGACAACAGATAAAAGTGGGGTCAGAGACACAAAACAGCATCACTGAAAAAATCATTGAGATTAAAAGTAGAGAACAAATTTAACACAATAAGTACTAAACCTTAAAAGCATCACGAGATTTTTATAAAAATTTAAGAGATGTAGCAAAAAGGGGGGGGGAGTACTTAATAAGTCATTTAGCTTGTTAGCCTTAATAAGTAATTTTTTTTTAATTTTTAAAATATTTTTTAATTGTAGATGAACACAATACCTTTATTTTATTTTTTTTTGTGCGTGGTGCTGAGGATTGAACCCAGTGTCTCACATATGCTAGGCAAGTGAGAGCACAGAGCCACAACCCCAGGCGCTTAATAAGTAAATTCTAAAATATCATTTTAAGGAACTTATTCTTCATCCAACAAAAAAAGATATATATATTTTTTTGCACCTACACTATGTAAGTGTTCACTTATATACATTTATGATAACCTGTTCATCCATTCAAGTCCCATGTCAGTTAAGATGGAAATAGGACACAAACATATACCTTTGGAACCACACTCTGGTACAAACAGAAGTTGTGAGTTTGCACAGATGGCCAATTCATGTTACCAGGTGAAGAATTATAAACCAAGGGGCACAATCAGAGAGGCACTTTTCCATGTGGGAAAGCTCTTAAGAGGTTTTCTCCTTTTGTCAACCTAACAGCACTTAGCCTTAATCTGAGGGCTCCAGTTTGTTTAAGGGAATTTGGATTCTCTTTCTCATTTTCTTACCCCAGTATGACCCTTCCTGTGTGTGATGCTCAGTCTATATCAGATTACTGACACCCAACAAAGTGCATGTCACCCACACACATGCAAATATAAATGGTTCCCTGCCTATGAGTATGAGCTGACTGCTCTAGTCTCTAGTGCTACTACTCATGTCCGAGGACACCCACAGCTGCTTCATCACTGCCCCATAGTGCCCTCAGACACTCCATTACAAAGTTAAGATTCAGAGACGATTTTCTCTGAATCAAAAGACATCAGTACCAAATCAGGTACCCCAAGCAGGCCAGGCAATGTGACCTTATCTTACTGACCACTTACTTTGTATGAGGTTTTAAAATTAATTAGAGAGGTAGTCTAAACATGGCCTCTTCACATAAACCTTACACTGCATAAAATTTAACAGAAAAACAGATGAAAATCTGTCACTAAAATAACCCCTCCAGAGGCAATTCAGAAATTTTTTACAATCTCAAGTGCCACACAAACCTAATCAATAAGAAAACATATACAGACTATTAAGTGAAATTTCTAGATTTCCCATTATTATAAAACAAAGCACAATTTTAATATTACTATTAAGATGTACTCAAAATGTAATCGCATAACACCTAAAAGATAAAGTGCTATTTGGAGTTTTATTCCCTGCCTAATTAACATAACGCCTAGCTGGTACTGAATGTCAGATGTCCCTTTTTGGACTCCCCAAACATCAGTGGGAAGTTCCTTTTCTCTCCACCCCCTCCCACCAAGATGAGGACTTTAAAAGGCATGACTGTGGAAACATAACCCATCTTGGAGAGAAACTACATGGGGTAGGTATATCTTCCGTATGCTGTGCAGAGGATCCACAAGGGCATCCTGCCAAGAAGGCTGCAGGGTACCCAGGCATCTTCAACTGACATGTGAATGACATTTAGGGTTAGATAATTCTCTGACTTTGGGGGCTATAGATGCATTGGAAGATATTTTGCAGAATATGCCAAATGCCAGCAGTGTCCTCACTTCTAGTTGTGATAACTCCAATCTCAAGACATGGTCAATACCCCTTGGAAGGAAATCTTCCCAGAAAGAGTCACTGAGCTAGACCAATATTCTGTGTTGTAGGGTAACTAAAAGTATAGGGACTCTGTGGTCTATATATTTATTAAAAATAACGGTAAGTACTTGAGAAACACTGTAAACCAATTCTAAAAATGAAGGAATAGAACAATTAGATTTACCACCAGAGTAACATGGTGAACATGATAGACTCAGTATGAGAGACACGTGTCTAGCATGGCTCTTTTATCATTCATTCATGGAACTGAGATATCCAACACATACTATTTTTTCAGTCTTAATCAGAACAATCAGCTAATCAAGACACTTGGCATTATGGCCTCGGAGCAGAGATGAGATGACCATCAAAACCAACAATCCTATCTGCTCTTTTGAGGAAACAACTGAAGGCTGGGGACACAGTGGCACAAAGCAATTCTATGGCAGGACACAAGTCAGAACCAAGGGTCCTGCTCACATTTACACATGCCTGGAGTCACGATGTCAAACACGGCAAACACTGATGGAGGAGCCTATGACACTTCCTCAAATCAGTTAAAATTCCTTCCTGATATTTGATTTTCATTCTATATGTCATCCATATAAGATGTATTAAAAGAAAACGCAGTCAGGCCTGGTGGCCCATGCCTGTAATCCCAGAGGCTTAAGAAGCTGAAGCAAGAGGATCCTGAGTTCAAAGCCAGCCTCAGTAATTTAGCGAGGTGCTAAGCAACTCAGGGAGATCTTGTCTCTAAATAAAATACAAAAGGAGGCTGGGGATATGGCTCAGTGGTAAAGTGCCCCCAAGTTCAATCCCCAGTACCAAAAAAAGAAAACACAAACCAACCTAGCAGAACTTTTACAAAGGGGCAAGGAGGCTCGTCAGCCTCTGCCTGTAAGTCAAGAGGCAATGCAGGGCGCCTGGCAAGTACACAAGTGCACTCACCATTGGGTTCCTGCAGGGTCCTACATGGCGCTACTGCCAGTTGGCTGCTCCACTTGGTCTAGACAAGAAAGATACAGGAATGAAATACAAAGAAAGTGAAATGGAAATGACCACAAAGAATAGCATGAAGGACAGAACAAAACTTTATGTACAGAAGGAAAGGAAATAAACACATAGAGATGAAGAACAGTACGTGAAACTCCAGAAGGAAAACAGTAGATATCTATTGCATCAAGGGTCTCACATTTTAAAAAATCTCTAATTGTGTACTTATGTCTAGTTGCTGAGGCCAAGACCATGGTGCACTGTATTCATTCTCAAACCTGTACCAACGCCTGTGATGCCACCTGATACCAGCACCACTTAAAGACCAATTCCACTAGAAGACCCCAAGTCCCAAACAAGGTCACACAATGGCATTAATTCTGGAGTGAAAATTAAAACCCAAGATAATAACACTAAAAGTGCTCTTTTTCCTACTGTTATTTCTTAACAGCAATAATGGTTTAATGAGCACACCTTATTATTCTTTATGAAACATTTACGCATCCATTATTTCAACTAGTAACAGAAATTAAAAGTTGCATAAAGATTTCCACTATATTTAACAGTAAAGGAACAACAATCAAATTAGAAAGCAGCATTTTTACATTTCAGCTTTATCCGAAATCAAAAAATAAATAAGTCAACTGCATAGAAACAAGATCGAAACAAACACAATTCACCTCAAGTAACATAAAGAAACAGGATTTTCTAGTGAAACAGCTACCACGGAGACAAATGGGAGGCCATAATGACTACTTTCTTAGACAATGGATGACATTACTCCTGGTGCCTGGGGTGCAAGTTGCAAAATCAAAATTGCCTAAAGCAGCTTGTAAATAATTTCACCTAGGTTTGGTTTATGTTCTACTATTTAAATAAACTAGACAAACACCAGGATATTCTAGAGAATGTTTCACTTAAAAATGTTCAGGCAGCAAAGGGAATGCAAAATTTTAGAGTATTGCTCAAGTTACATTAAAAATTCATCACAACAGTAAAGTCTCATGCATTTGGTGATTTAAGTAAATTAAATTTAGAACTCTACATGTGCTGCCTCTGCACTGGGAAACACTCCAATCCTGAAGTACAAAATCAGAATTAGGTATCAGAGCAGAGAAGCCAGGAAGCCAGGTCCACCTGATCTTCTGGGGAGCTCGCTGTCATACTCAGATACACAGCTGATTTCAAATCAGCAGAGACTGCCTGTGAGGGTTCCACAACTGTGCATTAAAGGTCACCCAGGACCACGGGCTGCCCTGAACAGGATCAACATGGACCCACTACTCCCAAGGGTGGGCTGTGCCTGCTGCCTCCAGTTTCTTCACCCCCTATTGCACCTCCGCCTTTCCTCTTTGCAACTGAGTTTTGGTCCTTTCCACGGAAAAGAACACCACTTCCATGGTTACCTCTGACCTCATAATTACAAATCCACTCACTCCCTCCCCACTGCCCAGTTTTTCCCTCACATGTGACAGTGCTGTTGATCTTCTGCTCCTGCAATTCCTCTTCCCAGGCTTTTAACACTGCCCACCAGAACCTCCCACTTCTGCACAATCTTCCTCTTCCTCCTGGCCTAAACGAGAGGGCCCCTGATCAGCAAGGGAAGGCTGGAGCCATCCATGATCTCACATTAGGTTAAAGAAAGGCTTCAACACACATGCAAAGCTAAAGTTTTAATACCATGTGCAACTTATAACCAGAGAGGTAGTAAGTTGACAGAAGCTTTGGGGAACACGCAGACATGGGATAATGAGATAAACTGGCTAATTAAAAGATGGGAGAGAAGAAGAACTAGGAGACTGTGGAGCAAGAGGACCCTCAGAGATCCCAGTCAGCTTCCTGAAACACACACACACACACACACACCCCTCTCTGAGCTTCACTGCATTACATGAATGGCTTCAAACTCACACCAAGTCAGTAGCAAAAATGGGACTTCAATTCCCATCCAACCTACCACTCCAGCTCTCCCAAAAGTTCTGTTAGAAATGCCTTCTGGGTTCTAATTTCACTATTAAAAAGGACATAACAAGGGGCCAGGATTGTGGCTCAGTGGTAGAGCACTTGCCTAGTACGAGTGAGGCACCGGGTTCAGTTCCCAGCACCACATAAAAATAAAAACAAATAAAATAAAGGTATTGTGTCCATCTACAACTAAAAAATATATATATTTTAAAAAAGGACATAACAATGTCACCTGCAATTCAGGCAAGTGTGAGAAATTCTTTAATGTAGATAAGCTCACCACACATCTTTTCACATTTCTGAGGACCTAAAGTGCAGACCAGTGGTGGGCTTCCATCAGTCAGTCATGCACTGCCATCTACTTTAGAGACAAGCTTAAGTTCCAAAAGCAACATGAAAAGGCATAAAGTTAAAAGACTTGTTTATAAGATCAAAACAAGGAAAAAGCTACACCGTCTATACACTGTGTCAGGAAGGGGAATGAATGGATAAGGGCAAAATTTGTCACAATAAAGAACAGCCAAATGATGTTATGTGTGAGACCCTAAAGGAAAGGCAGGAGTTAAGACGACCACAGCTCTGTGTTATATTGGGTATGGTTTGACATTCTGCAGTTTGTGTGATGAAAGAGAAGGAGAAAAGGAGGTAAACACATATGACTAAGTTTAAAGAGTTAATCCTTTTCAATATCCAAAATGAATGCTTTATGGTGGGTGCCCTGGAAGTCACCCAAAGTCAGTGCAAGGAGAATCAGGAACCCTGGAGATCAGGAATAACGGCAACCATAAAGGTCAACAGCATCACATGTGGCAACAAGGTCAGAAGTGATCACTACAAGCAACCAAGGTGACATCAGTGGGAAAATGAGCCACCTGGGGCCAGGCCCTCTGGGTCCTTTGCACTTGATACTGTGACAGTTGCTTTTTTATGAAAGTAGTGTGTTATACATTTTCTATAGTTTTTCTTTTTCACTGGAAATAATTTTGAAATTTCCCTGATAGTCAAAAAATTCTAATAAGCTGCTTTGGCATAAACTTTACAGTTAAATTCACCAAGAGATGTCTGTAATCTTGGAGGCAAAAACAAAACCTCTCTGGTTATAAGTTGCACATGGTATTAAAATGGAATTCTAGGCTTCACTTCCAACAGAAACAATGGAAAAGTTTTGGATTCTGTAATTCTGCAGATTGCAGTATAAATTCCTGAAATGCTTGCTCCTGCTAGGGGGGTGTCGCTGAGCCATCCCTGTGAGGGCTACAGACCCCCTCTCTCCTCCAAAGCCAGGCTGATGGGAGAAAGCAACATCATATCATACTTCAGATCTTTCTTAAAAAGGTTTTTATACTGGCTTTCACTGGATCCTTCCAAATCCTACCCAAATCCTAGGAAAAACTCCTCAAATAAATATTGGCAAATTCAAATTTTAAAAACCACTGTTTCCTTACACTTTTTGGAACTTCAAATCTCAGGGCACTAACAAAATTATTTTAGAGTCTGTTTAATTAACTATCTTGGAAACTTAAGCAAGCTGCTAACCTGTTTTATTTTATAGATTAATTTCTAGGTTTCTTCTCATGGTTTTTTCAGTAGCCTTTATTTTGCTACTGGGGTGGGGGGGCAGTTCTTAACATATGAAAAGTGAAGAGGAAAGGAAAATTAAGGACTGGATTCAAGTCTCAGTCCCCCTTTGCCAAATCAATAGGAGTGGGAGTTGCTGCAGAGGTGTGCATTACAAGTGCCTGGCAATCCCAAAACAGAGGAGACACCCTCTAGAATTGGTTCTCAATGGAAAGTCCTTCTTTTCTCTTCTCAAAGCACATATAAATTTTAAAATAGTATTCTGGTGAATCAACTACAAAATTTAGTTCAAAAATATTTTCAATAATAAAAGTTTTTAGACATAAAAATTTGAGATAAAATAATAAAATTCATACTTTACATTTGTTTATAAAAATGTCCAAAGGAACAACAGTCATTAGTAACACCAGGCTGCAGTGTATCATTCACAGATGTAAACTCCAACTGAACCAAGAAGAGATATATTAAGAAGCTGGCAGGTGGTTCCCAGTGATGTAATGATTGGAAAGGGTATATTTTTCCCTACCCGTATTTCTAAGATGAACATTTGGTTACACCATGCAAAAAAATTAATGGATAAATTATTTAAAAAAAAGAAAGAGAGAAATGCCCATGAAAGCAAAATTAATGAAGATAATTGAAAACATTCCTGCTGGTTGAGATTAACATGTACAATTTTATCAAAGTACAATCTGGACCAGGCTTCAAACTTTCCACTGGGCCTGCTGAGCAACAAGAACTTGCTCAAGTGCTTCTCTGTTCTCTAATCTCCTACCTATGCACCCAGTAAAACTGTTTAAAAAAAACACTATCTCCAAAAACATCAAATCAAATCCACAACACAGTTATGAAGTCTTAAAAGGAATTAAAAATGCTCTTAGCAGATAACTAGTCACAACTGCTTAGGCACTCAGACTACCTCCTGTTCTTCTGCCTCTGCAGCACAGAACTTCAAATATTAATTGGCCTCATCCTTTCAAACAGATACGCTGTGTGTCTTGTTGTTTCAATGCCCTTGGCTAGTACTATGCCCACCACTATTTAAATAAATATCTAAACAAGCAGGTTGAGTATTAACCTGGGCCTCAGGTCTTGGTCATCAACTGTGACAAGCACAGAGTATTGTTGACAAGCTTTCATTCTGCTTCTCCTAAAATGCAAGAGTAAGCATTTGAAGATGCTGCATTTTGGCAGAGGTTTATGAAAACAGGAACATTTATGCACACAAACCACCTCATCACTTGGACCTACTATGAAGTGAGGCACTTTCCTTCCAGTGTGACTCTGCAGCAGTGCTGTGGACGGGTCTGATCCCTCCATGGCAGCTCTCAACTGCCATCCAGCCCCACCATGCCCTGTGGCTGTGCCCCTATCAGAACTAAGGACAACCCACATCGCTCCAGAAGGAAAGATCTCAGACTGCTAGATTCTTCATGTGCATACTGGCTAAAACAGAATTCTGAACTCTGATAGACTCAACACTGCTCAGGCTGTCTTTCAGATCTAAGAAGCGGAAAATGAGCTAAAACACATCCTCATAATTTTTTTTCAATTATAAATTACATTTAAATTAAATTTCAATTTTTTTTCTTACAGATCTCTACCTAAAAATAAAATTCTTCTAAACTACTCAACAATATATCAATATCTCTCCTTGGTTGTGCTCACTTATGTCAGCTTATGATTCCACTTTAACCCAAGCTCCCTATTCTTTCTTTTTTTTGGACTTTTTATTTGTTCTTTTTAGTTATACGTGACAATAGAATGTGTTTTGACATACATACATGGAGAATAAGTTATCATTTTTGTGGTTGAATATNATGATTCCACTTAACCAGCTCCTATTCTTTTGGCTTTTTGGGGGGGTGGGGGGTGGGCAGAGTACCGAGGTCTGAACTCAGGGGCACTCAACCACTGAGCCACATCCACAGCCCTTTTTTGTATTTTATTTAGAGACAAGGTTTCACTGAGTTGCTTAGCGCCTTGGTGTTGCTTTACATAGAATCAAGGCCAGATACCATTAGGGACATGTACATGTCCAATGAAGACAGTAGGAAGACAGCAAAGAATTCCATCACTCACTAATGTCCCCCTCAATAGATTACTGATGCTTTAATGGTGTAAGTTTTGAGTATATTTCATTCTTAAAGTCCATTACCCATTGATTTTGTTGTTCTAAACAACTGTTTCTTGCTTAATTTTAAAAATTAAATATACTGGGGTTGCCATTAACAGGTTTTAATCTTTAGAAAGGAGAGTTTGGACCCTTTGAGAATCAGGTTTACCGGAGGCCCCTCTCTCCAGATAGTCACCAATGGACATAAGTAAACAATTTGGTAAACAATGTTGGGGACTCAAGAACCTCTTCTTATCATAGAACCAGGTTGTGAGTTTGCAAGTGTTGTTTTTCAACAGAAGTACACCTTTATGACTGATCCCTGAAAAAGAACCCTAATTTCTTAGAATACTCAAGATGCCACACAAGTAATAACCACATTTACTTCCCTAAAACTGGTATCGTCAATTTAATTAGTAATTTCTCCTTAAGAAAACTGGTTCTTTTACACATTGGTTTCTTCATGATTTCACATCCAGAAAGACTGCGAAGAATTCTGTCATATATAACCCTGCAACTGCTCCCACGTGGTTATTACTTTCAAGGTTGATAATGTCTAAGAAAATGTATTTGAAATTCATATAAAATGTCTGGATGAGTAAAATCTGGTTATAACACTAGACTCATAAGTGATATGAACCATATAAAGGTAAGAAAAAAATAAGAAAATTTTAAGCTCCTTATAACAAACAAATAATGAGAGGGGCTTGCTTCTGACCAGGTATATGCAACATATCAAATTCCAAGAGTCCTCTGTTCCACCAACCTGTGTAAGCAGAGGTGTACCGGTTTGGGCAAAAATTAAAACAAGGCAGCTTTAAAGAAAGAAGCAGGTCTCTGAGAAGTTCCTCAGGGTCATGACATGTATAAGCCCTTGACTCTTAATTTGAAACCTACTTCATTCCACATCATCAAAGCAAATCATGAATTTTTTAAAAGAACACGTTAGAAAATGTTGAAACTCTTCATTTGTTTAGAAGCATACTGATAAGCCAAAAGATGGGCAGAAGATGTATAGGATGAATTCTGCCAGAGCCTAAAGGCTAACAGTGCTCACAGCAACCTACAGGGTAGGTCTCATCCCCATTTTATAGACAGGTAAACCAAAGACCAGAACATGTAGAATCATCTATTCAAAGTCATACCATTACTAACTGTAAAGTGGGACTGAAATCTGGCCTCCTCCTAATTCCAAGGCTCTGCTCCAGCACACCACAACAAACGCCTTGCTCTGGGACACACACATCTCCTCGCATTCTGGGTCCAGCTTAGTCTTCTTTCTTCCACCACACACACCATTTCAAGCTCATTTTAAACAAGTTATACACCTGTGAAATCTGATCCATTTGTACTCAATGTGGAAGCAACAGTGAAGCCCATGTAGCACACTGCCACTCAGCAAAAAAAAAAAAAGGTAAGTTTTATTTTCCTTTTTAACATGATTTAGCAAGTAATATGAAAGAAGGGCAATTCCATGTGTTTTTTGACAACTACACATAAGATTTAAAGGACTCCCATCTCTCTAAAATTTAAGAGGATTAGAATTTGCTTAACATTTTCTATACCTACTATAACCATGAATTTATTTTGGTATACAGATAGTAGTAATATTTTCTATCTTGAATTCCTGAATTTACTAATTTTGATGAACTGATAATTATAAATAGATATTAAAGTTAATACTAAAATTTGTATCAAACACTACTATGCTCCACCGAACACAGAAAAGATACTTCCTGTGTTAGTACAATTAAGCAACTGATAAAATATCCACAGACAAGTGGATTTGAAATCTTAGACCCTCCATCAAAAAATTCCAATCAAGATTACCACTATTAATAGTTGGATACTCCTTTTTATAATTTTTTATTTATTCATTGGATGCCAGTGAGAGGGAAACTCTTAATTTGAGCTCCAGTGTTAATCCTACCAAATTTACAATTCCTTACAAAGAAACAGACAAGACGACTGTTCTGTATTGGAAAGATCACAACAGGGACTTTCACCACTGCAGCACAGCCAGCAGCATAACCTGACTGGATGAACAGAAGACTCAAACCAACCCAACATCCTCAGGCAAAGGAACAAGGCGGCGAGAGACAGTGAAGCTCACCTTCTTCTCTAGGACTTCCACTTAAAGCCGGTAGTCACTTTATTCTACAGAGAAACAGGGACTGATAATCCCATAGGTTAAGAACAAAAATACAGCCAATGGAATCATATAGGTATATTCTATGCCTCAAATTGACAAGAAAATGAAAATTGAACCTGAGAAGCCAAATCAGGACATTTCCCCAAGTCATGTGGTTGTTTATTTTATTTTATTTTTTTTAATTTTTTTTTTTAGAGTGAGAGAGAGAATTTTTTAATATTTATTTTTTAGTTTTCAGTAGACACAACATCTTTGTTTGTATGTGGTGCTGAGGATCGAACCCGAGCCGCACGCATGCCAGGCGAGCGCGCTACCGCTTGAGCCACATCCCAGCCCGGTTGTTTATTTTAAACTATAACTGCAGCTTCAAACACTGCACATAATTCCGTTTTGAGGATCTAAACACAGGTGAACAAACCAGTTTTCCTTCATTTTTGTGGCATGTGATGTCTCAGGAAAGCTACAAAAGACTACACCAAGAGGCAGAAAAAGACTGTTAATCACTATAGCTTAAATAGAGGAAAAGAGGAGATTTTAGCCTAAGCAATATTTATTGCTTTTCTTTTTATCCAAAGCAAAACAATCCTTTACAACTATATAGAACTGGTAAGACACAGCTAATTCATTAGGGACGAAACTGGTTTTTGGTCATTCAGACAGTAAACTAATAAGAACATATAAAATTGAAAGTATCAGATTAGCAAGGATTTTAGATGTCATAATCTCGTTTTAGAAACTATGGTATTTTATACAACAAACACATAAAATATCGTTATTTCTTCATTACGATAAATCTTTTGCCTCTAAAACTATTCAAATATTCTTTGTATATAAAAAAATGCTGTAAGCTTTCAATACGTAACATTTAAAATAACTATACCTATCAGCTAATGATTAAAAAACTTTCATCAAAAAATATTTTGAAATTTCAAGATCATGACCACAGACATAAGAATACAGCTAAAATTAATGCTTCAGAACTCTGAGAATTTTCTAGTCTCCTACCTCACAATTCCTCAGAATTTTCTTCTTAAAATATGCACCAGTTTTAACCTCTTAAGCAACATATTTTAAAACATTTAAGCAAAATTACTTCCTTCTAAGTTTTGGAGAAAAGGGTAGAACAGAAAGGCAATGCTTTAAAAATAAAAACACAGAATTTTGCTTTGCCTACCAATGGCTTCGGGCATGGGATGGGTGTTAACTACTTGCTGAATTTTTAAGAAACAAGCAAATCAAGTACTCTCAGTAAGTTTTAGGCAGAAAAAGTTATATTACATTTTATTCCCAATTCAAATTTTTTTTTTTAAATTTTATGCATGCACATAGATTCTAAAGAATCTATGTGGGATAAACACAGAAGAAATAAACCCCAGCCTCTCCTTAGGAAAATCTGAGAGTGGACAGGAAAGATCAGGGCACTTCTTCCTCCCTTCCTGGTTTCCTTTCACACTCTTCCAGTGGAATGAGCTGAACAGTTAGGAAGGCAACAGCTTCATCAGCAAACAAGACCCTCTCCTAAAGGACAAGACAAATATAAAAAACTATCCCACACAAATAGACATTTTGGCAAAACAAACAAAACCCTCAAGTCTCCATCTTTGGGTCACATTCTAAAACAGAAACAGGCATGATTTAAATCAGTTTTTATATTAATGTTTAGAATTTATGTTAATTAAAGCATGCTCATGATCCGTAACATTCAGCTTAAGAAAACTTCAACATTTGTATTTTAGCCTTCAGAACAGCCAGTCATTCTCTGCAAAAGAACAGTGCTGAAGAGGAAGAGCTAAACATCATGGCTCCCTGAACTAACTCTTCAGTCAAACTACACAAGAGCCAGCCCTACAGTCCTGGACTCCAACCCCTCTGCCATCAGCACCGAAAAGGGGATGGAACAAAAGCAAAGCCTTGCTCTGTTATTGTGGTTTCAAAACTGCCACAATATTATAAAACCCTGAAAGAAAATATTCACAAAAAGTAAAAAAATAAATAAATAATAAACCACCAGACTAACAACAGCTACAAAGATAATTTTTTTAAAAAAAGTAGTTTTGCGTTTTTAAAAACTGTCTATTCCTTTGTGCTCCAAGGAATATGTCTATTCAATTCATAAACCACCAAAGCAAAAATAACCAAAGGCATCAGTTCTCATCATAACTTAGCTTTCCTACACCAAAGAGCAATTAATCATCGCCTTGTGATTTAGGATCAAAGTGGGCAATTTTCACTATAGTGAGTAGTGAAAATTCACCCTAGCTAATTAGTAAAGCCAATGAGCACTGCTACTACCATAGGCTGTGCTATATAACTGTCCTACCCAGAACTATTATGCGTCAAACTGGATGTAGGCAAGCAATGTAGAGTACTTAGTGGGCAAGTGTGTAACCCCTCTAAGCGAATTCCCTCTTCTACAAAGGAGAACCATGGTCCCTACTTTGCAGTTATTGGGGAGATTAGTGATGGCATATATGGAGCACCAAACCAGTTGGCTAGAAAACAGAGTTACTAGCCATCATTGTCACCGTCAGTTCAAAGTAGTGATTCAATACATAACAGCATGATATGCAGATTAAGAGTTAAATCATGAGATTCATCCATATAAAAATACATCCAATAAAGGAATTCAACCAAGAACTCTTGCAATCAATGCAACTAGTTCTATACAAGTGGTAAAGAGAAAAATAAGCAAAAAAGATTGGTATTTATCTTTTTTGCTTAGAGAAAACACATTTAACTTTTTTTTCCCCAAATGGCTCTTGTTTCTGTGTCACAGCTCCTCTAAACTATTAACATGAATACAACCAAACCTTAGAACTGTTTCTGGCAGCATGTGACATATAAACAGGTAATGGGAATGCCTCCAGAGCGCCATCTCAGGCTATCTGAAACTGCAACTTTCAGTTATCCGCTCAGTTACCGGAGTGCCTACTCAAGTTTAACCTCCAAACTGGTGTTGTTGGGATATTCACCCAATTCCTTCTCTTTAGAGGTGACTTTAAATGTAAAACCACACCCTCCCCTCTGTACTGCTCATTGTAATATTAAGTCCACCTACTATAAGAGGCATCTGTAAGGTGGAATGTGAAACTACTGAGGACAAGGAAACACTGCAGGAATTTTTAAAACAATAAAAAATATGTAATTTAGGAAAAAAAACCTGGAGTTTATATTCAAGGAAAGAACAACAAATTGTTGTTGTTTTACTGTCAATTACTAGTATTTTTTTAGAAACCAACTATTTTGAGCTCATTATACAGGTCTTACTATTCTTTTACCTTTTAGAAAACCTAACCATAATCAAACCTTTTTCTGCATTACACAAGTCTCTTCTTTCAATTTACAATGGACAGGAAAACCAGTATAACCACCTAAGAACAGACACCGTGCAGCACAGTTCCTAATACTCTCAATAATGATCTATTAAACAGTTTTTCATTGTGGCATATATTAGGATTTTGCAAATTTTTCCATTAAAATAGTTGAAAAATTTGCAAAAATGCCTTGGGAAATTTTAGTTAATCAACATAATTTCCTTATTAAAAAAAAGGGTATATATAATCAAAGACACAAAACAAAAATACTGACCAACCTTTTAGCTAGAGAAATTCAATGAGAGCAGAAATAAAATTAGAAATTAAAAAAAAATAACAAAAAAAGTCTAACTCCTACTATTGGAAAAATTAATTAAAATTGTATTAAGCTTTTAAAAATATCCCACACAACAGCAGAGAGATCAACCTGATGGGCAGATACCAGAGGTAGGACATCCAATGCTCTGCACCACTCAGCTAGAAAGCAGTGAGCGCTTTGGCGGGAACCCACTCCAGAGAACACAGCCCACCTCGGTCCAACATGACACATCTGCAAGGCATAAAGTAAGCATAGATACAAAGCTACTTCCAACTGCCTCACCACCTGCTCCACCTGCAAACAAGAACTATGAGTGAACGTCTTGTTAGTGAGTGGAGCTACAGGACCCATCTGCCATCATCCTTAGACACCACAGCCATGCTACTGTCACTCAACTTTGGTCAAGGATCCTGAAACAGAGCTGCCAGCTGCTAGGGAAGATCAGCAGACCAATCCACGAAGGCTCACTGTTCTCTGCTTTTACTAAGTGTATCCTCTAACATTGACTTGAAGCAGAAACAGTGCTAAACAGTGCTGTCCCTTTTTCTGCGCTCTGTGTACAAGTAAGCAAAAAGCAGACTGCATATATGAATATGCATGGAACTCCTCCCTGCCAGTTCTGACTCTGACATTCCTTGGCAGAGTGATCCTGAACAAGATCTACAACCTTGAGAAGGGCCCATTCTTCATCTAGAGCTGGTAGGAACCACCTCACAAACACAGGGCTAGTAAGAATACTCATGGAGCACTCAGCACTCTGTGGCGTACACACACCTCTGCCAGGAGGCTCCACGTCACCTTCAGAGCCTCCCTCCACATCTGTTTTCCACCTGTTGTTCAGCATTTCCTTCCCTGTGACATCCCATGACCCTCTGAGGGATAACTTATGTGTTGCTCTTTCCTTCTTCCCCTCCTCTCCTTCCCTCTCAAGAACCTTCCCAGGAAGCTCCTTTTATCACTCCCCTCCCCAAGACTCCTGTTGAGACACATCAACCACAACCCCAAGTGTGAACTGCACTTGGTTACAATGACACAGCTCCACACTGCAGGTGTCTAGTGCTGGATACAGCCATCTCTCCAACCCAGCCACTTATATGGTACTTGGCAGAAAAATTTGAATTATAATCGAGTTTTATAATTCAAAACACTCATGTGGGTTTCTACATGAGCAGAAATGCTATTAGAACACCAAGCTGGACTTGTTCCTGGAGCCCTCAGACTCTAGAACTTCCTATGTCCTTTATGTCACAGCAACAGAAAGGCTCCCAATTCCCCATCAACAGCTGCACTGCAGCTTACTCACTCTCTACCCCTGGTGCTGACATAACTAAGTGTCTCACTCACCTGTGGCCTGTGATCCCGTCACTTGGGTCTTCTGCTGTGATTCCACACCCAGAATTGCACCTGACACAAGCCTGACCAAGACCTGTTAAGGAGCTGGAGGGACCTGCAGACACCGCCAACTTCTGTGACTGCTCACAGCGCCCAGCCTCCTCTGCACATCCCCATCCCACCACCCTTTCTAAAGGAGGCCTCCCTGGGCAATCCCGCCCCAAATGCCTTTTTTGTCTTCTGAATGTCACCAATCCTTACCGCCTATGCTCTAGACTAGCAATTTCTTTTTAGGCTGCCTGGAACTAAGTTCTCTTTGCATACGGAGTTTTTACCTTCCTAGACTCACTACAGGTCTCCTTTAGAGGCTTCGATTATTCAGCACCTTTGAGCAAGGATTTCAAATACATGCAATTTCAAAATACCCGAGTGACTTCACAGTACCAAGGTTTTTCATTTGAGCTACTCTACAGACAAATGAAATATTTTCTTTTTAAGCTAATCTTAATTTAAGTGCTTTATAGTAACTAAAAGTCACTGTTGATACACTCAGGGCTATTTAAGGTTTTTATGAAGGGTTATATGACCCTTTTAAGTGATCTTAAGGAACTACACCTGAAAGCCCAATAGTGAAGAAGACAAGTTTATAACAAAACTAGCAATGAACTGTCTTTTTCACCATTAGGCCTATGAAGTACAAAACTTCTTGCACTATTAAAAACACTTCTTTCCTTCTAATTTGCTAGGAACAGTGAAGTCAGTAGATGAGAACTGGCCTCTAGGAGGGGAGGGTCAGCAAAGCCAGACTCCAGTTCCAGCATGGGGAAGACCATGGAGAAGAGACCTGGGACTTATGGTTCATAAATACTCACCGATTAAAGGAGTTGCAAACTGAGTAGTTTCTTGGCAAAAAGCATGCCAGCCACCCTGAGACATGGCATTTACAGTTACCAAGACCCCGCATGCTTCACAAAGTTCATTCCCTTCCGCTATCTCGCAAGCCATTGAGGACAGCCTTGTGAGGTTAGATAGCGTAAGTAACATCACTATTCTGACATCCATTTTTAAGCCCTGGGGAGAACTGCACCACACCTAATAGAAATCTAGTGTCCACATTTCTATTTCCTTCCATCAAACCCATCTGTGGAAAGCCACTGTTGTTTCTTCCAGACAGAAGGACCTCTATCACGTACGGATCTCACACAGCCAAGCGAGAGCAGGCAACACACGCCACTGCACTTCAGAAGTGTGTGCACCAAGAGCCCTGGCTTGTTACTAACAGGCAAATTTAATCTCTCATTTCTTATAGTCATAAATAGGAGCAGGACAGAGATCAAGAAGATGACAGAAACTTGTAAATGTGGCCTTTACTATACTACTTTATAGATTATAATCTTCCTATGGTTCACACTTAGAAAGCCTGAACCCCAACACCACCCCCTCCCTGACAAGAAACTTCTCACATTTAACCTTACAGGGCTACTCAGACATGAATAAAGTCAAACAGAAATGTGAAGCTGAGAATCCAAAATAAATCCAAGTCAAAAATGCCTGGTGTATGTACTTCTGTAGCCCATGGCAGAACTGCATGCTCTTTGGTCAGAGACAATATCAACTGTGTTCTCACAGCACTGTGTTCTTTCCTTCTCTACACAATGTTTGTATGAGTCTTTGTTTGACAATCAAGGAATATTTATTGAGGGCCTACTACCTGTCAACCAACCATTTAGGCGCTGATCGGTGACTTAGTGATGTGCTACTGTCCCCCCACCAGCCTGGACTGTAGGCACCAAGGGAAGACTTACTGCTGCCTTTTTGATCAGTGTGCTATGCAACCTAACCGAGTGCCTGGCACATGGCAGGGACTTAATAAACATTAGTTGAATGTGAGAGAGGAGAGAGAAGGAGCCAGTTTGTGTGTGTAAAGGCATTAGGGCTTTTCAACTGCCCAAACAGGCCTTACCATCCACCAGAAATCTGATGACTTCTGAAAGGCCCACATGCCATGCACAGCTGTAGGCACAGCAGCTGTCATGCAAAGTAGCCAAGGTCCAGAACTAGGAAGAAGAATTCAGCCCTTTGTTTCTCTCTGCCTTTCTCATAACCAAAATGAGGTTAGACCCAATGTCAATCTTCCTGTCAGCTGTATGTCTTCAACATCTGGCTTTCAGAAATACTAAGGTAACATTATCTCTGAGTAAAATTTGCACTGATTCACTCTCTGACATCACTGCCTGAAAAGATATTATTTAAATGTCTGAGGTCACACATAGGCCTAAATAGAACTGAGTTAATATAAAAAGCTCTCCATTTCAGGTCTTTGCAAGCTATAAATTAGCTTTCAGAGTATTTAATTTAAAAATAAAAAAAGGTTTGACTCATTATTTAAACTCTCCAAACTTTTAGGTCACAGACAGCAACCAGACCTCTTTTATGAGTAAGCTGTCCAAAGCAGATGGTACGCTCCAAGCCTGAGCTTCATGCTCGTCCTTTAATTAAAACCTAGGATTCAGTGGGTTATATGCTTCTCACAGTAGTTATGTGAACAATAATGGGATAAGAAAAAATACCAACTATTTAGCTCAATACGAAAAACAACAATCTAGGCATGAAATATATAAATTCATCTATCAACTAATAAAACAAACAGTTTACATTCAGGTTTTTCCTCTATATCCAATTAAATGGACACAACAATAAAAGACAAATAAGAAAGCAAAAGAGTAGTGAAATACATTCTGAAAATGCACAAACTATGCCAAACAGAAAAGCCTTAGGGTGAGGTTGCTATTAAGCTACGAATGTTTAAAGACATAAATATGCTTAGTAGCACAGTAATGAGTCCCCACTTCCCAATCTCCAGCCCATACAAATCACAACTCTTGTGGAAAGGCTGATAACATAAATTATAAATAAAATACATACTAAATAAAGGAGCAAATAAAATTTTGTGAAGAGTTTGCCAACAATCAAGCACTAAGCTTAATATCAAAAAAATCCCAATACATGGTTAAAACAATTAAAATAAGACCTGGAATTTTCTAAACTCCGATCATCTGATTCAGAATCAAAGTATTTAATGACCTTCAGTGTAGTCAGCACAAGGCCCACCAACTAGCCGGCCCTTAGGGAATTAGTTATGTTTCCATTATGCGGCGAAATACAAAGAACGAGTAATTGAAAAATCAGAATGGTCTTCTTGCCTACATTTTTTAAATATTAATTTTAAAATCTTCCAAAAGCAAGTACTTTATGCTTTTATTTACAGCTGGACTTCATACTTTGCAATGTTCTGGACAAAGAACAGATTCATTTGTTGGGATGATTACAAAAAGTTACTTAAGACCTAAGATAGGCTAATAATAATAATGTACTTGTATTAATTTTAAAAAATAAGTAAACAAAAACAAAAAAAAAAAAAAAAAACTACCAGACCGTGCCTTGGCACATATTCAAACTGGGCTCTATAAAAGACTCCCAAATTCACACTAAAATTCTTCATTAAAAAAAAAATTCCAACAACGTATCAGCATGCCAGCTGGAAATATGATATAGCCGACCAAACTATTTTCCTACCCAGAAATTTAACCCTCCTTTGTAAATGCGACTACACTTTACCTTTTGTTCAAAAACATCATAAATCATAAAACTATGAGAAGTGACTCAAAACGACCAAAGCAGCAACCGCCCCCCCAACTTGCACGCCGCCCGCAGCATCCTTCGGGGAGTCCCTGCCCTCCGGGCCCGGCCTCTCCCCTCCCGGCCGGCGCTTCCC
>NW_026000082.1:44477117-44519858 GCF_001458135.2 Marmota marmota marmota
GGGGTTCACGGCCGCGCGCCCTGCCAAGAGGAGGCTCCCTCGGTCACGCGCAAGGGGCTCCGCAGGTGAGAGAAGCCCAGGGCCCAGGGCCACAGGCTGGATGGAAGATAGACCTGCCGCGGATCGCGGAGGCTCTCACTCAATCCCCAGGCGCTTCCACATCTTTCTGCTCCAGTCCCCGAATCCCCCACGCGAAGAGAAGACACAACACGGAACCTCTTTCCGCACAAAATCCGAGTGAATGAGAAATTTAAAGCACAATTAACAAGCAGGTGGCAGCACATGATTCTGATTCCAAAAGCAAGCGAAGCCTGGTGTCGCGCTGCAAGTCTACCCCTGCCCCGCTGCTCACGTCGCAGAAAGCTAAGAGGAGGCAGCGCAGGACCGTGCGCCGCTCTCCTCGGGTCAGCGAAAGGGAATTACGACTTTTAAACAGAACGAAAGCCTACAAATACCACCCAGGTATAATGTTCCTAAAACTCAGAATTCTTCACGGTCAGTGTGACTGGGAGAGCAAGGACACACCAGTAGATTACACCTACAAGACCCTAGGGGCGCGGGGTGCTGAGTGGAGAGATGAGCCTCTAAACAGAACTGAGGAAAAGAGCTTCTTGGTTTCTCTCTCACGGACTGACCTGATCAAAAAGTTGCAAGAATAACAATGCAGGTAAAATTCCATCTGAAACCCACTGAATAAATAAGAATTCATGACTCAATACTAACATAAATGACTGAACAAGTAGATACATACAAAGGAAAATTCTTCCTTAAAGTCCATCACAAGGGATCATAGTGAAAAGAGAGAATCAGAAACTGCCCCTTGGCAATGTTCCTTGTAACAACTGATTCAGGGAAGACTCACCAATGGTGAAAGTTTAAGGAGTAGCACAATTTGCATAGGCTCAAAATATCTCCTAACAAAATATCTATTAATTACAAGGGGAAAATTGTGTTTTCCTAATGTGACAAATGAATATCACATACCTCTTCGAAGGATACACAAAGAACATGACATATTGCTTTTGGGAAGATTTCTGCCCAAAAGACGTAAATGGAATTTAATCATGATGAAACCAAAGACATTCTATAAAATAGCCATTTCTCCTTGAAACTGAAAAGTTAGCAAAGACTAAGGTATTGTCCAAGCTAAGGAAACTTGATATGATAACTAAATACAACAGTATTCTTACAATGAAAACAAGTAGAACAGTTGACAACATTTGAGTCAGGAGGACGGATTAAGATATTGTCTCAATGCTAGCTTCCTGATTTTGATCATTGCAGTATGGTTATGTAAGAGAATAATCCAGGTATTTTGTTTTGCTTTGTCTTTTTTTTTTTAAGGGGAGGGAAATTCCATCTAAGATGTCAACAAATAACTCCTCACGCGAATATAACTTCTAGTATAGATAAAGTCCTTAAAAACAAGTTACTATTAAAAAAGATAGTGCACCATAATCAAGTGGTATTCATCCCAGGAATGCAAGGTTAGTTCAATATACAGAAATTGATAAACATAATTCATCACATCAACAGACTTAAAGAATCATATGCTTATCTCGAAAGATGCAGAAAAAGCATGACAAAATACAGCAGCCATTCATGCTCAAAACACTAGAAAAGCCAGGGATAGCAGGAATATACCTCAACATTGTAAAAGCTATATATTTAAACCTAAAGCCAACATCATTCTAAATGGAGAAAAATTGAAAACCTTCCCTCTAAAAACTAGACAAAGATGCCCTCTTTCACCATTTCTATTCAACATAGTCCTTGAAAGTCTAGCCAGAGCAATTAGACAGAAGAAAGAAATTAAAAGGATAATAAAAGGAAAAGAAGAACTCAGACTATCCCTATTTGCCAAAGACATGATTCTATATTTAGAAAACCCAAAAAACTCCACCAGAAAACTTATTAACGAATTCAGCAAAGTAGCAGGACATAAAATTAAAACCAAAAATCAAATTGCATTCCAATACATCAGTGATGAATCAACTGAAATGAAAGGGAAATTAGAAAAACTATCCCATTCACAATAGCCTCAAAAAAATAAAACATTTGAGACAATCTAACAAAAGAGATGAAATACCTCTACAATGAAAATTACAGATCACTAAAGAAATTGAAGAAAACCCTGGAAGATGGGAAGATCTCCCACATTCCTGAATAGGCAGAATTAATACTGTCAAAATGGCCAGACTACCAGAAGCACTATATAGATTCAATGCAATTCCTATTAAAATTCCAATGACATTCTTTATAGAAATAGAAAAAGCAGTCACGAAATTCATTTGGGAAAATAAGAGGCCCAGAATAGCCAGAGCAATCCTTAGTGAGAAAAGCAAAGCAGGAGGCATCACAATAGCAGACCTTAAGTTATAATACAGAGTAACAAAAACATGGTATTGGCACCAAAATAGACATGAAGACCAATGGTACAAAACAGAAGACACAGAGACAAACCCACATAAATACAGTTACATCATATTAGACAAAGGTGCCATAAACATACATTGGAGAAAAGACAGCCTATTTCAACAAATGGTGCTGAGGAAACTGGAAATTCATATAACAAAATGAAATTAAACCCCTCTCACCCTGCATAAAACAAAACTCAAAGTGAATCAAGGACCAAACTCAACTCAAAGTGAATCAAGGCATTAATTAGACCAGAGACACCCCACCACCCACTAGAAGAAAAAGTAGGCCCAAATCTTCATCATGTCGGCTTAGGAACTGACTTCCTTAACAAGACTCCTAAAGCACAAGAAGTAAAATCAATAAATGGATCCAGGCGAGGTGGCACACACCCGTAATCTCAGTGGCTTAGGAGGCTGAGCCAGGAGGATTGTGAGTTCAAAGCCAGCCTCAGCAACAGTGAGGTGTTAAGCAACTCAGTGAGACCCTGTCTCTAAATAAAATACAAAATAGAGCTGGGGATGTGGCTCAGTGGCCAAGTGCCCCTGAGTTCAATACCTGGTACCAAAAAAAAAAATCTCCAGGATAGATAAAGAACTCAAAAAACTTAACAACAACAACAACAAAAAAAAAAAAACACATAGAAAAATCAATAAATGGGCAAAGGAACTGAACAGACACTTCACAGAAGAAACAAATATATGAAATATCGGTCAACAAATATGTGAAAAAACGTTCAACAATTCTAGCAATTAGAGAAATGCAAATTAAAATTAATTCACTGGCATTCCATTCACTCTAGTCAGAATGGCAATTATCAAGAATATGAGTAATGAGAGCTGGGGCTCAGTGGCAGAGCGCTTACCTAGCATGTGTGAGGCACTGGGTTCAATCCTCAGCATCTCATAAGAAGATAAATAAATAAAGTAAAATAAAGGTATTGTGTCCATCTATAACTAAAAAAATTAATAAAAAAAAAATACAAGTAATGATAAATGTTAGTGAGGATGTGAGGAAAAGCATACACTCATACATTGCTGATTGGACTGCAAATTGATGCAACCACTCTGAAAAGCAGTATGGAGATTCCTCAAAAACCATGAAATGGAACCACCATTTGATCCAGTTATCTATCCCACTCCTTGGCATATACCCAAAGGATTTAAAATCAGCATACTATAGTGACACTGCCACATCAATGTTTATAGCAGCTCAATTCACAATAGCTAAACCATGGAACCAACCTAGGTGCCCTTCAATAGATGAATGAGTTTAGAAAATGTGGTATATATACACAATGGAATATTACTGAGTCATAAAGAAGAATGAAATTATGGCATTTGTCAGTAAATGGAGACTACCATGATAAGTGAAATAAGTCAATTCCAAAAAACCAAAGGCCAAATATTCCTTCTGATACACAGATGCTAACTCACAATGAGGGGTGGGGATAGAAGTTCACTGGATTAGACAAAGGGGAATAAAGGGAAGGAAAGGGAGGGAGGAGAGGAATAGGAAAGACAAAAGTAGGATGAATCAGACATGACTTTCTTATGTTCATATATGAACATACAACCAGCGTAACTCCATATCATGTACAAACACAAGAATGGAAATTTATACTCCATGTATGTATATCAAAATATATTCTGTCATGAATAACTAAAAAGAAAACAAGCAAATGTTACTTTGTTGCATTCTCCACAGAATTCTGTTTATATAGTTCAAATTTCAAAATAGTCTAAATTCTTCAAAATATAAGAACCAGCCACTGTTTCTTTGGCTCCCCCAAGAATGGCTTAAAATCTGCCACTTTCTTATCTTTGAATCAATATATTGTGTGAGGCACTGGCAGTGTTCACTTTTCTTTTTTCATGAATCAGTTAAACCTAAACCAAAAAATCTAATTTAATAATCACAAATGCCTTTGGGCACCCTAATGAGCTAATGGGTTGTGTTTACTTTTCAAAAGTAAATTCCAAACATACTTCATTTATCTTCTTGTTACAAGTCACAGATTGATGAACATGGTGGTATTAAATAATATTTGAAATGCCTAGGGTTCTAGGAAGTAGTTAATTGTTAAACAAAATCAAAAGTAAAACAAGAACACAGAAAGGAGGAGTGAGGACAACTGTGTTCTTGACATATTCCTCCCCCAAAACAGAGTAACCAGGACCCCGGTTGAAAGCTGACAGTTTCGGGGGATCACCAGGAATAAGAGTGCCTGCCTCCAAGGCTCCTCCACCGGGCCTGGGCAGACTGCCTGCTGCACTGGCTACTTCACGGGGGAGCACGCCGGTACCCCCAGTTACTCTTGTTGCTGCAAAACACACACTATGAAAACACCAGAATCCTATTGCACCTCAAATCTAATACAAAATTTTTAAAAGGCTATTGGGCTGGTGAAGCGCTTCCATCAAGAGAAACAACAACCTGATTACAGAATAGCTCTCAAAACTGTCTGAACAACTGAGATGTTATTATACTATGGAGCAATATACTTCCCAACTTTGTATTAAAGCAGCTACACAGCATTCCCTTATGAAGAAGGGAATATATATATATATTTTAAATCAAGCATTGTTTTCTTCTGTACTATGCTGTTTTCATTTCTGCACTCCTTAGTATTTTCAAGATTTACACAAAGTTCTATCATTATAAGTACAAATCCACATTTTTAAAAAATGAAGTTGAAAGACCAACCAACCTTTTTACATATAATTATGCTTCATTTAAGGATGAGATACCTTCTGAGAAATGTGCCATCACGCAATTCCACTGTGGTTCAAACCTCACAGAGTGTGTTCACACAAACTCAGGCACTGTGAGGTCACTGACTAATGCAATCTTATGGAACCCCCATCGTATTGCGGTGCATGATTGTACTGTATTTTGTTGTTAAAGAAAAAATTAAAACAACAAGACTTCAAACCCTTGCAACTTTTCCTTTGGATTCAGGCAGTCTTTATAAAATCAAGCACTCTCTCTTTTCTAAACATCAGCATATATAAACCTGAAATTTACCAGACCAATTAGGAAGAAGCAAGGGTCCCTAATATTCCTGATGCTAGATCAAATAAGAAAACTGCTCCAGAATCATTGGAATACCCAAATTCATACACACTTATCCACCCAAAATCCATTCCCCAATATGATCTATAAAAGTCATGGATCAGATCTCAACCTCAAACCTTGAACGAGTGAACTGAGCCTAAGACTAAAACTCATACTTCTTTCGCTGTGAGTCATGAGGCCCCACCTGATCTGGCCCCTGCCCACATCACCTCCTACTATTCCTCTCCTTCCTCCAGTCACATCAGCCTTTGTTCTGTTCCTCTAAAAAAACAAAAACAAAAACAAAAAACAAAAAACAAAACTACTAGTGTATTCCTCCTTCAAGGCCCTTTGCTTCTACCAGCCCCTCTTCCTGGATGGCTCTCCTCCAGATCTTTGTGTGGCTGTTTCCTTTCTAACCAGGGATGGAATTCATTGTCTTTCTCAGGAAGCCTTCCCTCGCCCGGACGCCAATCAGCCTCTCCCTACATAGTCCTCCACAGCATCTGCCTGTCCTCAGAGCACTTGCTTCAATCTGGAATGATTCTATCGACTTAATTATTTGTTTATCTGCCTCCTCCCCCATAAAATGGAAGTTCTCTGACACTAGGACCTTGTCTGTTCTTCCCACTACCCTAGAAGAGTACCCGTCTGCAGTGCACACTCAGTATCTGTCAAACTACTGAGTAGATGAATAAATGGATAATAGGCTTGTTAACTTTGAATAATTTTTAATCAAAGTACCACAAAACTAGTGTTGAGATTTCCCAATTATCTGGGTAGAATAAGATGAGAAGGTGATACAAAGCCCATAAAACATCACACGTAATTCATTCCCCACAGAATGCTTAATCCAGTTAGACAACCACCAGTAAGGAATCTGAAAGGCCTCATGAACACTTGAGTAAATATCAAAGGTCAGGACTGGGGGAGGTCTGCAAAGATCAGAACTGTGTTATTTCCGACAAATTTAGGTAAAAATGATAGTAGCACAACTAGTTACTTCGCATTCTGAGTAATTATGTTGGCCTAGCTACTACATATTGGATTGCTTCATCTTTACAACAGGTATATGAATTAGTATTGCAGGTTGAGTATCCCTAATCCAAAAATCTGAAATCCAAAATGCTCCCAAAAGGGAATCTTTTAGGGTGCCATCATGATACCACAAGTGGAAAATTCCACACCTGACACCTCATGTGACAGGTCATAGTCAAAAGGCAAGCACACTAAAAATATTGTATAAAACCACCTTCTGTTTATGTGTATATGTGTATATGAAACAAATGAATTTTACGTTTAGAAGCATGAAAATGGGGGTCCCATCCCCAGGTTATACAGATATATACAGATACTCCAAAATTCAAAAATATCTGAAATTCAAAACACTATTAGTCCCAAACATTTCAGACAAGGAATACTCAACCTGTACTACTACCTCCATCTTGACGAGTGAGAAAACTAAGAGGAATGAAGGAACACCGCATGCCACACGTCTAGAAGCCAACATTTGCTCACTAGGTGGTTTGCTCTAGAATTCCCACTCCTGGCACACACCACATCACCTCAGCAAAAACGACAGCTGTCATTAACAGCCCTTAGTTACTGGGTGCTCCAGCTGTATCCATGTTCACCCAGGTGCTCATCACCACAGCTCTGTGACCTGTATCTGACCAGGAGTGAGCTAGGGCACCAAGAAAGGACATGCGAAGGCCACAGAGCTAGAGCACCCTGGCTCGCCGTGCCCAGGCGGTGTGGCCTCGGAGTTCACCCTCCCACCCACTGCCCTGTGTGGCTTGTCAACATCCCTGCAGTCTAATGTCGCTGCAGGTCTGCTCTTGAAGAGAACAGACTTTAGTTTGAAGCCTAAAGAAGTAACTGCAGGGTCGTCTACCTCCCAGGGCTCGTGTCCTTCAGAACCTCATTCCCACGGCCTTGACTGACTGACGCACAGTCACCTCCTGGCCTACGTTCCATCTCCACCAAGATTCCACCTCACAGATTCAACCAGGTATCTCTCACTTAAGTAAATTTGTGAAACAGAATGAATTCTTGAATCACATTTAGAATCCAATTTCAAATCCAGTGGAACAAAACTGCAGTAATACCTACCAGAAAAGCATGCTGCTATAATCCAGCAGAAAGAAAACAGGAAGCAAGATTTCAGAAGTCACATAGGAGAAAGTAACACACACATACAATTCCTACAAGGGCTAAATGCAAGGCCATGGGTATAAATGAAGTAACAGGCCCTCCAACTGGGTAGCAATGTCAGGAAAAAATGTAGCAGAAAAAAAATTGAACGGTTACCTGCTTAATGGCCTAGCGCTGTCCCAGTGACAAAACTCGACGTGCAAAGCTGGCCTGTACCTTCAGTGTTTGCTCATCAAGACTTATCAACTCCATAGGGACAATTATTTTTATGGACTGTCCCTCAGTCTATGATATATTTAATGGAAGCAAGTGAATAAAAACAAGCTTTCCTTACAGCAACTTTAGCAAAGCCATCTATTCCAAACAAGCAACAACCATCGGCCTCTACAACCTCAACATTCCACCTTGGAACAATTCCATGCATGACGTGCAGACCTGTCTTCCCCAAGACCATGACCAGTGAAAACCAGGAAAGAGATGCAGTCTTGTTGGTGGCACACCTGACTTGCCCCTTCTTACCTCAGTGATTAATGTCTCCCAATAAAAATGTGGCAAAAAAAAACATGTTCTGTGTAATTTCTATTCTGAATAAAACTGAAGGAAAGGAAAAGCCAACCCAAGGCTTCATTGCTTCATTTACATTGAAGACTATGAACATATGAAGACTTTGAACCCAGCACCACCACAACTATTGATGGCTTCTTACAGTGGAATAAATCTGCCAGTCAGCCAGTTCCCGTGCGTCCTGGGAGGAGGGGAGCAGCTGCCCCACGCTTTACCAACAGTATCCAGAAAGACACAGCATGTGATTACTCAATCCCATCTTCGTGTTTAGTTAAGTTCCCTGGCATACATGAAGTAGAGGCAACCATTTCTTTACCATAGGACCTTGAGTGTACAAATGAACCACTTCAAATATAGTCCTTTCAAGGTCAGAAAAACAGTTATTGTCAGTCACAGCTAAGGACCACATTTAGAAAACGCATGCAGAGTCACTTGCAGTAGACTATTCCAACACTGTTACCTTTAAAGTTTTATAGTAAATGGCTCTGTTGATTTCCAGTGGAAACAAATTTTGCTCCTCTCCTGAGCAAGCCCAGTTCACATATCGCAGCCAGTTCCCCTTCTCCGGATCAGTGGCATCGATGCACATCCATCCCAAATTCGGGTAATATACCTTGGAAATGAGGGAAAACAACCTTTGTTAAGATAGGAGTACTTAAAAGTATCTCCATGTTCAACGTTTAAAACAAGTCTTCCTCATTACACACAACTACTCTATAAAGCATTTCACAGAAACAAAATAAGTGACAGAGAAAAGAAAAATACCAAGGAAAAACTGAAACTCAAAACCATGTGATTCCCATTATTTTTTTATTTGGGCTTGCTTACTTTTTCCCCTAAACAGAAGGAGCTATGTAACTAATATACTTGATGATCACCAAAAGCTTTGCAAATATATGCATAAAGGAAGTGACAACTACATTCCTGAAAATGTGACTTAGGACTGTGAAGCTTGAGGAGTGCTGAGCAGGGCAAATCCCCATACTCTCAGGGTTGCTCTGCCACTCCAGCAGGGGTGCCTGGCCCTGTGGGTGACCCAAGTCAGTGGGTCTTTTTCTGGCAGGATTGACAGGGACTTCAGGAAGTAAACACACTCTGTGAACCAATCACGAGGGTGATGGAGCATGATGCTCTGCAAACTCAGCCAGCTCTTACCACTCTATCCAGGGCTCCTGTCAGGACTAAGGTGCCATGGGTCACACTCTAGGAAATATCAATGCCTTCCAAAAACATACTGAAAACTCAGCCCTTCTTTGAGAAGTCACATCAAATCCATTCTTGCAGGAAGCGTCCCTGCAAGACCCTTAGACAATTGCTTCCAGAGAGGCTTCCAGCGCTTAGCTAACATTCCTTCTTGTATTTATTTATTTTTTGTGGAATACCAGGGATTGAACCCAGGGGCACTTAACCACTGAGTAACACCCCTTTCTGTATTTTATTTAGAGACAGGTTCTCACTGAGTTGTTCAGGGCCTCACTATATTGTTGAGGCTGGCTTTGAACTTGTGATCTTCCTGCCTCAGCCTCCTGAGCTGCTGGGATTACAGGCAAGCACCACCATGCCTGGCAACATTCCTTGGTTTTAAAGAACATCTATTTTTCAACAATTTTTCACTTTAAATTTTATATATGCAATACATGTACACATTTTATTCACCAAAACTAAACTGCAAAACACCCACTAGGCACTGAAAGAGAAACGCAGAGAGATAAGAACAAGTTTTTTATTTTCCTTTTAGGAGGAAAGAAAAGAATCTACATGCCATAACTCTTACCATGACTCCCACCACTTGCTCCTCCTCTCCTCTCCTGCCATGTGAATCACCACCCATAGCTGCACTGTTCCTTCCAGAACAAAGCACCAGCCCCTACCTGATGTCCTGGAGGCCTGGCAAACAGGGTGCAGCACCCACCCTCCTGGGCAACTGCTGGAGCTCATCAGGCACGACGCTCCGAAGCTCCCCGCTTCCTGCTTCCTCACTGAGCCCCAGGAGGCTCATTTACTACTACTTCTTCCACCAGTCAAATGACTTTCCTTTCAAAGTCACTCAACTGCGGCCAAGATGGGCTTAAACCCAGGTCTGCAGAACCTCCAAGACCCAGAGCCGCCCTACCACCCTCGTAAAAGTGCACCCCTCCCTCCCCTCAGCACCCAGTCTTTCCACCTCACTTTTCCTACCCTTCCAGGTGCTAGATGCAGTGCAGTATCATCTGTCGCTTCACTTCCTTGTTCAGGGCCTGTCTCTCCCACTAGAGCCTCAGCACCCTGAGAAGGCATCAGCCTTTTCTCTTGTGCCAGTGCCTCCAACACCTCAACCAGTGCCTGGCATACAGTAAGGTAACAATAAATGACCACCCGAGTGCATAACCATCACCATCCAATGAATGCCTACTGTGTGGTGGGAACTGTAGCAGAACCCCCTCTGCAGTCAGTTTATTTCATCATCATAAGCACCAAGGTGCATATTTTAACTGCCATCCCCCTGTGAGCTGATTCAAAACTTGACTGCTCAGAAGGCAACCACCTGCACCACTCTCAAGAGGTAACCATGTGGCATCAGGCTCCCTTGCACCTCACTGTCACACTCCCTCTCCACATTCCTCCCCTTTGAAACAGAGTAGCCTATGTGGCAAGAAACTGCATCACAATGCAAAATTCAAAATTAACACACTTTCATTTAAAATGTTTCAGAGACACACATGTTCATAATGTCTGCCGGCACGGTAAAATAAGGAAAATGGGGTGCGTGGTGCTTGAGTATTACCAATCCATCTTAGTTATTGTTCAGTAACTCACAAGGCATTATTCCCCGGTATACCGGAGAGAAAATGGCCCAGGCTCAGGGACAAAGCCTTGTTTTGATGTATCCCAGTGTACATCAGGGCCTCACTGGATCCCCACCTGCATACTGGCACAGCAACCGAGATAGATCAATGGGACTGCAGAGACAGGCATGGCTGCCAGCAATCCCACAGCGTGGAGGAAGGCAGCCACATCCACCTGCCCACACAATGCGGCTCTGCTGGAACTTCCTAGCTCTCAGGTCAGCACAGACCTTTGTGAAAAGCAAGCTGTTCCAGTTGAGTGAATTCTTTCTTTGTGCATAACTCCCTGTGCTTCAAAGGGGACTAAGGCATCTTCTAAGTCACACTGGTGTGCAAAAAGAAAATACTTAATTTTATAGAAAAAGATGGACACTTCAATTTTTTTAAAATAGGAAAACAAGGAATTCACAAAGGAATACACATAGCCTAAAAACCTCATAAAAGAAACTTAATAATCAAAAAAAATTTCAAATTAAAAGTTTTCATTTATTAAATTGGCAAAAATTATTTTTAAGAGAAAAAACCATATTGGAAGGGTTGTATGAACACATTCTCCCAAGTGCTTACAATCAGAGAACAAACTGGTATAATTGTTTTGGGTGGAATTTTAGCAGCACTTAACAAAAAAAATCTTTCAATATATACACGCTCCAACCAGCATGCAAGCTTAGAGGAATTTATTTTAATGAGACAGTTGAGCAACTGTACCAACACTTATGTATAAGGCTGTTCCCAGCAGTGTGGTTTACTACAAAACCATATGGAATCAGCTCAGAAAACTACAATCCATCCATACAAAAGAGTACTAAGAAGATACTTAAAAGTTATGTAAGTGATTAATTGGATTATTTCCTGTGAGACACTGCTATACCCAAGAATTTTTTAATGTGATACATAATTTCTGTAACTAAAAGAAAATAAAGAATAAAGATAACAGGATATTGTAGAAATCTATTTATCAAGATACATAATACATTGATGACTGAATCAAGCTATTATAGAAAGAATCAATTACATGATATCATTTTGTCTTAAACATATAAATATGTAAGAAAAAATTCTTAAAACTTAATGAATAAAAACACAATAGTGGTTTTCTCTGAAAAGATAAATGAGTCATAATTTTTACTTTTTTCTTGTTTAATAAGAATTGTCTATACCTTTCCTCCATTGACTTAGTAGAAACTGCATGGCAAAAGAGGGAGATGGATCGGGAGGAGCACAAGCTCTTCTGAACAAAAGCCTAAGTCTGAATGAAGGTAACCAAGGCCTAAGTCAAAATCCTCCTCCTCATCATCACACAGATTTTAAAAAGCAGCAGTGCATACATAGCTTTCTCATTTTACTGAGCTTAATCTTTTTTTAATATTTATTTTTTAGTTACAGGTGGACACAATATCTTTATTTTATTTTTCTGTGGTGCAGAGGATGAAACCAAGTACCTCACGCATGCTAGGCGAGCGTTCTACCTCTGAGCCACAACCCCAGCCCCCCCTGAGCTTAATCTTATACCTAGGAACTGGGATGAGAATGTGCCCTTATACAATTCCCATCTTAGTAGGTCAAAGCCTGGTTTCCAATCAAATTAATTTTAATGAATGACAAACAGAACCTACCTCCAAAATGTGATCAAATTTTGCCTCATGTAACTACAGATTACTAGACTTCAAAAGTGTCATCCGCCATTAGGCTGGAAAACCAACTCCAATTTCCTCCTTTCAGACAAAGACAAGGCAAAAACAGGACAACCTTCTATCCTCACTTAAACCCACAAATGAAACAAGATAGGCTTCATGTAAGAAGTCTATTTCCAGATCTTTACAATAACCAGGAAATACTCAGCTTAAGATCCTAAGAGAAATGTTATTACATACAATTAATGATTTTTTTTCTGACTGAATCCACAAAACAATCCCTTTTCACAAAATAAAGTTCTGTTTATGTAGTATCAATGCCACTCTACCAAGCACCAGACTAGGGGCTTTATGTGTTATTTGTTTAACCTTCATAAGAATCTAAAGATAATCTATGAAATACTAAGTCCCTTTCATAAATGAGGAAACTGACAATGGATTGGCCACTATATTAATCAAGTCACTAAAATCAGAGCCAGTGTTCAAACCTGGCCCCCTCATTTCTTCCTATACCCTACACTAAAATAAAACGGTATGTAAACAAGGGAATGGAGAGAAAGGTTCCCTTTTGTCTTGAGGGGCGCTCTCAATTTACTTCCTGTCTTCCCTCCTTACAGACCCCCTTGAGGTCTCTGACCTCCTGTTATCTAGGCCTACCTCCTTTCTGCTTCCATCACTAATCAGGAAGCAGGCACCAACTTTGTGGAGTGTCAGTCTCATACCACCCAATTTCCATTCAATTTAATCCGGTCATTTTGAAATTATCATAAAATAATCTAAACTCAAACTTTAGTGCACATACCAATTTAAATACACATTCAAATTTATTTCTTTATATCATTTAGAGAAGATGTGCAGCAAACTTTATCATTTGTTACTTTTTAAGTGCATTAATTCACTTTGTAAATTTTAAAAATTCTCATTCATTTATGCAAACATACCATCATTCACATCTTCAACTGTTTACCTGCAAAGGAACCAACTAACTGTGACAGAAATCACTCCCAGAATTTAAGGCAACAAATAAATCTTATATTGTATCAGCTCTCTTGGCGAAAGAGTCTGTTTTCATGGGAACCAGCTCCCCAGAGTCAGAGTCCACAATAGCAAAGCCATCTCCCTCCACTCTTCTCTGGACCCCTTGCAGCACAGGAAAACTGGGGTGCCAACACATCAGCCAAGAGACAGAGAATCTCCTGGAAGCCAGGTCCCCATTTCAGTGGCCCTGGTGTGCCCACACTGCCTAAGGCTCCTTTTCATATTTCATCTCCTTGAGGATCTAGTTTGCTTGACTAGTTCTGTTTCCCACTTGTACTGCAACTAAAAAAAAAAAAAAGAATTTTTATTCTCTATGATCAAATGTTTTTCTTCAATGTTTGGGTTCAACTAATATTTCTAAACTGAGCCAGAATCGTCTATCTACTAATTTCATAAACATATTCCAAACTGCAGTCAGGCAAATCAATGAGAATAAAGAAAAAGAAAATAAAAGGGTAACCTAAATTTGGTGTGAAAACATTTAATAAAAGTTATATCTTATATAGAGAGAATTTATTAAAACTGCTACCTAGAAAATACCATACTTCCTTAATATGTTAAAATTCCAGTCATTTTTCAATAACAGAGCTGGATATTTGCAGGTCTTATTATGGATTACAAAACTTTCACCCCACAGAAGTAACTTTCTGGGGAATACAAAAATGGACCTTCGGTATCAACTACTTCACTCTTCAGATTGCTTTCAGAGAGCAGGGACTTCTAAAGAACTACTCAAATGTATCACTATTTTCTGAAATGTTCTGAACATTCTGGAATAAAAGAAGTAAGAGAATCCAGTCAGTCATTGCACATTTTACCACAAGCCTGTTACTCACATAGGTGACTCTAAAATACACACTTAAAAAGTAAATAGCTTAGCCTTTCAGACCCTTAACGCACAGTCTAACATCCATCTCTATGGAGCAAGCCACACTGACTGGACCTCTCTTTTGAAATGACTCTCAGTAAGTTTCGGACTACAACTACACAAATGTTCTGAAAAATCTCAACACAAAAGATGATCAATAACTGCTAACTGGTTCATAGCAGGCCCCCAATCAACATCTTCTGGATAAACAAAATAATTTATTCTTGAAACTCCTAAGCCAGAAACTCTGTGGGCCTGTGGGCCAAGGATGTTTATGAATTCCATAGAACCCTAGAAATAACACGCAAGCTCCTCTGTGTACATGTGCATGTGCATACTTTCTGGGGCGACTTTCAGGGAGTGCTATGGTTAGAGTGTCTCCCCAAAGGTCCATGTGTGAAGGCTTGGTCCCCTGGTTAGTGAGACTGAGAGGTGGTGAACCTGTAAGATAAGGTGGGACTTAGTGTGAGGTCCTTAGTATTATTAGTGTCATGCCCTCAAAAGAAAATGTGGGGCCCTGCGGTCCCCTCCCCCTCTGCTCTGGTTTGAGGTCTGAGATGTGACTGTTTTGTTCCTACATGTGTGCTCGCCATGATGTGCTGCCATATCTGCGGGATGCTCTTTGCCAACGGGAAGAGAACTGCACAGGCAACCAAAGGTGGCTCCTGATGTGACTCCAGGGCTACGAGCTTACAGACATCCAGCAGGCCAGGAGGTCAAGAATTTCTGATTTGTGGTAAAATTTAGGTTATTTCTGGTAGTCCTTCATTCCATGAACATGTCATCAGATATCAGGTATCGCCAGTAGTTCATAACAAGACAAAAGTTATACACCAAGCTCTATGTTCCAGAACTTAGGACAGGGCCTGGTATTTGGTAAAAGCTTAACAGATAGGCACTAAATAGGTAAATAATAAGATCCCAAAGAGAAATTCCTTTTTGTCCTAGACCAGGCTGACAATCTGAGCACAGTTGACTTGCTCAGAAATATCAATTAATCCTCTGTACTTCAATGTCCTCATCTGTCCTGCAATTCCTGAGAGAAGAATGTGATTGGCTCAGTTGTTTCCATGACAACCAACTCTGCAGCCATCCCACTTCCCAGCACCATTCACTGAACGTTTAACACCAGGCACTTCCACGCTAGCTAGCTCGCTCACTCCTATCCTCCTCTTCCTCACACACCAGGCGGGTTCAGCATACTTTTTCCATCAAGGATTATGCAAAAAATATTTTCTGCTTAGCAGGCCAGACACAGTCTCTGTTGCCACTGCTTAACTCTGCCATTATGGGGCAAAAGCAGCCACAGATAACATGTAAACAAATGAACAGAGCTATGTTCCAATAAAACTTTACTCATGAACTAAAATTTGAATTTCACAAAATGTTCATGTGTCACAAAACGTCTGATTTTTTCCTACCACTAAAAAATGTAAAAAACCTAGTAACTCCAGGGCTTAAAAAACAGGGGGCAGGTTGGACTCCCCCAAAGATCCAGACCTTTCCTAGGAGGCTGCTTTGACACAGGTTAAGAGGCTGGAAAGCAGCTGTAAGGGCTCATTGACCCCTTCTGAAAAAAGGTTCTGCAGAATCAGCAAGCTGACTTCTCTCCGCTCTTTCTTCTTCCATGCAATTTTAACTTAAAAGTGACTTGAAATTAAAAGAATTGAGATAGCAAGGTTTATGACACACACTTGCTAATATTTAATTAATCGTAATGGTGCTGACTAATAAAAAGTGTTTTCACTTCATTAAAAAATTAAAGTCTTCTCATCTCAGAGTCATTTCTCTATCAAGTTTAATTGACATGCAATTCTACTATTTCCCTTCATCCTCTTGACTCAAATTTTGCCTGAATGAATAAAACAAACAGAAAGAGTGAATTATCAGATTTCATCCATAAGAAAGGTTTTTAAAAACTATTAAAAAGAACCAGGGGGCTAGGGATGTGGCTCAAGCGGTAGCTCACTGGCCTGGCAAGCGTGTGGCCTGGGTTTGATCCTTTGCACCACATACAAAGATGTTGTGTCCGCCGATAACTAAAAAATAAATATTAAAAAAAAAAAAGAGCCAGATGTAATGATACACCCACCATATGAGAGACATTTAAAAAGCAGACAGAAAAGCAGAGTTAAAAGAACGTTCACCAAGACATTCACAGTGGTTATACCTGCGTGCCAGGAGATGGAATAATTTTTACCTTCTTGTTTATTTTTCTGTACTGTTTAATTGATTTTGCAATGAGAATGTATAAAGTTAAAAAAAAAAAAAAAGACTTATTAGAATGTACATCACCAAGAGTGAGGCCTAAAATAAACTAAGAACTTTGGATGATAAACATGTGCCAAGGCAGGTTCAACAACTGTCATGAGTGGCCCAGTCTGGTGTGAGGTGGGGAAGGCTGTGCTTGTGTAGAATGTGGGGGTGGAAATTAAGGTTTGAGAGCAACTCCCAAAAGCATGTGTTGGAAACTCAATCCCCAATGCAACAGTGTTGAGAGGAAGAGCCTGATGGGATGATGCGGGCTCAATGCCCTGCAATGCCTTTGGCCACTGTGAGGCAGCAAGAAGCCCTTCAGCATGTAGTTCCTAGATCTTAGACCTCCTGGCCCCCAGAACTGTGAGCCAATAAAAAGCATCTATAAATTGCCCAGTCTGTGTTATTTTATTATGGCAACATGAAACAGAACAGGATAGAAACTTTTCTATATTTTTCAGGTCAATTTTTCTGTGAAACTAAAACTGCTGTAAAAAATTAAGTCTCTTTAACAAACAGACATATTAAAAGAATTCTCATTCAAGCAATTCAAAAGTTCTGCTCACTAGAAATAATTTGAGTACCACAGAAGTCAAGTGGGAAGGCTTTTATCAGAAGTGGTTTCAAAACACTGCAGATTGCTCCACACTTGGGGTAGCTGAGAGGAATACTGCACACAGCCCCGCCTGCCAGTTCACTAACGTTCCCCACCAGAAACAGTGAAGAACGCACTCTCCTCTTCTGAGCACCTATTTTGTGCATTCACCCTGAGCATACTCTACAGCTTTTCTCCTGTTATTTCTGACTCAGTAGAATATTTTCAGTAAAAGCTTAGAGGACACAGTCCAGGTTAGATTATCAAGGGCTCCAGAAAAGCAATTTAACACTTTGCCTTAGACTAGCTTTAAAATAAGAGTTCTAAGCCAGTTTAAGGGGCCTTGATGGAAAAACACATACCAAGATAAGAGTCTGACGATGAGCACTTGTTACATTAGAGACATTCTGATGCAAGTCTGAGAACAAGACCAGAATTGGAATAAATAAATGGGAAAATACTACATTTTTATCTTTTCAATACATTATAACCTATATTTCCTATAGTTCATCACATGCATACTTGTATATCACGTGCAGGTGTATATATACATATACCTTATTTTTTAAAAAAATATTTTTTGTAGTTATAGATGGACACAATACCTTTATGTTATTTATTTATCTTAATATGATGCTGAGGATCGAACCCAGGGCCTCACACGTACTAGGCAAGCACTCTACAACTGAGCTACATATAACCCCAACCCCTACACCTTTATTTTTTAAAGAGTTTAAAAAAACAAGAGGCCTAAAGTCCATTATATCAAAAATACACCCTATGGTGGGAACTAAGTGAATGAGATCCTACAATTTCAATTGCTGAAAAAGAAAGCCAGCCTTAACAACCAAATCCTTAAGCCTGACAGAGGAGAACTGGCACCATTATAAGAATTTACAAACTATGACTAGTATGTAAGTACAAGTGTCTTAAATTAACAACGGAGTAGTAACAAGTTCAGAGTGGAAAGTGAGTCCCTAATATCTCATGGTTCCAAATCACAATTTTTCAACAATCTACTGTCAAGTCAATACTATGTATGAATTTCAGTGCAAATCAAACTCAAAATTCATATAAGGCAGTAGTAATCATTTACACATTATGCCTAACAATACAAATTGTTAGACTGGGAAAAATAGGTGCCCTTAACTTAAGCTTAATATGAATGGCATTTGTTCAAACTTGGCATTACATACACAGAACTAGAGCAAGCATTTGCTGGTACCTTAACATCACTGAGATTAGTGTTCAACCTGGTAGAGCATGTTTGTTAGTTTCCCTTGATAAACTTTTAAAATTTAAAAGTACAGTTTATTTTGGAGCACTGGTAATGACATTTTTAAAGAGACAGGCACTCTCTTCAGTAATTAAGACTTTTTTGCCTGGGCAGTTTTCCTACAATTACAAAATTCTCTCACCACAGAAGTAGTTGAATGATAAAACACAAGGACTCTCAAATTATCTTAAAGCCCCTGGGTTAGTTCTCAGGAGGTGCATTACAAAAGATTCACAAGAAACAAACCCAAAATGATGGAGAAACATCAGACCAAGTTAAGAACACTGCTATGGCCTTAGAAAAAACAGCCACATCTTAAGCCTCCCAGTGCCCAGAACTTCTGGAGGAAGTGCCCAATATTTCCTAGCCATGTTTTGCTTTCAGGCTTTCAGATGTTAATATGTGAGAAGCAGATGTGATTCAATTTAAGACAACCTAATGGAATGCTTATTCAAAAAACTTAACTTGCTTTTAAAGGAGTCACACCACAACCCTCCAATACCTGAGAAGCTTGAACAGGGCACTGGTCTGAACTACAATCAACATAAGTGCAGAATTCACACAGAATATCTACAGAATGACACTGACAAATTTTTGTCTTCTCAACTATCCTAATGTGATTTCTTTTAGTATCCCCATTGTTTAAATTGAGGATTTCACTGCTGAGGTCAGGTACCCTGCTCAAAGTCATGAAATCAGAAGCAGGATCTGAGCCCAGTCAATGAAAGACAACAATTTAAATGCCCCACTTTAAGGTAGGACAGATGGCTCCTGACTCTGCATCTGTACTCCTCAAGCCCGGGCCTGTTTCCTGGCTAGTTCTCCTTTAAAAGGGGCCTGCTCTTGCCCTGTTCCATTTTCCAGAACTGTTGTGAGATCACAAAATTAATGAATGAAAATCTTCCGAAAAATTAAATGCTTTTTAGTGTGCCATGTGCTAAATATAACCAATTCTAAGTATTCCAAGGATACAAAAATTACTTTCTAAAATATAGAGTAACCAGTGTTTTCTTTGCAGCCACTTGGAGAGTCTTTTATGGTATATATCTAGTGACACCTGCAAAGTGACAAACCACCACACAGGAAGTTGAGGTCTTAGTTGCAAAGCAAAACACCTGGACAGTCAAAATAAAAAACAAATTTGACGTTTATTGTCGAGAACAGTCAAGCAGGTTCAAATACAAAAATACGTTATCAGTAGAAGTCTGTACCCAGGAAACACATTTTCTCTTTAATAAAAATATTCTTGATTTTAAAGAACATATTAAAATGATTGTTTTAAGTTCAAAATGAGAAAACCTGAGAGAACAGGATCATGATGTCTTTAAAATGTACAGAACTCTGATAAACAAAGAACCAGAATTCTTTCTTACCTCCCACATGTATACATTATTCTTAACCTGAGATCTTTTTTTCTTATCACCAACAAATGGCCCAAACTTTTTGCCTTTTAAAATTGGTTTAGTGGCCCAGACACCTAGAAAATAAAATCAATATTTTTAAATGTATTGTGATTATTTTAAAGATTGAAAGCATTGAATGAAGTCAATTCAATTTCACGAAATAGTTAAAAAGCTAGATTCCCTAAAAGTAAGATAATGTTAAATCAACTGAGATAAATCAAATTACATCAAATCCTCAATAGGGATTTTAATTTTTCTTCTTTATACTTTTCAATATTTTCTAAATAGGTTTAAAGAACCTGTATTGTGTTATAACCAGAAAAAGTTGTATATTTAATTTTTCCACGTAAGACTGCTCATATAGTACAATCACAAACACTTCGAAAACAATCACAACTGAAGAGAAAAGATATTAGAATGGAATAAAACTAAAACAATTTAAACTTTTCATGCCAGTCATGGCAGTGCACACTGGTAGTCCCTGCAACTCAGGAAGCTGAGGCAGAAGGATCACAAGTTCCAACCTCAGAAACTTAGTGAGACCCTATCTCAAAATAAAAAATAAAAAGGACTGGGGATGTGGCTCAATGGTAAAATGTTCCCATGTTCAAACCCTAGTATCAAAATGCAAGTAAATAAAAAAACTCTTCATTTTACATTTCTACAGATTTCAAATTTTCTCCACTAAACATGATTTGTTTTTATAAAGAATTAGAAATGTAATTTTATAAGCAAATATTTTTTACATTCATTTGACATTCATTTGTTTACAGTGGAAAACCTCTTCTCTCTAGCAACACTTCCTGAAAACGTAGCTACTGAGACAACTTGTTTTTTTACAGTTTCAAACAATCAAAATGCATGCTCATCCAGGTATGCCTAGGATTGTTTCTATCTTCTGTGTACAGATCATAAGCAAATGGATGCGATGAAAAAAGCAAGTTGGTGAATCAGCAGGAGCCCAGCCTGGGAGTCAAGAAAATTGGCACTCAGGGCCACTCTGTACAGGCTCCCTCATTTTCTAACCTCAGTGTCCTTATGTACAGAATGGAGTAGAGGGTGGGCCAGTCCTGTCCTGAGAGGACATATGAATTCCACTTTTTTGTAGGTTGGCTATGAACTGCATTTGATGACATGCAGTTAGCAAACAATATGCTGAGCTATAAAATTAATTCCTTTCACTTATACAAAATTAACACTTTTTTTTTGTTTGTAGTTGTAGATGGACAGAACAACTTTATTTTATTTGTTTATTTTTATGTAGTGCTAAGGATTGAACCCAGTGCCTCACACATGCTGGGCAAGTGCTTTAACACAGAGCCACAACCCAGCCCCAAATTAACACTCTTAACTGTTCAGCAAATAAATTTTCAATGAGAATTAGGAAAACATTTATTAAAAATTTATTCACTACATATGTATATAAACTATAATATCAGAAGTACATCTTAAAAAAATAAAGAAATGGGATATAAACATGATATAGTCCAAGACATTTTGATTGGATTTTTAAAATTTACCTCCTTAGCCTTCTATAAATAAAAATAACCCAATACACACAAGCTTGGTTTGTATTCAATGAGAAACCATACCAGAAGATTCGGACACACCGGGGTCATGTCATTCATTCAAAGATCTACTGAGAGTCCATAAAGTGCTGGTACTGGAGACACAAAGGCAAGTAAGAAATGAAGGTACTCACTATCAAGGACCGGGACAGACGTAAAGACAACCACAGAATAATGAAATAAGCATAATAACACGATCATACAAAAGCCACAGTGAAGACAGAGAGAAGAGAACACCACATCCTGTTGGAAGAAGCCCAGGAGATGCAGGGGACGCCTGGAAGAGTCAGCAAGGATGGGGTGTGGGTGTGTGCCTAGTTTAAGTCAGGGCAAATCCACTGCCCTCGGGTGTGCTGCCTGCCACCTCACTTGCTCCCACAGGACTCTGCCTGCTCTGCTGCCCATCTCTCTGAATGCAGTACTTACCGATCCGGGTCTTGTCAACAGCTGATGGGAACAGCCTCACTTCCTCCGGAAGTCCTCGCAGCACGTGTTCAGGTACCTCAGCCAGGGTCTCAGCAGCTGCCAAAGGCTCAGGAGCGTTCTGCAAGTCAAGACAGAGAAGGATCAGAGCAAAAGGAAGAAAGTACAAGTAGTGTTTTGTTTTATTTTGTTTTTCTATCTGGTCCAATAAGTAAATATGCAAAAATACAACTGAAATCTGAAGTGGGCAAATCCGAAACAATGATGCTAAGCATTTGGGCAGTTACTCTGATGCCTATTTGTTAGTGCCCAAAGGAAACCACTCAACCTTCAAGCACATCTGTGTTGATCTATTTTGGTCCTGCCACTGCAGCCATTTTCAAAATACATGAATCTCCAGCACCATACTGCTTTTTAAAGTGCAACAGAATCCTACAGAAAAATACATCTTAAGCTTAATTTAAAATCAAAAGTTACCAGTAGCTATAAGCACATTTTGAAAATAAAAATCAACACTCCCCACTTAAAAGAATAACTGTAAAAGCTACACATACCATAAAGCCTGTCCTGACTAATCTGCCAGAGCCTCACTCATGCATCCCTGTAGCGACCACACCCAACTTGACCACAACTCACATATTCTCCCCAGGAGCACTGCACTCTTCCTGCAGTCCACACTGGAACTCTGACCTTCCAGGAAACAGGAGCTGACCACTGTATGCCAACCGCTAAACGGTAAAGCCATCCCAACATCCCAAGGTACTAGGAAATAGAGAATTTTATACAACTACTTGTCAAAGTTTGGAAGAATTCATCATAATTTAAGACACGTATGGAAGGACCTGCGCCAATTGGTAGAGCATAACTATTACTTTAAAAATAATTTTTAAATTGATGGAAAACCAAGTGTCTAGTAACTGGTACCACATAAACCCTAAAGAACTGATTTGTTTATCACACCCCTTCTAAGAATGATGAATTTTGTAGTATGAGTATTTTATTTCACTGCAAAGAAATGTTTCAATGATTTTCAAAGGAGCCAATGTAGGCCAAAAAAAAAAAAAAGTTCCGAGCTAAAAAGATTAATTTTTCCCAACAACAATGAAGCTTTTATACTTTTTAAGAATGTTCATGTGCCAAGAAAATAATATCATCCAAATTTGCAGATTTCCAATACCTCAACCTTTTTTTAAACATCAATAGCTGCTTCGAGAAATAAATCTCCCAGTCATATCGACGGTCTGCTCCCTGGCCTGTGTAGACAGCCAGCAAGTCTGCAGGGGTGCACAGACCAGGGTCACCTCTTGAGCAGGGTCAAGACACCAGTGCACAAATGCCCGGCTCTGCCTGAGTTCCACCTTTGTCTTTTTTTTTTTTTTTAATATTTTTTTAATTGTAGATGAACACGATACCTTTATTTAATTAATTTATTTTTATGTGGTGCTGAGGATTGACCCAGTGCTTCTCACATGTGAGGCGAGCGCTCTACCACTGAGCCACATCCCCAGCCCTCCACCTTTGTCTTGACAAAACCCTACACAGGCCTTCCAGACCCTGGGAAAATCAAATTGTCCCAGAAAATGGCCTCATGGCTTCAGATTACCTAAACTGTGAATAAAATTAGGACTGACATTTCTCACTTCTAAATATGATATCCCTGTTTTTACATTTTTATTCTGTAAGCTGGGTTTTTTAAATGTGGATAAAGTTTTTCCAAAGGGTAAAAATAAGGTGTTAAGTTGGTAATTATATCCAAGGATACATAATGATTATAACATTGAAAAATTAAGTGATATTAACAAATACTAGCCAGAGTCGTAGAAGCCCAGGCCATTTAGTACAGAGGGAATTCTCTTCCCCTTTCTGGGCTGTGACCCTGGGCAAAGACCTGGCACCATCTGCCCTCCCCAGGAGCACTTCCCTGAAAGGACAGCGTCTGCTAGCCCTCTTTCAGGCGCTGCCACAGTAACAGGAATAACAGCTCCACACGACATTCTGCAGACTCCCTTGGTGCGAGGTCCTGTGCTAACAGTCTTACACGCTTGACGGAGTTTACCCCAAACAGTCCAAGGGACAGGTGCTACCAGTGCCTTCCTGTCCTGCCCCTGACACACACTAGAAGAGGAAAGTGGGACTCAGGGAAAGGGACTAAATTGCTCAAGCGAGGCCGGAATCTGAACCCTTGTCTAACTCTGGAGCCTAAGTTCACAACCACTGTGGGATCTGCATTTAAATCTCTGGAATATAATCTGATAATTTCTGTCCTAAAACTTCCAGACTTGCATGGAAAACTCAACAGAAGACTTCCTACAGAAGACATGGCCATGCCCACAGGAGACATGAAACTCAAGAACAAGACAGAGACCACAGAGACTAAAACTTCTGAATCACCTATGAATATAAAGAACCTCAGCAAAGCTGTCAAGCAAAAACAAGAAAAAGGAAAATTCCTATGGCTTTGCTTACCTGTTTAGGTCAACCAATGATTTTTCACATGGGCTCATACAATAATAGGACTCAACTATAACAAGGAACCTAAGTTCACAGCAACCCACTCCAGACACAGTGGCCTTGGGCCTCTCCTCCCACCTCCCCAGCTGCTGGACTCTCCACAGCAGTGGGTCTGACTGCAAACTCCCTGGAACATTCTTAGAAAAAGTAATGACTTGAGAAGTAGAAGAGGTGAAGTTGTGGGATGACCAGCCTATAAAGAAACACCTTCTAGCTTTCCTTATTTTTCTTTCATAGTTCTTATTACATATTTTAATAATTATTTGTATAATTATGTGTTTAATGAGTGCCTCCCCTGGGAGACTGCCGAGAAGACAGATGGTGTCTGTCTTGCTCAGCACTGCGTTCCCAATGCTTAACAACAGACTTGAAATGTTTGTTGTTACTCAAATGAAATACTATTCCTTAAGCTAACTTAAACTTTTCTATTAAAAAAGGAAGAGACATAAATAAATAAAATAGCAGGGTCATCTATCAGAAAGTGTTTTCTTCATATGTGGCTGAATTCTTGATTTTGAGGTGGGTATTCTTTGGGGTCAATATAGTGGTCCCTCTGTAGGTGAGAAACTGGCTCCAATACCCACCCCCATGCCAAAGACCACAAATGCTCAGTCACTTGGGTAAATGGTGAAGTATCAACACATACACTACACACATCTTCCCATACACTTTCCATCATCTCTAGATTATTTATAACACCCAATAAAATATAAATGCTATGTAAACAGATGTTAGGGCATATTATTTGGGAAAAATAACAACAAAAAAATCTGAACAAGTTCAGTACACAGGCAACTTGTTTTCCAAATATTTTCAATCTGATGTCAGTCAAATCCTCCCTATATAGATATGAAAGGCTGGTTGTATAAAAAAATCCCTTTTTACAAAATGTTGTATGCTCTCAATTCCAAATAAACAATTTAGAGGTAAATCTTTGGAACAAAATAAGATTTAAAAAAAAAAAAAAAACCTCTCCCCTATACACTTATAAACTGGGCTCTCTTTTCTATGCATATCCTGATAGTGTTGAATGCACTATCATTTTCTAAACAGGGTTATCTTGGTTCTTGCACTAAAGAGTCATAATTTGATCCTGGAATTATTCCCAGATTGATCTTATGTAAAAGAAACTGCAATACCTACTCAACATATTAATAGATTTCTGAATTCCTGCTGGGGCCGATGTTCTGGGCATCACAATTGGACCAACAATGTGTTACTGGGAGAGGAAGACAGATAAACTCAAAGAAAAGCCAATATTCCCCCTTCCCCAACTAATGGCCACAAGCCATTCTCCTTCATTCAGTCCCTCGTTCAGTCATTAACAAATATTTCCTGGGTGCCTGCTTCCGGCTGGCTCTGCTGGGCAGTGGAGACACAAAGGTTAAGCTGTCATGAAACGTGCCACCTAGGGGACCCTCTCTGTTCCCACCATTTAAGAAACCTCAGAAAGCTTTTAGGTTCTCCAGATGCCACCTTGCTGGGAGCATGTGACAGGTCCTTCGACACTTTCCGTGACACCATTCCCAGGACAACCTTCCCTTGCTGGACAGGTGGGGAGCTGAGGAGTGAACCCTTCACTGCTTCCTCTGGGCTGGGAAGTGTCTCTTCAGTTAAGCATCACCCGCACAGCGATGGTGCTTAGAAGAGCCCAGACATGCTTGGAGCACTCTGCATCGCCTGTCTGGCCTTCGCATCACCATGTGCTACAGACACTTTTACGATTCCCACTCTACCGAGGAAACTGAAACTTGTCCACAGCCACAACAAGCAAGTGGCAGCACTGGGTTATTCCAACAAAGGCAGTCAGGACTCAGGGTCTGGACTCAGAAAGCAGGCCCAGAGCAGCCCCATAAAATCCAGCTACTTAAAGTCTAGAGTCCACATTTTATCACCAACCCAGTGGAGTCTCTTCCACATCATCCAGGGATGCTTCAGAAGACCCTCTGGGGGGTTCACAAGGTCAGAAGTATTGTTATAACATCACCAAGATGTCACCTGCCTTTTCCACTCTCAGGCATAGAAGGGAGTTTTCTGGAAGCTATGATGTGTGATGGCACCATCACTCGCCAGATGATAAAATGTCTGATTGCTTAATTTTGTATTTTAAATTAAGTGTCAGATTTGTAAATAAGGCCTGCAGTTGAACATACTGCACCAAATCACCTTTGCGGTTCTGATGCTGCACTTCAGCTACATGAGGCTGCCTGGGGAAAGCCAAGTTGACTGAGAAAGACCTCACTGCAGGCTGCTAAGGGCCCCACTGGGGTCTCCCAGCAAAGCACCATGGTCTCAGAGTATCCAGTGCAATAGTCTATGCTCAGTGCCCCAGACTGAGCTCCCGGGAAACAAAAGAAACACAGAAGAGAGTTGCTGCCCTCTGCAATCAAGCCCAGGGGCGTGGGGCTGAGGCGCCAGCAAGGCAGCACAGAACCTAAAGGGGCCACTTGGCATCGTATTGCAGGCCTCAGCTCTACCCAGAAGACACTTTGGCCTCTGAGAAGCAGGTGCCCACCATCCTACCCTGGGGGACTTCCCCTGAGGTCCTTACAACACTTCCTCAACTCGATGCAGTTTGCATTTCCTAAGCCCCGACTTGGACTCTCAGGAAGGACAGGTTTAGACAGACTGAGCTAGCGCAGTTTCACCGCAGCTGTGCCTGGCCCTGGCCCAGCATCCATGCACAGAGCAGTGGCTGCTGTGAAAGAACAAAAGTCCAGCAGTCAAAACTGCAAAGCAGTCTGGGACACCGGGATGGCTGAACAGTGCCACAGACTCAACTGGAGATGGGCTCCCAGGGGCCGCAGGAGGGCTTTCATGGTAAACAGAGGAGGAGGGAAAAGGTAAGAAGGGAGCCTCGGGAAACCGTGTTCCCAAGTGGAAGAGAAAGAAGAGCAGTGAAGAGGTGCTAGTGTCCCAAGTCAGAGGAGAGGCAGCCGAGGAGAGGACCAGAGCTGGGGAGAGGACCTCAGCAGGGGCAGGCAGCAGGGCCTTTGAAATCTCTGTACCTGTGCCCTTCTCCAATCCCACTGCCACCACCACTCTTCAAACCTGAAACGGCACAGTCAACCCCACTTGTCCCCCACGTGGCTGGCAAGTGCTCCCTTAGGCCTTCAGCAACCAAAAGAGGCAGGACTCACACACACTGGGCCCCCAAGCTGCTGTGGGAACCTGCAGGCATCCCACTAACAGCAGCCATACTGCAGGTGAGCAGCAGGGCTGGGGGTCAGCTCAGAGTGGCGTGCTTGCCCAGCACACACGAGGCCCAGGGCTCAAATTCCAGTACCACAAAAAATAAGTGACAGGACAAGCTTCCTGCCACCTGCAGCCCTCAGGCTGGCAGGAAGGCTGGACGGGAATGGAGTCAGAGTGGGAATGGGCTGGGGCAGGTAGAGGTTATATGCCGCCTCCTAAGGGTCTACTGCTGATGACTGAATTATAATTTCTTAAATCATTTTCATCCAAGCAAACCATGGGGCTACAGCCCTCCAAGTCAGGTGGGGTTCGTCTGGTCTACTCATGGCTTTATTTAAGGAAAAAAATTCTACTGGGAGAAATCATAGAAAAATCCCCATTTTTCTCTCAAGATTCCTCCCAGGCCCCTAACTGCCCCTAGACAGGGGTCTAATGGTCCTCTTCCTTCCTAATGGAGTCTGTCACTAGTCAGGCTTTTTCACTAACAATTCCAGCCACTGGTCCTCCTGGCCCTCAATTCTTCCAACCAGTCAATATCCTCTACATACTACTAGGTCAAGTTCAAATCCCATGAAGTTCTTGATAACCCTCCATGGTAGCCCCTTTTCTAGCTTCCTATATAGTCTGTTTGGTGTTATGTAACAATAGAACTCAAGGCCTGTGGGGAATGATTTGCCAGGGAGAGAAACTGTCAGCAAGGCAATCAATTGGGAGGTTTGTGTACTAGTTCAAACAAGAAGTATGTGGGATGAAGACTTAAGAGTGTTAGAAAGCATTTTATATAGCAGAATCAGGATGTGGTTACTGACTGAAAATAATAATGAATAATAATAATACTTACACAATGTTTCCTATATGCCAGGCACTGGCCTGAGCTCGTTTATGTTAACTGACTCCTTTACAGTTAAACAAAAGTACAGGTCTACCTCTAGTTAACAGACAAGAAAGCTAAGACCAAGAAGTCAGGTGACCTGCCAAGGTCACAGAGATGGAGTGGCTGAGTCCAAATTAATTATGGAGACTGAATCAAAAGACCACAAAAGGGAGGCAGAGCTGAGCTATCCTGAAATATCTCTACCACAGTATTAATATCCGAACAACATAAAAGGTAATCCTTCTTGCCAAAAGCTCCCCCTAGTTATTTAAGGAAATCCTACCTAAAATTTTCAGAAATAATCTAACAGTTTGATGCAGAAAGACAATGTCCCAGATTTTATAAATTGCTAATTTATCTAGTAGAATACATGATTCAAAATGAGATTTAGGTGCCATCAATATTCAGGATGTTAATTTATTAATAATTTATTAATTGATATTTAAGCCGTAACAGATAGGAAGCAGCTTACTTGAAAGTCTTCTTACTTGAAATAGTTGAAAAAAGTCAGGGCTAGGCAATCCCAAAAAACCAAAGGCCAAATGTTCTCTCTGATATGCTATGCTAACACACAATAAGGGGGTGTCGAGGGGGAACACATTGGATTACACAATGGGGAATGAAGGGAAGGGAGGGAGTATGGGAATAGGAAAGACAGTAGAATGAATCAGATAATGTTCCTATGTTCATATATGAATACATGACCACTGTAACTCCACATCACATACAACCACAAGAATGGGAGGTGATGCTCCATGTATGTATGATATGCCAAGACACTCTGCTATTATGTATATCCAAACAGAACAAATTTTTTTTAAAGAATATTAAAGTCACTGGGAAATATGTTCTGTTATATTAAAGAGTATAAAAGAATATCAAAAAATGAAAATTAGGGCTGGGGATATAGCTCAGTGGTAGAATGTTTGTCCTGCATGCATAAGGCACTGGGTTTGATCCCCAGTACTGCAAAAAATAAATATTAAAAATATGAAAAATCAACTTTGTATTTATAATTATAAAAAACACAACATATATATTTTTAGCATATGCTTTTGGTTTCAACTATTTTACAATATGTTTATTTTCAGGATTAGAAAAGGGGAGGAAGATAACCAAAATGAAAGAAAGCAACCCAAGTTCACCAACCCTTAAAGCTCAGTTTATGAACTTACTTACTAGAAGGTCAGATGTTCTCCCCAAACTAGCTCCTGTACAAGAAATGAACTACTGACACATGGAAAGTGAATCAATCTCAAAAACAATATAGTGATCAATGGAAGTCACACATGGAACAGCAGCCACTGAATGGTCCCACTTTTGAACAGGAAAAAACAATCTATAGGCACAGAAAGCTCATCCGTGGTTGTCTGGGGTGGCAAAAAGATCTTTGGGGGATAACAGAAATGTCCTGTAACTTGATGACGGTGGACATGCATGTAGACGTTTGTCAAACACACTATGCACTTAAGGGGGGTACATTTTACTGCTAACTAAAAAATAAATAATTCCTATGTTCTTACCTGAAATCGTGTTAAAATGAAACTTATAGTGAACCAAGAAAATAGTTTAAAAGACAAAAATACTGATGTAATACAAAACAAGTTTTTTAATCAAGTTTTATTTTTACAACCTTTTTTACAACATTCCTCTGCTCGACACCCTCCAAAAGGCCGCCATCTCCCAGGCAAATTCTACTCTGGTCCTTACAAAACCCATGGAGCTGACCCCACACCTTCTCCACGACCTACCCCTTCTCCCAGGCCCCACCACTCAGCTCCAGCACATGTAGCCTCAATTTCCTCCACTCCCTCACCGTGGCCCTCTCTCCATCCCACTGGACAAATGTCCACTACAGTGCTTAGGACAGCCCCCCACAGAACAGCACAACTGGCCCTGCCTGCTGTTACACAGGCTGCATATACCACCTCACCTGGACAACACATACTCATGTTTTTGGTTTTTAAAAAATGCAAGAATAAGCACATTTTATTCATATTCCACTTAACACAATTCACCCAGATAGTGACAGTATATGATTATATCTCCTTTAACTATTTAATTAAAGCATCTAGCTTGTTACAGACCTTTCAGAACAAAACACTGAAGAGTAAAAGCAGTGGCTGATGGGGACGTTAGACTCAATAACGTTTAATATTAAGAACATGTTGTAGTTATCTTCATGCAAAGTTAAGAGGCTGCTCCTACAATAGGCTAAGAAGAATCCCATAGCAATTACTATAAGCAAAGAACATCCAAGAATCATAGGGTATTAAAATATTCCAGAACTCTCTGGACAACTCTTCTTTTTTTAGACTTACAATCAAGATTCTAAGCTACTAAACAATAGGGGGAAACAATAGGGGGAAAAAATCCAATAAGCTTCACTTTACTGAAATAGCATTAAACTGCCTTTGGTTAAGGAATGAATCTAACTGCAATAACAATAAGCAGATGGACACAGAAAAGAAAGTCATTTATACCATCTTTGAAAGAACAGCAACTAGTTCTCAAACACAAAAATATACCTTCTTTTCAAAAGCTGGCAGCTCATTAAGTTCTCCAACCGAAGAAGCTGTCAAATATGGTGTTAATCTCAATAATGAGAAAGCATATTACCAGGTCCTTACCCCCTCCCAACCCAGTCTCCAAGGCACAGTAAAAGTGATATTCTAAAAATGGAAATCAGATTATGTCACTATACAGAGCTTCTAACTGTACTTATAATAAATATAAATGCCTTCCCATGGCCCTAAAGTCCTATAAATCTGGCCCTCACCTCTCACCAATGTCATCTTGTCCCAGAGTCAGATGGAGCTCCAAGTATGGCCAAGCTCCACCCCCTGGCTTGCCCTCTGTTCCTTGAGCCAAACTCATTCCCACCTCAGGACCCCTGTATTTGCTGTGCATTTACTCTGCCTAGAATTTTCTTTCTCCAGATCTTCACATATCTAGCTAGTTTATGGTTATCACCTAAGTCTTGGTTCTACTATCTGTTATCTCCTTAGGACAGCCTTCTCTGTGTAATCCAGAGAACCTCCCCCATCCTGACCTACCATTCTCCACCACAGCACTTTGCACTACTGGAAATTGCCTGGCTGCAGTCCCTGTCCCTCTGTGAGCTCACAGGCTGCACTGCTTTGCCACCTAGCTCTCTGCGGCATCCACCACATCTGGGATAGGGACTGTACCAGGGAGTGAGAGGTGGAGGGACATTCAAGATGGTTGAGATAATGGAACTATGGGTGGCTCATCCCAACTCTCAGGGTTGAATTTGTCACACTGAGTGATTAAAAGCTCCTTTAGTTATTTTACTAATCTTTGAAACAAGCTTAGAAAGCTAAATTGCTTTGCTACTGGTAAACAGCAGTAACAGATTACTAATCAGGATGTAGATAATGTAATCATAAACTACTAAACTGACACACTAATAACAATTTGCACTGTGCAAAGACTCTTGAAAAAAAAATCTAAGTGTAATTCAGTGAATTAGTAGTAAAAGTACTTGCAGTAAAATCATCATGGTTGTTTTTAAATGTCACAGTTCTCCTCTGCTACAAGGCACCCAATTACACTACACTGCTCCCCTGATCCAAGTGCTAGGTTAGAGATGCCAGCATGACTATACCAATGAGTGCACAACAGGGTGCTGTGTATGGAGACAAACTTCCATCACCCTTGGTTCCTGACTACAACAGCAGAGCCCCAAACCAGACCACAATGGGTTTGTGGCACCAAAAATTTCAAGTTGCTTGCTCCCTCGGCATAACATAATTTACCCTACTGCAGCAGTACAGCACAGTGACCAAGAACCTGAACTGTGGAATCTGAGGAGCTGTTCATTATAAGAGCTCTTTCACTTACCATTTAAATGACCACAGGCAAGCTACAGCCACCTGTTTGGGCCTTAATATTTTCATCCACAAAATTAATATCTATGCTTCATTGAGTGGCTACAAAGACTAAATTAATATGAGAATGTACATACTATGCTTAATAGAGTGCCTGTCCAGTTTGTTAAGCAACCTCAATAGAGAGCAAATGGTATTAAACTCTACCATATCTACTCTAAGCTGCTATGAGCCTACTTGCATTACAACATTAAATAAGTCTAAGGAAAGACTAGAAGACGTCAAAAGTTAAATATAGATGAAACCCAACACATTATGGATTGACTTACCATTTTTTGACTTTATGATGGGTTTATCGGGACGTAACCACAGAGTGAGTGGAGAAAAATCTGTACCAGGATGGATGTAGCATGTTAATGAAAGAAGAAAAAAATAGGAAGGATTTGAAAATAGAGAAGATGAGAAATGGGGGTGGGGAGGTCAGTGATTGCTACTCCACCTGCCATTACTGCACGCAGAGCAAGCTGGAATTCTATGTGGAGAGGATTAGAGATGAAGAGAGGAGTAAGTACTGAGTAGGAACAAAGGGCAGAGGAAGAAAGACAAAGAATATGTACTCCAGGGCCTGGCAGAACCCCATAGCTGGCCTTAAAGGGAGAACCTGGCAAGGCACGACCTGGTGGGACAGGATTGTTGGCTGCCTCTCAATGGTCAATGCCAACAATACTGACAGGCGCTGGACTCTATTTTTTTCTAAAATAATCATTTGCTAGCAATATGGTGTGCAGGGCCCAGGACCCTTCAGTCCCTGTCCTCAACTGGCAGGGACACATGAAATAAACAGTTCTGTGCTATTCTCTTAGACAGCATGCCCTTCATCAGACAGGTCTGACAGCTCAAAGCAATGCCCATCAGTTCCAAGAAAGACTACTCCTACCTCAAAATAATCATCAGGATTTCAAGTGAAAGTTAATCTTGCTCAAGTTCACATTTTTTTATATCTGAATTTTTTGTGTGGAGTTATTTTGAAGTAAATTTTAGTGCAATTTATTAATTATTTTCACTGGCTGAAAATGAAAGGAATAAATACACAAGTGAAAACTATAAACTATCAAGAATAATTCTTAATTTCTTAAAATTACTGGGACAATCGCTGGAAAACACCAACAGATTTTATGCTACAGCATAAGGATCAAGTCTAAATAGCATGCAACTAATACTTTTTCAATAATGAAACCTAAGCAAAAATGCTGAAAATTTTAGTCACAGAAAGTGAGCAATTTTTATAAACCAAATAAAACTTTCATTACTACCAGACCATTTAAATTATACTCAAATCAGAAATGTGCTAACCATTAGAAACATAAGAGGACACTTTTTCACTGATATCTGGCATTTAACATCAAAGGCAGCCCTCCAAAGATCTGGCATTAGAACTTGTCAAAAGCAGAATGAAACTGTAAATGAGCCAAAAAGAGAAATGGTTATTGCTTGCAACTCTTTTGAATGGCAGGTAGTCTTCTTTTAAATGGAAGTTCATTTGGTATACATGGAGTATTAAAGCAAATGTGTGAAGTGTCAAAAAAAAAAAAAAAAAATTCACACACGAAACACACTACTAGCCCAACAGGATATAAGAATTAGGCATAGTTAAGCCTGAGGTTAAAACTGCAGGCCCCTCAAACAAATGAGCGCTGAATGTGGATGCAACAAGAACCAAGCCAACACTCAGACTCCACCTGGGAAGCACTGGAGAGCATTCTAACCAGAATCCAGACTCCTCTAACAAAAGTCCTGAGGCAGCAGAAGAGCAAGCGCCTCTGAGTGACCAGGTTCACATCAAGAATCAGAAAATAAATGAAACCTATGACACATACGCACATCACTTTGTTGGATGAAAACTGTGAAAATCCACTGTTCTTTATTCCTTCACCCTGCCCTCACCATTTCAAAAATAATTTGTCTTCAAAAGCACATCAGTAAATCTCCATGTTTTAAAAAAAAATAGAAACCATGTGCCCATGTGTTTGCCAGACTCATTTTTTATGATGTATAGTCCTCTGAATTAAAATAAACATATTTCTAATAAAGAAAGTAATGAAAAAAAAAAAATATCAAAAGAATCCATTCCAAAAATTTCACATCTCTCAATGCAACACAGAACTGAATTTATTAAGCTTCCTCACCTAATGAAATTGGACTTGTGATCTCAAGTTAGAAGCACCTGTAAATGATAAAAATAGTGTCTAAAGTTTCAGCTGAAGGATACAAAATGTTTTCAAGTCTGAGAGTTCTAAGAACTAAAAAAAAAAAATACATACTTCACATTTTTAGGTTTTATCCTGAATATTAAAAAAAAATGTTTTTATGAAGATTTCTGAGAAAATGTTTCTGACACCCATACATTTCGATAACTGCAAATGAAATAATATTGAAACCAGAAAATAAGAATACATTAAATCCACACAACTGATTCCACTCATCAGAATACCCTTGAGGTTATAGAAATAGCTGGAGCAGAATAATTTAATCTCCAGGTAATCCCACACCCTTCTGTAAAAAGAAACACATCTTATTTTTCAATATCTGTCCTCTTTATTCTATGAAAAGGACTTTCAAGGACAAAATACTTCATGTTTACACTGGAGCCATGGCAGTCTCTAAAAATAACTCCCTCTTCCCTTTTCAATCAATGGAAAATTGCAAAATAAAAAGTGTTTAAAACGAAAGTTTATTAAGCTTAAAAACAAAGACAAAACCTCACAGTAGAGTGTGGCAGGGGAGAAGTAAAAAAGAAAAGTTACACTAAAATCCCTAAGTATGAGCCCTTTACTCAGGGACCCACAGAAATGTCAACCCCACCAAACACAGCACATTCCACTCCACAAATGCACACTGTGAAAGCAACAAACTAATAAATGGCATTAAGAAACAAAAGTGAAAATCTGGGAGGAATGAATGCGTGTGTGGCTATCTTTTAAAATCAAGAACTGGTCTGACATCTAGATCATGTATTTGTATAAATTTTATTTTTAAACTCACCTGATTCATTTTCAATTCCTGTTGTGTTCTGTAAAGATACACACAACAAAGAAACTTCTTTGATTACATGAGCCCTAAAAAGAAAAACAGACAATTGTAATATGTACCTGCCTACAAATTCAGTGATTTAAAACCACATTCAGAACTGCAGAGTCTGCTCACAGGGTCATTCACAAAGCAACTGCATGCCAGATTCACTTCAGTCTATGCTGACAACTTCTCAGATTTATTATCTACAACAAAATAGGTTTCTCACTAATCCTTACTAGGGCATCATTGCACTCTACAATCGAAAGCAGACTCATTAGAACTGACATCAAAATTTTGCTTTGGAATTGCATCACTCCCAAGAAGAAATAAATTTGCTTTGTTAGTAGTCAGAAACACAAAGCACCAGGATTAACTCATACCAGGCCAGCATGCTCTGCCTTCAATCCTGAGCTGCACGTGAACATTACCAGACCCCAGTATGCTACTCTGTTCTTCAAGTCCCTGAGGTAGAAAGGTGAATTTACTAACACTGGCCATGGGGAATATTTTTTGAGGAAAAGGAAAAAAAATGCGAAGATGCAAATGTTTCAATAAAAGAAGTCTAGAAAGAGCACAATTATTCCTTTAATTTTTAGTGTTCAACATATTCATAGTACAGCAAAAGATCAAGACAAACTCTTTCCTTGTGACATTTCAGTCAACAAAGGACCACACACATGAGGGTAGTCCTATAAGCTCGTGCTTCATTGTGACACCACAGCTCTTGGCCACGCTGGGCACGTGTACTCATGATGTTCACACAGCTCTGAAGCTGCCTAATGACACATTTCTCATAGTACAGGCTGTAGCAAACTGATGCACCACTGTACTCATTTCTGAGTAGCATCCACGCATGTGGTCCCTTCTACAATGCGTACCAAGTCACAGGATGTTATAATACTACTTGAAGTAGGACTTCCACTGCGACATGCTAAACATTCCTGGAATGGTCACATGTACCATTAAGGGTGATTCTTCTATTTCTTCATGCACTTATTTGAAATAAGTTGTTTTCCTCCCTCAACTCCCAAGACTCTGCTTTCATTGTAACTTTATTTCTAGTTGTTAATAACTCAGGGAATATGTAATTTAGTGATATTTTTCATGCTCAAGTATATACTGCCTACCCACTGTCACAGAAAATTGTGCTCTGACATTTTATACTTTACCCCAGTTCTATATTAAGGATGGCTGATTTTTTTTTCCTTCCTCTCTTGAGCTATTGAACCACACTCACCTGATCACCTTTCACAAGCAAAGGCACCATATTTAAATCAGGGCCTGGTCACATGGACTATAATTTGTAATTGGCATAGGGAATGTGTTCCCTAACGCTGCATCTTGTTAGAGGGCAGTGCTAGCCAAACCAATATAATCTCAGTGAGTAAAACATGAGATCCCTGCAGGTAACTCATGAAGCCCATTCCTTTGAAGTTTAATAGTAAACATCTTTCTCACACACAATAAGCATGTCCTTGGTATACATCATATGTTGAACATAATCAATCCTATTGTATGAGACCTGAGATTGTTATTATCACGTTAAAATGTATACTTGAATGTAAAAATGTGATAAGGCTCATAATGCTTAAGATATGCTCACCTGACCCCCCAAGACCACAAATGGCCCCAACTACCGTCAGTTCCTCAAGGAGGTACTGTGCATTACCTTATGCCCCAGGTGAAAAGGCTCTAGGAGTTGCACCTGTTCTCTCACTAAGCTTTTTATGGGTGGGTTTATTAATTTTAGCCAAAGGAAGTTGTCTTTGAAGCAAAAAAAATGTGCAGTCAAAGGCAGATACTCTCCTGAGATGTACAACAGGAGCCACCAAGCTATACCACCTCCCTCGACCATGGTTCCTTCTCACAGCACCATCAGTACCATCTTCATGACCAGGACATAAGAAGCTCCCAGGCCCAGCAGGTCTGTGCTACCTTCGAAGGACAGGCTGGGATAGGATCTTCACCAGAGTGCTAGCACCTCACCAACAAGACAGGTGCAAGCAGGCAGGGGCAAGCTGGGAAGGCCACAATTCTGGCTCCTGCTCCTCAGCCCTATTTCATTGTTGTTCAGGTTTTGTATTTTGGCATCTTCACTGAGATAGCCACATAGCATACAACTCCGTTACTCTCAATGCACAACTCCAGAAGATTTATATTCACAGCTGTGCAACCAATACCACAATCCATTTTAGATCATTTTCATCAGTATGAACAGAAACCTTGTGCCCAATGGCAGTGATCCCCGAATCCCAGTGCAAGGAAATTACTAATCTACTTTCTGTCTCTACAGACTTGCCAACCTGGACACTGAATACTGTCAAAGGACAAAGTGACAATTTACTTTAAAGATTTTAATTGGCTTTACCTTCCACCCTAGAATTGGGCAATACTTCATCCCACAAAATAGAAGTGTTTCCTCACCCACCTGTTAACTCCTGCCTCCCCTGAGCACCTATATATGTCCAGCACTGTTCTTGAGCGAGGAACAGAAGGAAGATCCCTGCCTTCTAGGGGAGGAGATCTGCAGTAAACAAACACAAACTAAAGAGGAGCATCAGATAGGAAAGTACTTTAGAGAAAAATGAAGAGCAAGGGAGAAGGAGACAGGGGATAAAATCTGCCTCTGTCTGCACACCCGCAAGTCCAACCATCCAGTCTGAGGGACTGAGGAGTCATCTCTAACAGCCGGGAAGAAGGGCTGTGATGGGGCTGGGGCTGTAGCTCAGTGGTAGACCGTTTGCCTACCATGTATGATGCACTGGGTTTGATCTTCAGCTCCACATATAAATAAATAAAGGTATTATGACCATCCACAACTAAAAATATATAGAAAAAAAAATTTAAAAAGGGCTGTGAGCTGCAAAGCCAGGACAAGGAGCATTAGGGGAAAAGGGTGCTCATGAGAGGGTTCCTGGGGAGGGACCAGAGGCTAAGGGACAAGGAAGCAGTGTGGCTCGTGCACAAGGATGGGGTCAACATAGGAGGTGATATCAGAGGCCACTGCCCAGTTCAAGCAAGAGTGGATGCTTGCTAGGCCCCAGCGGTAGAAGAGACATGAGAAGCAACTGGATCCTGGATGTTTTTAAAACGGAGCCCCCGATTTTGCTACAGTGAGGCATGAAAGGAGAGGAAGTCAGGGATGACACCCAATTTTTGTCCCAAGAGCACAGGAGGATGAGCTGCTGCTTTCTGGGGCACTACCTTCTTTCCACCTGTTTTTCACTTGATTTCCCCTTATTTAATCCTTCTCTCCTTTCCTCTCCTCACCCTTTGTAGTCACTAGCTCTCACACACTATTCCAACCAAGATATCCTGACATCTGATTTCAGATAACTAGTACAGCACTTCAAACACTTTACTCTTTGATTTATTATCTCAATGAATGGTAACTTTTTTTCTAACTTAAAAAAACTAGAGCATAATTCAGATTATTACACGTGTAATCATCTTCTATGACCAGGCTTTGGCATCACAACCCTATAATCCCAGCAACTGGAACTGAGGAGGTTAAGCCAAGAGGATCACAAGTTCAAAACCAACCTCAGCAACTTAGTGAGACTGCCTTTAAAAAAAAAAAAAGTTAGGGATGTATATCATTGCCACTGAGCTTTATCCATAGTCCTTTCTAATTTTTATTTTGAGACACAGTGTCACTAAATTGTGGAGACTGACCTCAAACTTACAATCCTGCCTCAGCTTCTGGAGCAGCTGAGATTCCAGGCACGTGCTACCATGCCCAGTAATACCCTTGTTTTTTTCCCTTTCCCTTGTGACTCACAACATGGTCATCTAAAGTATTTTCCAATGCCAAAAATATTGCAAATCTGATACTGACGTCTCAAGTGGCACTTTCAAATCAAATTCTGAATTAAACTATACTAAAAACACGGGATGTTAAAAAAAAATGAAGCCAGGCACAGTGGCACACACCTGTAGCCCCAGTTATCGGGGAGGCTAAGGCAGGAGGAACTTGAGCCCAGAAGTTTATTGACCAGCCTGGAAACCCATCTCAAAAAATAATAAATAAAAAATTAAGTAAGTAAATAAAAGGAAATGGAGACTTCAGGCAGAGCGTCTCCACAGAAGACCACTGTGCATGAGAATGGACGACTTGGGTGAGACTGAGCCTTTCACCATGGGCCTCTAGTACTGTCCTCCGCAATCCGTGCCCACCATGCCTCCAGTCTTTTCCACATCCCAAACATCTACGCGCACCCCCAGCACACTCCCAGACAGAGCCTCTGAACTGCAGTCCTGGGCAACTGGCTGCAGTGTGGTGCACCAGGACACACGTTAAAGCAACCATGACTCCAAATGCCATTTTAGAGAAACTTCCTTAAGATTCCTCCAGCGGTCTCAAAGTCCCTGTGACCGCGCCTGGCAATCCAACACGGTTCTCACGTTCAGTACTGACTCCACAGCACTGTTTTCACCCACCCACTTCAGTATCAAATGGTATCTCAAGGTCAACATTTCAGCCAAGTTGAGAAATTTCATGATGGATACTGTCAGTACAGAGGCAAGGAGGAATTGTTCCATACCTGTCACTGAAACCTTAACATCCCATGAAATGCTTTCTTCATTGCTAAAGAATTAAATGCTGTGCCGGAAATGCAGATCAGTGGTAAAGCATCTGCCTATCATGTGCCAGGCCCGAGGTTCCATGCCCAGCATAATCAAAAGGGAAAAAAAAAAAAAAGAAATTAAGTGTCTCAGGTCTTCTAATGGTAGATACTAAAAATCTTAAAAACTCCAGAATTTCTCTGACCATGGCTTATGACATAGTTTCTCACATGGATTTCCACGCCTGATCAAACATTCTTGAATACTTCTAGAGCATTTCTGATTATGTCTTATGTAGTCCTCCTGGTCCCCCTTGTTAATATTAATCAGTCCTGGAAGCAGCAGAAAAAGTACATTGGACAGACAGCTTTTGAATTTTTATCACCAACTATAGTATACTAACAGCATACACTTTTTAAAATTATTTTTTAATTGTGGATAGACACAATATCTTTATGTTTATTTATTTATTTTTATGTGGTACTGAGAATTGAACCCAGGGCCTTACACACACAAGGCAAGCACTCTACCACTGAGCTCCAACCCTAGCCCCAAACAGCATACACTCTTAAAAAAGATAAGTTTGATCTCTTTTTTACATATCTAAAGTTTTAATACTGAGTATATACCGAACTTTTTGAGAAATTGCTTTCAAATTCTAGAATCGTCCTTTCCAATATTTAATCTATTACTATCATAAAGATGATTTGATTATAAATTATCAGTATTAACACAGCAACAATAAAATAATTTCGGACTTTATTCAAACACTGGCCGCGAAAGTGTCAAGGCAATATGAACAACCGTTTAGCTGGGCTATCTGATATGGAGGTCCAGAGACCAGAAAGTCTAGAGAAAGGTGGGACTCTCATATCCCTGGGTCTGAACAACCCTGCAACTCAAGTCCTATCCCCCTCACCAAACCTCTGAATAAAGCAGAAACCAGCTGGCACTATGAATCACACAACACCAGCTAAACTGTGTCCGTGTACCTTTGCAGACTTGTAAAATCTACAAAGTTATATGAAAGGCAAAAAAACCCAAACAAACAAAAAAGCAGATTTTTTAAGAATAGTTTAAGTCTAGAGGAAAGAGAGAATTGAAAAAATACTTAATAACATTTTATTTGATACACACAGTCATCTCTAAATCGCTGATTTTACAATTATTCTTTAGGATAGGTTTAGATCTTTTGTGTCTATTTGCAAAATACTGTAATTAACTTTGCAATGCCACTTAGAAGTCACTGATACTAATTTTGTATAATTATTTTTAGGCACAAAAAAATTCCACATTGTAACATCAAGAATCGAAGACCGTATTTAACTTTTAAGACTTATAAAGGTCATGGACAAAGAAACAAGTAAAACAGAAACAAGTAAGAGAAGTTGTACAATTGTCTTGAATTTAAAAGAGAAAAAAATGCAATGAAAACATGGACTAGATTCAAGAAAACGGTTTTAAAATGATATTTTGTGAAAGAAGTCTCAGAAAGTTTAGGGTAAATATAAGAAAAATATTCTGAAATTAATCACTACATAAAGTAGTTCTTATGGCAAATAAATATAATTGCAGCAAATACAGACACTATGAAGGGTCCAGCAGAGTGAATTTAGTGTCTAACACCGACTTGACCTTATCCTGACCAAAAGATTCTTGCAATCCAGAAACGTCTAGAAAACTTAAAATGACTGGACCATGTTAAGTTCTCAAAATGATTTGATCAATTTACAAACACTATTAATGTATTGTCACAGAAAACCATCATTCATAATTCTTACCCAAAGGGTAGAGGGGCTGGGGTTGTGGCTCGGCGGCAGAGCGCTCGTCTCGCACGCATGAGACCCTGGGTTCAGCACCACATGAAAAATAAATGAGTGAAATAAAAGTACTGTGTCCAACTACAACTATAAAATAAGTATATTTTTTTAAAAAAGTGGAATCACCAGATTACAACCTATAAACTCTGGAAATGACTTTGAAAACCTGTGGTGCCCACTTCTTAAACTAAGCAAAAATCACAAATATTCAGTCTGCCCAGAGTTTGCTAAATGAAGTCATTCGTTTTCCTTTCCAAATTAATATAATTCCATAGGGGTAATCATGTAGTCGGACACAAAAATATACAGCCTCATTTTCCTTTGAAAACGTAGCCTTTGTTATCAAGTTAGAGTGAGAGATCAAACCTAAAATGTTTATCCTTTTAAGGAGAGCACTGTGCAGTGAAAGAGAAACAGAAAGACTGAGATGACAGCAAAGACTAGGCAAATGCTGAATCGGAGGGTGTGGATCCTGCTTGAAATGGCTGCTGTCTCTCATCCCCCAGAATGATTCCACCAAGGCCAAAGACAGTGGTAACACAGAGATCAGCACGAGGAGTTGCTCTTCCTACAGAAGCCTGTGAAGAACATGCCTGCAATCCCAGCAACTTGGAAGGCTGAAGCAAGAGGATGGCCACGTCAGAGACCAGCCTGGGCAATTCAGCAAGACACTATCTGAAAATTCTTAATTTTTTAAAGGACTGGGGAAGTCACTCCCTAGTACAGTGCCCCTCAGTTCAATCCCCAGTACTACAAAAAAAAAAAAAAAAAAT
>NW_026000082.1:44519865-44528317 GCF_001458135.2 Marmota marmota marmota
GTTCAATCCCCAGTACTAAAAAAAAAAAAAAAAAAAATCAATAAGTAAAAATAAAAATGAAGAGACACAGGAATGGGATGTTCACAAACAACTAATTTTTCCCATTTCAACATCATTTCATCAATGAGACCCAGAACACCAAGCCAACTGTCCCAGGACCTGATTCCCTGAACCCACAGAGTAGAAAGTGGCAAAATTAAAGTAAGAAAGTGAGGCTTAGAGGGTTCGCTCCAGCTGGGAGAATTTTTTTCAAACATGCAGCAAACTGGAAAAATGGAGGGTCTACTGTCCTCAGGGGCTTTTCAGCTATAGTACCCACGGGGGCGGGGGGGGGGGGGATGATTAAAGCTCAATTTAAAATATGTAAGTTATAGAGCTCAGAGATCAACAGCCCTCTGACTCCAACGGGCCTTGAGCAATTCAATCATACCATATTACAATGTCAAATAAGAGACAAGCTGATATGCTAGGAAAGCACCATGAATCTGCATTTTCCCCACCAGAAATCTCCTCCTTTCCTGGGGGGTGGGGTGGAGTGGGGGAATTAGAGAGAAATTTGTTTTAAATTACTGCTCCTGATATAGGTAGTAAAGCACTTGTCTAGCATGCTTGAGGCCCCAGATTCAATCCCCAACACCACAAAAAAATAAATAAATAAGATAGAATACTGTTCCCAGCATCATTAATAAAAGAGCTAAGCTTACAACAAAATGTACTCAATTGCTAATTATTTATCATTTATCTGATTGATATTATAAACAGCTATTAAATATGTCCTCATCCTTCTGATTAAATTTGTACACCTATGTCATATTGCACTGAACAAAGAATTCATTACTTCATAAATTTTGGGCTTTGTTTAGGATTTCTACAGTAATTCTCTCTAACCCCCTAATTAAAAATACCCAGCTTCAGCTGGTGCAGTGGCGTATGCCTGTAATCCCAGCAGCTCAGGAGGCTGAGGCAAGAGGATCAGAGTTCAAAGCCAGCCTCAGCAAAAGTGAGGCGCTAAGAACTCAGTGAGACCCTGTCTCTAAATACAAACTAGGGCTGGGGATGTGGCTCAGTGGCTGAGTGCCCCTGAGGTCAATCCCTAGTACCCCCTCCCCCCGCAAATTTTATATAAATACACACACACACACAGCTTCTCTAAAGAAATTAAAATATATCATCTTACCTCTCCCTAACAGTAGGACATTCCTCCCCATGGCATGAAGAACAAAAGAATTACTGTCCATTTTCCCAGATGAGGTAAATCCACCCCATCAAAACACCCTTGAATTAAGAAGTTAATTCCCTTTCCTTATTTTCAAGACTAACTGCCAAGAGATAAAGATGCTGAAATCAACACGAAGCCGAAGCCATGGGGGTGGGCAGAATACCAGCGCTTCCCTTGGGGACCTGCTGTAAAAAGGGCCCTCGGTTCCTATAGCCCTGGCTCCCAGCAGAAGTACAATGTAACCTGTGACTGTGTCTTCTGCATCAGTACTAAAACAAAGTTTCAATAAAAGATACTTTTCTGACATTTTCCCTAAAGTTACATTTGTGAAAACTAAGTTTTTTATAAAAGGAAAATTAAGTCAATTCTTTACTAACACTCAAATGTCTACATCCAAACAAGTGTTAGCTCACCCCACAATTCCTACCCCCAAATGAACACTCAGCTGCTCTGAGTTACTGTTTTTCCATCAGAGTTGCCAAGGCCACTACTGCTTCTGTGATTCAACTTTGCAAACAGAGATTTTCAGGACCTCTGCAATATACTTGAGATTTTCCTGAAAATTCAGCAGAACACAACTGTGGCCATGCTGGTCCTGTCACCCAAGTACTTGTTTCTCACCTAACCTCTCACAGCATTAATCTGGTCATCTTACAGTGGCTGCTCGAGATCTTGGAATTCCTCCAACACAACAGGGAACGCAGGAAAATTCCCTTTCCATGTAACCCACATGTCAGTGACAGGGAGGCTTCCTGAGGTCCCAGGTGAACAACCCAAAGCAAACTGGAAGCCCACGATAGGCAGGGCCAATATTTCACCCTCTTGCAGAGGTGCCAGGCACACTTAAAAAGTACAAGACTCACCCAAGATTCTAGAAGGTATTCTTTATTTGGTAGGGAGAAACTCTTGTATAAATAATCTGAGCTAAATCTGTTAACTACTTCCATTCTCAAAAGCTTTCAAAAATCAGTTATGCCTACTGTTTGCAGAGCAAGGTGTGCATCACCTTCACATTTTAAGAAGCCCTTGAACATAAATGAGTTATTATTTTAAGGGAAAACATATTTCCTTAAAACAAGTTATTCATAGTTCTTGTTTCAAGGTAAAAATAAATCCCTAACCATTCACGATAAAACCATGACAGATTGTTCTGATGTTTGTTTGCTATGGCCAGCAAGACAATGTGCCTTCAGTATGGATCTAATAAAATAGATGGCGACAGTTGCAAGGGGCTTTGAACTCCAGGTTAAATCTGAATTTGACCTTGCAGGGCCTCCCCAGACACTGTGTGAGGATTTATTATCCCACTCCCAAAGCCCTGAAGGTCTACAGCAAAAGGCAGAACAGGAATTACTGAAAAGCAGAGCCTGTGACACATGCATAAGAGCCAGGGTTCCAGACGGCCAATCAAGAATGCGGCTGTGGCCACCAGGATGGGAGGCAGGGTTCTTGACTGGGGGATTGCCACAGACAAACAGAGTCTAATTTTTTAAGAAGATTAAGTTTAAAAAGTGATAAAGTAGGTGACAAGTAAGCAGCCAGGAAGACAGGTCCATTAAGATTCCAAACTAATACACAAGTAGGGTTTGAACTGCAGGCGACAGCTGCGAGAAGATAAGAGCTGGTCCATGCGGCGGAGGAACTGGCAGAGGAACTGGCAGAACGCGTCAGCTAACTCAACAAGGCAAAGAGGTGTGAGGATGAGTCCAGAAATGCGGGGTGACCACTGGGAAAAGTAATCTTGAAGACGTTTTATAGAGAGCAGTCAGAGCAGGGATGGGACTAAAGTGGACAGTGGGGAGCTCTTGCAGGGGGATCTAGGAGGCCAGTCGTTCCATGGAAAGCTACATCCATTGATGGAAAGAAAGACTGTCCCCACACAGACCAGTCAGGGTTTCAGACAGAGATTCACAAGTCTTCAGTCTCAAAGGGGTGGCTCAGAAAAAGAAATTGCCAACAGGATAAATATTCTAAGAGTAGAAGATGCGAACCTCTGGCTTTGTGGAAGGCATGGAAAGGACTAGAAAAATAGTACCATGCCAGGTTTCTGTTCTCGAGACTAAAAGGCTCAGGGGTCACTCTATTTAAACTGGGCTAACTGGGCTGCACGAAATAACCACACAAGAGACACAAATACCTTTTTCTTTGGGGTTGCTGTGACGGCTCCTCTGACCTTAAGGGTCCACAGAAAGAGAGAGAGCGAGAGCACCGCTGACCCCTTTTATTGAGGAGAAGCTGTTCAAATGAGGCAAGGGGTCAGGTTTCAGGGGCTGAGTCTATCTTCATGATGTCCACTGTCAGCAGGTTGACTGACACCTGGGTAGGCCACACCCAAGGGCACAGTAAGAGGAGGGGACACGCACAAGGCACTTCCATGGAAGATTCTATCCTAAACAGGGCAAGGGGTTATATTACAAAGGAACAGGTGAGCATAGCTTCACCCATGGGGCTGTAGCAAGACACACCCATTTCTGTGACTGAGCGCCTTAGCACCCAGCTGGAAAGTGTAACTCAGTCACCGGTAAGGTTGGCCTCCCACAGTACCACCCTCTCTCTATGTCCAGAAGGGAACATACTAGTAGGATCAAAAATCCTAAGAACTTGAGAGATAACTTGCAAAGGTTGCTCTCAACAATAATTGTGCCATGGCATCTCCAAGAAGAACGTTACTAATGTTTTTCAAAACTTGGAAGTCCCTCATGCTGCTTGCATGCTCTTTACCTATCATATCAAAACATCCCAGTGAAAGAGAAGCAATGGTTATACTCAGTTTATAGATAGGAAGAGGCAAGAGGAGACAAATGACCCCCCACTCAGCTGTGCTTCATCTGTGAGACTGTCATCTTTACACCAAGGTCGGTTAAATCACTACAGGTTGCCCTCAGATGGCATCAATCTCCTGCTCAATGTCTTCTAACAAAAGGTATCAGAGCTTAACAATTAAGAATGTAAATTAATCCAAGAGCACCCCTTTTCAAAATTCTTACTTGCAGGTATGCCTTAAAATTGGAATTTTCTGAATTATGGCAAGGTCCCTAAAATAAGTCTCAGACTAAGAAGCACCTTGAATGTCACTTTTACAATCATACTCCAAAATAAGCTTAATTTATATTTTCTTAGTAAGATTTGAGAAAGGTACAGCATTCAGACTGATGTACATAACAGGACTTATCCATCTCACAATTCTTTTCAAATTTTGATGGCATCATTTATATTTGAAAGTACACAGAATTTCCTCACCAAAGTTTATAGTCTTAGAAAATATACAAATGCTTGTAAAACCGAGTGGGTTTCCCCGATTTCCAGATTGGCTGCCCACTATAATCAACCTAACAGCTGCACTTGGCTTTACATGTTTCAGACAAGCTGTGCCAAGGAATAATTCTCCTCTTTCAAAGCAACCTAACATGTGATTTACTGCAAGAGCTACAGAATATTCTTTTCACCAAAATGGCTGGAAAATATATAAGTGTTCAGTGAAACCTCCTTTCTGGCATGTTCCTAAAGACTAATAAATGAAAGCATAGCAGAGGTATGATATGAGCCAGGACTCCAAGAATAAATACTATATGGTACTGAGAAGAATATTATAAGCATATTTCACTCCAAATGAATCAGATTTACTACTATACACAGTAACTCTAATTCATGCTTCAGGGAGGTGGGGAGGGGAATAAAGGACACTCTTTTTAAGAAAAAATATTAAATGACACATGCATTCACACCATCAAAATTATGCAGCTCTTCTGTAATTCAAAACACCACCCCATTATTAAATGTGGTCCCTACAGCAGATCTGTTTTTGTATACTTTTTACTTACTCCAATAACAAAATTCAATCTATATTTTCTATACTTAGAAAGATTACAAGCAAAGATTTGGTGACTTCTATTTTTCCCCCGGAATAAGGTGCATTGATGTCACATGTTTTCCATGAAGATCATTAACTCTCTTTTAAGTTATAATGTGCGGAGTTAAAGTTAGGTAAGCACTTCAGAAGTAAACCTTTCCTCAGGACAAATTCATCATTTCTGTGCATAACCCCAAACTGGTTGTTAAAGAAAGAAAAGGAAATTTTAGAAAAACTAGTTTGGCATGTACCATCAATCTTTAAAGGGCTGCTTCACCAAGTCCCATTTTCTAGGAAGAAAAGACAGTTATTTTGGGATGTCCAGCATAATAATAGTGGACCACAGGCTTAAATTATTCAACATGTATCAACTCCATGCAAATTTATTTAAATTTCATAATAAAAATTAATCTGCATACTGAGAATGCTGGTATCATGTCATGAAAAATCCTTCATAATCTCCAGGACACTTCACATTGCTTTATCTCTTGCCACAAGACTGCCAAAGGAAAACTGCTGAAGTGATCACTCTATAAAGTCACAAAAGACAAAGCTGGAAGGAACATGGAGAGAAGAGGAGGACCTTTCCCCGGCTTCCAGATATAAACCATACTGTCTAAAAGTTCTGTGGGATTTGATAAACTGCTTCATTGATTCAACCATCCAGTCAGATGAGATGAATCTTTCTCTAATGCAGCAGTTATACGCAATTCTGCCCCCCACCCCCCAGGGACATTTGGCAAAGCCTGGAGACTACTGCTTGTCACAATTCAGGGGGAGGTACCAATGGCATCTCAAGGTAGGGAAGCTGCTAAACATTCTCCAATGTACAAGAGTCCCCACAACAAAGAATCATCCAGGCCAAATGTCAGCAGTGCAGAGGCTGAGGGAGTCTGCTTTAATGGAGCCTAAGTATTGCTTTCAGGACTAATGGAGTCCACAGCTTTCAGCCACCCTACAAAGATGAATTTTATGGCTCTATCTAGAAACTTCTAATTTCAAAGGAAAGAGCCAAAACACTACCCCAGGCCTCTAACCAAACACTGTAATGGGTGATGCCACCCTGACCAGCAGCAAACCATGAAGCACAGGACACATGGCAGTGGGAGCAGGTGTCACGATTGGCAGGCAGGTAACGTTCTCAGCCATCCAGAAACTCCCTGTAGCTACCCCTCCCCATTCAAGTCTGACAATTCCCTCCCTCAATGCCCATCTACTCCTCTTGTACTCACCACTGTGGAGTTTTATAGTGAAATTCCACAGTTTGGTTTTAGGGTTTTGATTCCCCCCCCCCAGCACAGGTAATAAAAAATAACAGGAAAAGCTACTCAGAAGAGATGAAATTAGTTAACAACAGAAGGTGCTTTCCATCCTAGAAACTCTGATTTAACAAGACCTGGAAGGCTTGTAAATCAGATCTAGACTTGAAAGGAGACTTAAAGAAACAGTGCCATGAATAAATAAACATCTAACACAAAATAATCCTCAAATGAGTATGTGTGTAGATATATTTACGTAACTGCAAAATCCAACTGAGAAAACAGGGAGCTAAAACTGTTATTTCTCATAACAGTATCTGAAAAAAAAATGCTTAGAGGCTTAGAAGCGGAATTTACACTTTGCACATTTTTAAAAAGATTATAAAACTTCACAATAGAAAAAAGCTTTCAAAAATGTTTAATAATAAAAAGAAAATCTCAGGCTTTAGAAACTTTACAGATCATTATGAAATTAATAAGTTATGACTCAAAGTGAAGAATAGTTAATGGCATTGATACACATAGCATCATATGGGAAGACAGGTCACAATTAATACACAATACTAATCCTGAATAAATGCAAGCCAAGTTCTACACATAAATATATATGACTAAGGACAGACATATGGACACCAAGAGAGACTAGCAGGTGAGAATTTGCCAAAATGTTAACAATGGTTACCTGAAGAGGAAGAAGGTTATAATCAATTTCTATCCCTTCTTTGTGATTTTCTATTTTCCATCTGTTCTGCTGTGAGAATATCTTGTTTATGCTTTGTACTTACAAAACTAATACCGTATTTACAAATTTAAACTTTATTATTTCAGGCACTACCTACAAAATAAGACAAACCCAAATAAATGTACCAACTTTTCCAGGAAAGAAAATACCTTCAAAATTGACAAAAGCAAACACTTACTAAGCATTATTATTATTACATTCCTAACATTTTCCTGAGTAATTCAAATGTACTAGTTTAGTTCAATCAAAGCAGAAAAGATGTGTCAGGTAAAAAGAGTCCTGAATTAACAGCAAATGCAGATGAGTGTTAGTTCTCACTATGAATTTCCATCTGTTTCCACAGCCTGAACCGAGGGAGGTTTAATAAGGTGATCGTTACAGGTTTTCTCAAAGCTAAACTGATATCCACTAGGAAAAGAAAGGCTGGAGAATGAAGAGGCAGTTAGTTGCATGCCATCTCAAAAACAGAACCCTACTAAAGGAAAAGGGCGTGATTATGTCTCAGTTCTCCCTCCTTAATATCTGTACACGCATTTCCTATCATGTTTTAAAAAAAAAAAAAAGAACCTACATTTTTTTCATACATGAACAAAACTAATCAAACTGAAATGAAATCTGTGCTATTGTAGATAAAAGAAACAGGGAAAGGTTCCATTTGCTATTAATCGAGGCAGTCATTTGTAACAATAAAACTGGAGTAAACAAAAACTTCTATATATTTTAGTCATGTTTTGGGGACAATAACTGTTCTAGAGACAATCATTTCAGTGTCCCATTAAAGGGGTCTAAGAACAAGTTACTGGGATTCAGCAATACGCGTTCTGCTTATCAAACACACACACAAAAAAAACCCTCAACACAACCTTAGATGCATAGCTCGGACCAGCAGGAACTGCATCTCTGCACAGGGACAGGATTGGGAAATGGGGCTTCCCGGTTAACTGGGGGATTTTCCCCACTGCTCACAGCCTGACATAGGGTTGCAAGCCCGTGGGTGTTTCCCGCGTGGATTGGGAGGGATCCTGGAGGCCTGACCTCTCAGGTTTGCTCCATGTCTCGCTTGCCACCTTCAGAAAAAGGTGCATGCATTGCTTTTAGTAACAAATGTGTTAACATACTCAGAAGTGCACATCTGTCACTCACTCACTCACACACACACACACAGAGACACACACACGCCGGTGGGTCCACGGAGACATCCTGGGAGACAATCTCTAACACGAAAACTACTCAGGAAACACAAAGACGCAAGACACGGAACAGACGAAGCACGCAAACGCGCAGGGCACACTCAGCGGGAACACAAAAGAGGCGCAGGACGGCGACTTGACAATCGGGACAGCCGCGGAGCCCACGTGGGGTCCCCGGCGGCCCTGCAGCCG
>NW_026000082.1:44528666-44535720 GCF_001458135.2 Marmota marmota marmota
CCTGAATCCGGAGCTGCAGTGAGGCAGAAAGTTCGGAGTGGTCACTTAGATGTGGTATCTGAAGCACTGAGCACGTCAAGATAAGGTGTCCTGTGCAGATGACATCAGGAAGACGCTGACACTTGCCCTCGGTGGGAAGGACCCAATCTAAAGAACAGACTTTTAATTCAGTGCAGATGCACCTCTGACGTTGTCCGGAGATGTGATGAGCCCCGTGATACACTCAAGTTCATCAACGCACGTCCCTGTGTCGTCTTATTGTGAAGGGATGATACTGTAGCTGATGACCTAACTCTAGTGAATGAATCAGTGTTACTAAGGCCTTAAAAATTGACAGGGCCGGCACATCCTAAGGGAAAAGGAAGTCACACTTTAAAAGTTTATTTCTTCCAGTCTTTTAGGAAAAGAGATTGTCCATCTCGTGGATGCCTGCAAACGAGTCGTATGAATCAAGCGGTCATTTGTCTTTTGCACTCCTTAACTAGATTAATGCCTTTCAACTTGATCTACATATCAAAAGCATCTAAGGTGGGAAAAAAAAAAGAGGCCCCACCATGCCCTCCACCATCAAAACACTGGCATACAAATCAGCATTTTAAAAGAAAAGCTATAGGCTGACTGGTGTTCAATTGCATATTAAAGAAAAATAAAGGAATGTTAAGTTAGAAGTGATGTGGTGAGTCAGAACCAGACAGGGTAGTGCCAAGAAATGATTGATAGAATGGTCAGTGGTTGTCCTCCCTGGCCTTAATCTAAAATGGCTGGGTGTGTTTGTTTCCTGGGGCTGTTGTTACAAATTTGACAGGTTAACACAACAGAAATTTATTCTCTTAACAATTGTGGAACCAGAAACCCAATATCAGTATCACTGGGCTAAAGTCAGGATGTCAGCAAGGCCACACTTCCTCCTTCCCTCTTCTGACTTCTGATAGCTGCCGGCATGCCTTGACTCGGGACTCCCATTACTTTAATCTTCAAGGCCAGCATCTTCATCTCTCTCTGCTCCATCTTCAAATTACCTGCTCTAGTCAAATTTCCCTCTGCTCCCTCTTGTAAGAGACATGTGATTGCATTGAGGGCCCACCCAGATAATCCAGGATAAACTCCCCGTCACTTAGTCACATCTTCAGAAACTCTTTCCATAGTGGGTAATAGGATTACAAGTTCAAGGGCAGCCTGGGCAACTTAGTGAGACCCTGTCCCGAAAATAAAAAGGGTTGGGGTTGTAGCTCAGTGGTAAACACTTGTGAGGTACTGGGTTCGATCCTTGGCACCACATATAAGTAAATAAAGGTATTGTATCAATCTACAACTAAAAATATTTTTTAAAAAATTCTTTTTAAATGTACTGTCTAAATCTACAACGTGGGGCTGGGGATGTGGCTCGGGCGGTAGCGCGCTCTCCTGGCATGCGTGCGGCCCGCGTTCGAGCCTCAGCACCACATACAAACAAAGATGTTGTGTCCGCCGAAAACTAAAAAATAAATATTAAAAAAAAAAAATTCTCTCTCTCTCTCTCTCTAAAAAAAAAAAAATTAAAAAAAATAAATAAATAAATCTACAACGTGAATGAAACTCCACTCTATACAAGTGCACCTAGCACAGCTTCTGATCAGTTTCTTCGCTTGTGTGGTGATGCTTTTGTAGAGGACATGATCACAATCACTACAACATCCCAGGACTCAGATCAGTATGTGGTATGTGGTCAACACTAAATGGACTAGGGGCGGGGTACTGGGGATTGAACCCAGGGGAGCTCTACCACTGAGCTACACCCCTAGGCCTTTTTACCTTTTATTTTGAGACAGGGTCTAAGTTGCTCAGGCTGGCTTTGAACTTGCCACCCTCCTACCTCAGCCTCTGGTATTACAGGCATGCACCACTGCACTCTGATAAATAGATGTTTTTATGGCGGGGAAAAGCCTTCTCCCTTGCTCTGGATGTGGATGGATTAAAGCAAATATGTTGTGGCCCAGACGTTGTGTATTTTAAAGACAGCATATGGTTATAATTGGAACCCCAGGGCTCCTGCTCAGCGTAGCAGCCTGACGCCTGCAGCATTGCTCCTAAAGAGATTAAAGCTTTTACAACTGAGATTAAAGAGTTTACAGCACATTGCCAACGAAAATGTAAGTGAACTTCAAACTCCCCAAATGATAACAGTACTTATTCTCTGCTGAGTTCTGTTCTTGATGTTTTACATGCACTTTCTCACTTATCCTCACGATAATCCTGTGTGATAAGCACTATGCTCATGTACGACTGAGGAACACAACCCAGGAGGGATAAAGGAATCTGCCTAAAGAAGTACTAGACCAGGTTTTGATCCTAGACAGGTTAGCCCCCTAGTGAGCAACCTCCTCACCCCCAGTGCTCACACGTCTCTGTGTGTGTGCACCTGCATGAGGACACACACCAAAGCTGGGCCAGGAGCCAGGCAATGGCGCCGCACACATGCCATCAACTAGTTGTTCCTCCTCCAACATACCCAATACTCAGGGTAGACGTTCAGAAGTACTTTTTAACAATTTTTCATTAAGAGACCATTCTAAATACTGTTCCTGGACTCTCATACAGAACAGCTATTAAAGATCAGAAGAAAGGGACCCAGGGCCTGGGAGAAACTGCATCAAATCAACTCATCTTTTGATCAGACAGCGCATTGCTTGCCTTAGAAAACAAAAACAGAAGAACTGAGTTCCCTTTCCTGTGGCTGCAAATGATTTTCAACAAGGTTAGCATGTCTTTTTAGTTTCTTCACCTTGCCCTTCCCACCTGCCTTCCTTCTGCAGCTTGATGTGCCCCAGGAAGGAGTCACACTTTAGCAATCACAACTGCAAACACCTGCACTCTGGGTTCTGACTAGAGAGGTGTGAATGAAGTGCAAAGATAGCAACTCTGAGGATGACAGATACATGTTATTGTGCAAGAGACACTTTGGGCTGCTCAGTTCCATGAAAAAAAAAACCTCTGCAACCTCACAACATACTGATGATTCTCAGCAGTGGTGGAACTTAGCCATAAGAAGGGAAGAGAGGTCACCTGTAGTGAGCACCAGTCTGCACTTAACACTAAGGCAATATACTGAGTCCTCATTTAATCCCCACAAGAGCAAGGACAGCTCCTGTTACAGATGAAGAAACTGAAGCCAAAATTCAATGTTGAGAGACACAGGCTGGTTGCAGAGTCATGGATTTGACTGGTGTCAAAGTCCACAATGTGTCTACTGTTCATGCTGTTGCCAGCCACGAAGATGCTCTCAGACACTCGGGACAAAGACACCACCCCTACCCTCCAAGAATGCAGGGTCTGATGGAGGAGCCTGGATTTGCAAAAGCAGCTTAGAGATCAGTGTGCAACTAGAACTGCACCCTGACACTCCGCCCAGCTGAGCAAGTACTTAGCTTACTGAGCCACACCCCCAGCCCCTTAGATACTATTTTTAAAAAGAAGAGAAAGAAGACTGACTCCAAGTTGCTAAAATTTCTAACCAGAGCACTGACTCTAGATGTTTCCATGTTCTTTCTATGTCACATATTTTTTTTATAACCAGACGTGTAATAAATCAGTTAACAGGCTCAGCCTCTCCAAAACAGATGCCCCTAAGTAGCAGCACCTGTTTCAGAACCTTCAGTGTACCAAGCTCTTAGGCTGCTGTGGTGGGTTCTGAGAATACAAAGGGAAGTTCAGTCTCCATCTTCCTGGAAGGCAGAATTAATTCACTAATTCACCACCACGAGAGCATGAATAAAACATATAGGTTGACAACAAAGACATAAAGTGAAAATATTTTTCAGCAGGAAATGGCAGCAGCGTGAAAAGGAACAGAAGATAAATCAGGTACAGCAATGCGCAGGCTGCACCGCGGTGGTGACGCCAGGAGCCAGGTTTGCCACCTCAGATGAGATGCTGCAGTGTGTCACTTTAGAGGATGTCTACAGACAGGATGACATGCTGCCTGCCTGGTCATCACCCACTCGTCCCCAGCACGAATCATCTGTTCCCTGGGGACTCCCGTTTCTGCAGAGACACTGCTATAGGAGCCCCATGTTCTGGAAATGCTTGGAGCTTTTCTCCGTCTTGCTTTCTGGCTGGGATTTGCTCATTGTCCCTTCTCTGCTGCACCCAAATTTTGCCTTTCCTTAGAAGCCAGCTTTTGGATGAAATCTTGCTTCATTGTACTAATTTCCTAGGGCTTCCATAACAAAAGACAGTATCCCAAGTGTGGTGTTTAAAACAACAGAATTTAGCCTCTCACAGCTCTGCCGTTGTGGGCAGGGTTGGTACCTTCTGGAGGTTCTGAGGGGGGATTTTTCCAGGCCCCTCTCCTAGATTCTGGGGTTTGCCTTGGCATTCATTGGCTTGCACACGCCTCACTTGACCTGTCTTGGTCTTCACATGGCCTTCTTATAAGGCCTTCTTTATAAACCATGGATTTAAGGTCCACCCTAAGCAATATGTCCTCAACCGAACCCATTACGTCTACAGACACTCTTCAGTGAGGTCTCATCTTGAGATTCTTTCTGGTAGACATGAATTTTGGGGGGACACCACCCGACCCAATGAGGAGTAGAGCCCTCTTTCATCATTCCATATTTCTGTGAATCCCACTATAACCCCCGCCAGCAATTGTCTATGTGCTGTTTGTCCCACTGCAGTCTGACCCCTGGATGTATCTTAGGTCCCAAACATATTCTAAGCCCCTTGAAAATGAAAACAGAGTCACAAAACTCCACTCTAATCAGTGATGGGCACAAATAATCGTTCAATCAATTATACTGATGAATACAGACCAGTGCACTGTTTCGTGATGTAGAAATGATTCCTGAAATAGAAACACATCAGCCACCGCTAAGCAAGGACTCAGGCCAGTGTGTGGAATTTGCTTTTCTCCCAATTTTGCTTATGTGTCCCCTTGCCCTGAAGGATTTAAACTCTAGTAATCAAGATTTTTTGAGGCTAACAAAAGAAAGAATAATTCCTTTCCAAGGCTCCACAAGTAGAGTGAGAAGGCACAGCCTTCCTTTGTTACAGAGGTCGTTATTTCAACCTCATAAGGCAGCCATAGAGGTGTCACAAACAGAGAGCATCTGCCAATACCTGCCAAGACAGAGACACCTGATCCAGATTCAGAAGCATCATAGCCAACCTACATGAGCCTCTAGTTAAAATTGGCCCATCAGCCAAGTTATGGTTAATTTTAATTGTACAGCAATGGTCCCAACTGGGGTGAGATTTTACCCCTAGGGGACATTTTGCAATGATGGGGACATTTTGAGTTGTCATCACTGGGTGAAGGGCACTAACAACCTCTGGTGACTCAAGGCCTGGGAGGTCTATTTCATTTAGCGTACATCTCCAAGGTTCATCCCTGCTGTAGCATGTATCCAGATTTCTTGTGTTTTGAAGGCTGCATAATATTCTATTGTATGTATGTATTACATCTTGCTTATCCATTAATCTGACTATGGACATGTGGGTTGCTATGTGTTGCTACGTGGCCTTGACCATTGAGAATAATTCTGTTATGAACATGGGTGTACAGACATCTCTTGGGGGCCCTGCTGTCGAGATCCATGACTAAAACACTCAGGGTCACTCCAGGTGAACTGGGCTGCACGAAATAACCACACAAGAGACAGAGCTACCTTTTTCTTTGGGTCCTGTGATGGCTCCTCTGACCTTAGGGGTTCGTGGAAAGAGGGAGAGGGAGAGAGGAGCATGTGCTGAACCCTTTTACTGGGGAGAAGCCATTCAAATGTGGCAAGAGGTCAGGTTTGGGCGGGTGGGGTTGAGTCTAGCTTTGTGATGTTTGCTGTCAGCAGGTTGATTGACATCTAGGAAGGCCACACCCAAAGGCAGAGCAAGAGAAGGGGACACACACAAAGGGTGTTTCCATGGAACATTCTATCCCAAACAGGGCAAAGGGGTAGGGTTACAAAAGAATAGGTGAGTGCAGCTCAACCCCAGGAGTGTGCCTGCTCAGAAGACTGGCCTTGCTATCTGAGTGGGGGGAAGACCGAGTCCCCGAGTCATGGCACTACCGCACCCAACTACAGTGATCTTTCAGATCCCCTGGTGCATAGACCTGGAGGGTGTGGTCACTCAATGTGGCTCCCCACACCTGCTTTCAATAATTTGGGGTCTATATGTGGAAGCGAAATTGCTGGGTCATACAATCATTTTATTTTTAATATTTTGAGGAACCAACTGCCCTTATGATGAGTCTGTAATGACTGCACCCTTTACACTCCCACCATCGCTGTACAAGTGTTATAGTTTCTCCTCATCTTGACAGCATTTATTTCCTGGTTATCCTTTCTTAATAGTGGCCATGTTAATGGACATGCTGAGGTAGCTCATTGTGGTTTTGGTCTCTATTTCCCTAGAGAATGGTGATGCTCAATCACTTTTCATTTTATTGGCCATTTGTATATCTTCTTTGTAGAACTGTCCATTCAAATTCCTTGTCCATTTTTATTTGGTTTTTGTTGTGTTGTTGGGCTATGGAGTTCTTTACATATTGTGGATGTTAACCCCTTATCAGATATCAACTAGTAAGTATTCTGTTCCAAATGACGGGTTGTCTTTTCACTCCTCTGATATTATGTCCTTTGATGCATAGATTTTAATTTTGATACAGTCTGGCCTTGTCTATTTTTTCTTTTGTTATCTGCAATTTTGGCGTGATAACCAGGAAGTCATTGCCAAATGCAGTGTATGAAGTTTCTAATAATTGTCTACTGTTAGCTTTTGTGTTTAGGTCTTTGACCCATTTGGAGTTCATTTTTGTATATGACATAAGGTCAAAAACCAACAAGAGTTTCCCCAAACCATTTGTTTGAAAAGACAGCCTTCTCATTAAAGCATCTGGGCACCTTGTTGCAATCACTTGACCATATAAGGGAGGGCTTATTTCTGGGCTTATAAATAGTTGTTAAACATAAATTTAGCTTCCCTGTTTCCTTTTTTAAATATAAGTTTCAACCTTTAAAAGGCTTTAAATATATATATATATATATATATATATATATATATATATATATATATATAT